>NC_142464.1:104303228-104618228 GCF_049115385.1 Moschus berezovskii | reverse complement strand
TTTTGCACAATCTTTAAAAAAAAAAAAAAGTAGAACTCATAGAAACAGAGTGGAAACAGTGGTTGCCAGGTGTAGGAAGAAATAGAAGCTGGTTAAAGGGTAAAAACCTTCAATTATAAGATAAATGTATAATGGGGTGACTACAGTTGATAATATTATCTTGCATAATTAAAATTTGCTAAGAGAGTAGTACTTAACGTGTTCTCACCAAAACAAATAAATAAATCCAAAAGGTAAATATGTGAGGTGATAGATGTGCTAATTAATTGTGGGAATTCATATGTATACCGAATCTTCATGTTGTATGCCTTAAATATGTGAAAATTTTATTAAAATATACTTATGAATAAATAAGTTACCAAAAAATCCAAAATATACTCTTAGGTTAAAAAGTAAGTTTCAAAATGTATGTACAGCATGATCCAAATTTTAAATAGTATATAAAATATAGATTTACATATATCTATAGAGATAGATGGCCTTCCCTCTTAACTCAATCAGTAAAGAACATGCCTGCAATGCAGGAGACCTGGGTTCAATTCCTGGGTCGGGAAGATCCCCTGGAGAAGGAAATGGCAACCCTCCAGTATTCTTGCCTGGAGAATCCCATAGACTATAACCTGGGATCGCAAGAGTTGGACATGATTTAGCAACTAAACACCATACAGCTAGATAAAGAAGTATATCAATATACCAAAGCCAGCTAACAGAATTACAGGCAATTTTTTATCACTTTTTGCTTATTTTTTGAAATTTTCTATACTGAATATGTATAATTTTTATAGAAATTTACTTTTAGAATAACAAATATGGACTTTATCTTATTTAGTTCTCTATTCCTTACCTTTTAAACTAACACATTTCTGTTTAAGAGTCTCATTTATCAAAACCACTTAAGGAAATCTCCAAAAAAAAAAAAACATGACAACAAGCTACTGGTTACCAGTGGAAAGGTGGGAAGGGTGAGTATGGTAAAGGGGAAGTGAGAGGTGCAAATACTAGGGTGTAAGATAAGCTCAGGGATATATTATATACACAAAAATATAGCCAGTTTTTGGTAATAACTCAGGGATGGGGGAGCCTGGTGGGCTGCTGTCTATGGGGGTCTCACAGAGTTGGACACGACTGAAGCGACCTAGCAGCAGCAGCATAAACAGAAAGTAACCTCTAAAATTTTATAAAAATAAAACGTTTTAAAAAGTAAAAAAAAGAAAGAAATGGCCAAAGTCACTTGTAAATTAACAAAAATTGCATTACACCTTTAAGAAAATTTAAACCAAAAATTTGATACGAATCATATAATTACTTTGGTAGAAATTAAAATATTCTTCCAAATAAAGTGAAACCAACTACAATATTTTTTACCCATCCTAAAAATCTCACAATGACCAAGAATTGGCAGCTCAATGTATCTGTGATGTTTATATGATTTCCTAAAATGTTATTTTAAATATAACAGGTAAAATTTGTTCTTGCTGCAGATCCTTTTTTGCAAGGAAAGTAAGCTGTATAAGGATATATTTCAATAAGGAAATCAGAGTTTCAGCCAAATTAAATAGCTTTTCCTTCTCCTTCCTCGTGCTACTTTCATTGTAAAACATAGCTATTACTGAATTTCCACTCTGCGGACGAACACCAAATCCATAAACTCTAGCCTAGCTTTATATGCATTAACAAAACAAAATAAAATTTATCATTTAAATTGTGATGGTTTTCTTTTAAAGCATAAGGTAAAAGAAATACACATCCATCCTTAGATTATAATTGAGAACGTAGTGGACTTAGAGTCGGATATACTGGAATTAAGGTTCTTAACTATCACAGATGATCATTTTTATTTTTCTGAGTCTACCACATATCATTGGCTTTCCTGGTGGCTCAGTGGTAAAGAATCAGCCTGCCAAGCAGGAGACGCAGGTTCAATCCCTGGGTTAGGAAGATCCCCTGGAGAAGAAAATGCCAACCCACTCCAGTATTCTTGCCTGGGAAGTCCCATGGACAGAGGAGCCTGTAGGCTACAGTCCATGGGGTCACAAAGAGTCAAACAACACCGAGCGACTGGGCACACACAATGACATATATTAACATATTCATTTATTCCACAAATACTGACTATGTGTATGATATGCTAGTTACTGGAACATAGAGGGGGTATACAGCAATGGGAAAAGAGGAGAGAAAGCCAGGATAGGTCTCAGCAGTCTTGAGGGTTTCAGCTCAGTGGAGTGAAAGACAATAATAGATGTCTGAAAAACTCAAGATAATTATAAATATTAATTTTTTTTAATGCTGTGAAAGAAATAAACAAAACTGACATAGGGTTAAGTAGCAGAGGATGGCTTCATTAACTCAAGGGATCAAGGAAGACTGCTTAACACAACTGCCATTTGGGCCCAGACCAGAAGGATAACGCGTTACACGTGTACCCAAGTACCATACAACTAGAGACAGCCTTATACATACTTCAGAGCTGGTTGAAACTATTTAAATTAGCAACTAGCATTATGCTATATCAAGCTGTATTTCTTCCTAACTCCTTTACACATACTTCCAAGTCCCTTCACTTTATCCTACACAAGAGTTCTCTGCCTTTGACCTGCTTTCCCTGCACCTGCTAAAGAACTAGTTTACCATGAGCCACTTTATGCTTATTTACTTTTTACAAACATCTCTGTTGTTAATTCTTCTTGACACTGGATTGTTAAAAACATTAACCTACGAAATCTGGTGATAATGAAAGAAAAGTAGTTTTTCAGAGTTATTATACATAGATAGGGGCTGTGTGATATTGTGTCCATGTTAAATGCTCAGTCATATCCGACTCTTTGCGACCCCATGAATTGTAGCCCACCAGTCTCCTCTGTCTGTGGAATTCTCCAGATAAAAATACTGGAGTAGGTTGCCATGCCCTTCTCCAGGGTATCTTCTCTGACCCAAGGATTGAACCCAGGTCTCCTGCATTGCAGGCAGATTCTTTACCATCTGAGCCACCAGGGAAGCCCCAATAGTGCGTCGACCTAACTACAATAAAACATTTCCTTAAAAAGAGAAAAAAATAGCTATATTACCCTTATGTCCTGTTTATGAATGTTCAGTTCAGTTCAGTTCAGTTGCTCAGTTCAGTTCAGTTCAGTTCAGTCGCTCAGTCGTGTCCAACTCTCCGCGACCCCATGAATCACAGCACGCCAGGCCTCCCTGTCCATCACCAACTCCAGGAATTCACTCAAACTCATGTCCATCGAGTCGGTGATGCCATTCAGTCATCTCATTCTCTGTCGTCGCCATCTCCTCCCACCCCCAATCCTTCCCAGCATCAGACTCTTTTCCAGTGAGTCAACTCATCGCATGAGGTGGCCAAAGTATTGCAGTTTCAGCTTTAGCATCAGTCCTTCCAATGAACACGCAGGACTGATCTCCTTCAGAATGGACTGGTTGGATCTCCTTGCAGTCCAAGGGACTCTCAAGAGTCTTCTCCAACACCACAGTTCAAAAGCATCAATTCTTCGGCGATCAGCTTTCTTCACAGTCCAACTCTCACCTCCATACATGACCACGGGAAAAACCATAGCCTTGACTTGATGGACCTTGGTTGGCAAAGTAATGTCTCTGCTTTTTAATATGCTATCTAGGTGGTCATAACTTTCCTTCCAAGGAGTAAGCGTCTTTTATTTTCCTGGCTGCAATCAGCATCTGCAGTGATTTTGGAGCCCCTCAAAATAAAGTCTGACACTGTTTCAACTGTTTCCCCATCTATTTGCCATGAAGTGATGGGACCAGATGCCATGATCTTCGTTTTCTGAATGTTGAGCTTCAAGCCAAACTTTTCACTCTCCTCTTTCACTTTCATCAAGAGGCGTTTTAGTTCCTCTTCACTTTCTGCCATAAGGGTGGTGTCATCTGCATATCTAAGGTTATTGATATTGCTCCCAGCAATCTTGATTCCAGCTTGTGCTTCCTCCAGCCCAGCGTTCTATGGTATTTGTATGTGTATTGCATGTGTTGTCCTATATAACGTATTTTCCAGATGAGTTCTTTTTTAAAGCCTGAGCAAAACTCATTATTGTTTAAGTGCTTTTATCAAATGGAATTCAGAATCCTAAGTTTAATTTGCTATACCTCTATTTTTATGAACATGTTAAATTTACAGAAAATCTGGTGTCCAGCCTATATTAATTCTATTTTTAAACCATGAAATTATCCTTAGAATTTTTTTAAGATCTTGCTCATTAAAACAATCATTACATAAAATATGTGGTCTTTCCTGAAAAGCCTATTACAATTATTTTCATTACAGTTAAATAATTTTTATCTGTAACTTAATGATATTCATATTAGACAAAATTAAACATATTAAACAAAGTATTTCATGTCAGAATATTTTTACTTTTGCCATATACTGTTAAGTGCTAAATTGAACTTTTTGCTAGGAGAATGACAAGCTACTCAGGCAATGTTAAAATGAAAAATTTGCCTTTTGTAAAATGGAGAAACAAACAAGATTAATTAACCAAGAAAAACATCCTCTTCATAGAAATACTAGAGAAAATTATATTTATATAGTAAATATTTATGGGTAAAATTGCCTTTAAAAAGGCAGTAATCCCTTCTGTAGAACATTTTACTGAATTATTGGATAGCTATTATGGTTTAAATCTTATACATAATGACTATTTAATGCACTGAATTTCAAACTATGAGAACACAAAACAAATGTGTTTTATTTTTCTTAAGTACTGATTTAAACAACAGCAACAAAAAAAACTCCAGAAAAGTTTTGGTAACTGTGAAGAACGTAAATTGGGAATTCTCAGAATATATAAATTAGTCGTTTCTAGAAGAAAATTAGGATAAGGAGCCACTCAGTTCAGCATTTATGTAATGTCTAACCTCTGTTTTATCCAGAGATAGTACTAGTGAATGACACAGAAGAGGTTTCTGCACCCACAGATCTTATACTCTACAGAATGGACACTGATAAAGCAGAAAAAAAGTAGATGGTGACTTGTGAAATCAAAGTCAGGAAGCTCTGTAAAAGAGACAATATAGGCATGCTGAAACACAGAAACACCAAGTGCCAAAGAAGCTCAGTTTAGAAGAGACAGAATCAGCAGGCAAAGGTAAGGATTCAGAAACCCTCAGGTAATAGAGCCTTGAGAGGCTATACCTAAGGCAGAAAGATATCAATACATTTGCCATGTAAGAAGAGACCCTTACAGCTAAGTCCAGAAAGCCCTGACTTTACTGTTTCACAAAGGGAGAGTAAATACAGAACAAAAGAGGTTTCTACACCCACAGATCTTATATCTATAGGATGGACACTGGTAGGGCAGAACAAAAGGAGATGGTGACTTGTGAAATCAAAATGTCAGGAAACAATAAAACAGAATGCACGTTACTTTTTTAAAAGAACAAAATCATCATAGTTGACAAAGACCATTGTTGATAACGTAATTTTTAAATTAAATGTAGCTTTATTGCTAAAATGATATACTACTGAGTGACTGAACTGAACTGAAGTAATAGTCTGAAATTACTAAATTGATTATTTTGTATGCCTTTGGTGACAGAAGTTCTGTACATCTTTCTAAAGCATTTGACATAATTGAAATAATGCTGCACATAGAGCAGCACCTAGAAATGGAGAGAAAAGAGGCCAATCTATATAAAGCGCCCAAATATACTTGGGACTTGACATTCAAGAAGAAAGTTCTGCTGTAGAATTATATAGGCTATAGGAGATAGTATGGGTCTAGAAAATATAAAATCAAGTTGCAAATAGGACTAAAAATGCCTGAAGCTGTTGGCAGGTCACACCAGCTGGTTGTCACAGGTAATTAGGCTAAGGGGATACTGATTCCTACTAACCAAACCTCTGAGAAATTGATGTAAAACCAGACAGCTAATTTGCACAGAGAATTTTAACTAGTAAGTTTGCAAGTTATTACCCTGTTTCCTCAGAACAGAAAATTCTACAAAGAGAGTAATTTAAAATCAGAAGGTGCCTTCAATGGCGATAGATGCCAACAAAAGCAGAGAGCTGAAGAGTCTTAATGGTCAATAAAAAATAAAGTTATAATTAGCAGCCTGAGGCACCAGAGATCAAATTGCCAACATCCGCTGGATCATGGAGAAAGCAAGAGAGTTCCAGAAAAACATCTATTTCTGCTTCATTGACTATGCCAAAGCCTTTGACCGTGTGGATCACAATAAACTGTGGAAAATTCTGAAAGACATGGGAATACCAGACCACCTGACCTGCCTCTTGAGGAACCTGTATGCAGGTCAGGAAGCAACAGTCAGAACTGTACATGGAAAACAGACTGGTTCCAAATAGGAAAAGGAGTACATCAAGGTTGTATATTGTCACCCTGCCTATTTAACTTATATGCAGAGTACATCATGAGGAACGCTGGGCTGGAAGAAGTAAAAGCTGGAATCAAGATTGCTGGGAGAAATATCAATAACCTCAGATATGCAGATGACACCATCCTTATGGCAGAAAGTGAAGAGGAACTCAAAAGCCTCTTGATGAAAGTGAAAGAGGAGAGTGAAAAGGTTGGCATCTGGTCCCATCACTTCATGGGAAATAGATGGGGAAATGGTGGAAACAGTGTCAGATTTTATTTTTCGGGGCTCCAAAATCACTGCGGATGCTGATTGCAGCCAGGAAATTAAAAGACGCTTACTCCTTGGAAGGAAAGTTATGACCAACCTAGATAGTATATTAAAAAGCAGAGACATTACTTTGCCAACAAAGGTCCGTCTAGTCAAGGCTATGGTTTTTCCTGTGGTCATGTATGGATGTGAGAGTTGGACTGTGAAGAAAGCTTATCGCCGAAGAATTGATGCTTTTGAACTGTGGTGCTGGAGAAGACTCTTGAGAGTCCCTTGGACTGCAAGGAGATCCAACCAGTCCATTCTAAAGGAGATCAATCCTGGGTGTTCATTGGAAGGACTGATGCTAAAGCTGAAACTCCAATACTTTGGCCACCTCATGTGACGAGTTGACTCATTGGTAAAGACTCTGATGCTGGGAAGGATTGGGGGTGGGAGGAGAAGGGGACGACAGAAAATGAGATGGCTGGATGGCATCACCAACTCGATGGACATGAGTTTGAGTGAACTCCGGGAGTTGGCGATGGACAGGGAGGCCTGGCTTGCTGTGATTCATGGGGTCGCAAAGAGTTGGACACGACTGAGCGACTGAACTGAACTGAACTGAGATCATAACTCCAGGATATATTTGCCAAGGAGTCTGACAACTTGCAATGCTATATAGTAGAGTCATCAAAGGAACTTGTTTCAAACTTTTTACACAGAGGGGAAAGGTGTGGGGAATGGATAGTCAGAGTGTTGGGTATGGCATGTAGACATCGCTGTATTTAAAATGTATAACCAACAAGGACCTACTGCATAGCAGAGGGAACTCTGCTCAGTGTTACGTGGCAGCCTGGATGGGAGAGGAGTTTGGGAGAATGGGTACATGCATGTGATAGTTGAGTCACTCTGCCATGCACCTGAAACTATCACAACATTGTCCATCGGCTATACTACAATATAAAACAGACAGGTTTTTTTTCATTTTTTATCTTACACATATTATATTTTGAAACAATATTTTACATAGTTTATAATATTTGGTTACACACACAAAAAAAAGCAATTTAAGGAAAAGGGAAAGCAGAATCAGTAAGATGATCTCTTTAAAGTATATGCTCAGGCAAATGGAACAACAGACATTAACCACTAACAGTAAGGTATTTTATTCAGTACTCTAGGATACCTTAAATTTGGGTGTGGCGTCTTTTTGCATATGGTTTTACGTATATATATATATTTGAATCCAAGAAAAAGTAAAATTTTATTAATTCAAAAAAAACTTTTCACACAAAAGTAATACAATAATTTGAACATTCAAGTGTCCTAATTATTTGTGATAAAAGAAAATATTTTAACTAAAGATTAAAAGTTGATTTAAATAATTAACAACAAAAGCAAGAGTCCAGATCTTTGATTCACAAAGGTATGTGTTGGGGACAAAAGGAAGAAAAAAGGAGGAAGGTTCTATTTTGCCTTTTATTGGGGTATAGTTGCTTTACACTGTTGTATTAGTTTCTACTGTACAGCAAAGTTAATCAGCTATATGCATTTTTTTTTTTTTTTTTGCTTAGTCACTTCAGTCATCCAACCCTTTGCAACCATAGCCCACCAGTCTCGTCTGTCCATGGGATTTTCCTGGCAAGAATACTGGAGTGGGTTGCCATTCACTCCTCTAAGGGATCTTCTCAACACAGGGATCAAACCCCCTTCTCCTGCATCACCTGCATTGTAGGTGGATTCTTTACCATTGGGCTTCCCTGGTGTCTCAGAGGTTAAAGTGTCTGCCTGCAATGTGGGAGACCTGGGTTCGATCCCTCGGTTGGGAAGATCCCCTGGAGAAGGAAATGGCAACCCACTCCAGTATTCTTGCCTGGGAAAGCCCATGGACAGAGGAGCCTGGTGGGCTACAGTCCATGGGGTCGCAAACAGTCGGACATGACTGAGTGAGTGACTTAACTTTCTTTCACTTTACCATTGAGCCACCAGGAAAGCCCATATATATATATACATCCCCTCTTTTGGACTTCATTCCCATTTAGGTCACCACAGAGCATTAAGTAGAGTTCCCTGTGCTATACACCAGGTTCTTATTAGTTACCTATTTTATACATATCAGTGTATTCACCCCACCTTCCTTACCCCTCTACATCTGTATCTCTGTTTCTGCCTTGCAAACAGGTTCATCTATACCATTTTTATCAATTCTACATATATGCATTAATATATGATATTTGTTTTTCTCTTTCTGGATTTAGGGAGGTTCCTTTAAAAACTAAAAATCAGAATGGGAGAAAATAATAGCAAATGAAGCAACTGCCAAAGGATTAATCTCAAAAATACACAAGCAACTCCAGCTTCTCAATTCCAGAAAAATAAACAACCCAATCAAAAAATGAGCCAAGAAACTAAACAGACATTTCTCCAAAGAAGACATACAGATGGCTAACAAACACATGAAAAGTTGCTCAGCATCACTCATAATCAGAGAAATGCAAATCAAAACCACAATGAGGTACCATTTCATGCCAGTCAGAATAGCTGCTATCCAAAAGTCTACAGGTGTGGAGAAAAGGGAACCCTCTTACACTGTTGGTGGGAATGCAAACTAGTACAACCACTATGGAGAACAGTGTGGAGATTCCTAACCCTGTATACGAGACAACAAAAGAGACACAGGTGTATAGAACAGTCTTTGGGACTCTGTGGAAGAGGGTGAGGGTGGGATGGTTTGGGAGAATGTCACTGAAACATGTATATTATCATATGTGAAACAAATCACCAGTTCAGGGTTGATGCATATTACAGGATGCTCGGGGCTGGTATGTGCGGATGACCCAGAGGGAGGATAATGGGAGGAGGGAGGTGGGAGGGGGGTTCGGGAAAGGGAACTCATGTACATCCATGGCGGATTCATGTCAATGTATGGCAAAACCAACCAATATAATATTGTAAAATAATTAGCCTCCAATAAAAAAAAACTGGAAATAGAACTGCCATACCACCCAGCAATAGCACTCCTGGGCATACACACCGAGGAAACCAGAATTGAAAGAGACACATGTACTCCAATGTTCATTGCAGCACTGTTTATAATAGCCAGGACATGGAAGCAACCAAGATGTCCATCTGCGGATGAAAGGATAAGAAAGCTGTGGTACATATACACAATGCAGTATTACTCAGCCATTAAAAAGAATACATTTGAATCAGTTCTAATGAGGTGGATGAAACTGGAGCCTATTATACAGAGTGAAGTAAGCCAGAAAGAAAAACACCAATACGGTATATTAACGCACATATATGGAATTTAGAAAGATGATAATGATAACCCTGTATACGAGACAGCAAAAGAGACACAGATGTATAGAACAGTCTTTTGGACTCTGTGGGAGAGGGTGAGGGTGGGATGATTTGGGAGAATGGCATTGAAACGTGTATATTATCATATGTGAAACGACTTGCCAGTCCAGGTTCAATGCATGATACAGGATGATCGGGGATGGTGTACTGGGATGAACCAGAGGGATGGGACGGGGAGGGAAGTGGGAGGGGGGTTCAAGATGGGGAACACATGTACACCTGGGGCAGATTCATGTCAATGTATGGCAAAACCAATACAATAATGTAAAGTTTTAAAAAAATTTTAATTTATTTGGGACTCAAAAAAAAATCTTCTATGATAAATAATAATAAATTCCATTAGTGATGTTTCTAAGTGAAAATAAAAATAGAATTATCATATTACTGAGTAATCCCACTACTGAACAAACACCCTGAAAAAAACAAAATTAAAAAGAAAAAAAGCACAATGCACCTCAATGTTCACTGAAGTACTATTTACGATAGCCAGGTCATGGAAGCAACCTAAATGTCCATCGACAGATGAATGGATAAAGACGTAGTACATATATACAATGGAATATTACTCAGCCATAAAAAGAAACAAAATTGGGTCATTTACAGAGATGTGGATGGACCTAGGATCTGTTATACAGAGTGAAGAAGGCAAGTTTTAAGAAAACAACTTTTAAAATATTTTTAACATTTGATGTAGACAGTTTGGAACTGACTACCACAGAAAACTCCTAAGGACCATTTTATATTTTCATTTAGGATTTTAAAAACTGACCCCATACTTCATCTAGTTATAAGTACACTTTAATATTGCTTATACACACATTTCAAAAGACTACAGAGAAATGCAATATATAATGAAGACAAAATTGAGAATGATGCAAACATTTTTTAAAATACTTTTATCCATAGAAAAAATAAATCATCAATGTGGTGCATCTAAAACTTAAGTAAAAAGAAAGAGAATGCTAAAATTGCACCTGGTTTTCTTTCATTTATTCTCTACTGCTTTATTCCTTATTGTTTTACTAACTTCAACAATTGCTGGACCACCCTGATGGTCCAGTGTTTAAGAATCTTGCCTGACAGTGCAGGGGACAATGGTTCAATACCTGGTTTGGTTAGATTCCACTATGCTTCAGGGCCATTAAGCCCATGGGCCACAACTACTGAGCCCACGTTCAAAAGCCCGTGCTCTGCAACAAGAGAAGCCACCACAATGAGAAGCCTGCACACTGCAGCTAGAGAGTAGCCCACACACAGCAACGAAGGCCCAGTGCAATGAAAAATAAATAAATTCAATAAATTGAAAGAAATAATTGCTCAAATGCATATGTTACTCTGGGCCTGCATGCCAAGACATTCTATTAAGTTCATGTGCTAAAACTGTCTCATTTCTTGGATGACTTAATAAGAGATTTCTTAGGAGTATTATAATCTTGAATGGTATTTTGATCTACCCTAAAGGAATACTTTGGAGTAATATTATTATGAAACAAATGATAGAAATATCATTTAGACAAAAGTGACAGTCCATGAGACTTCACTTTGAATTTCTTCTCATCCTCTAATAAATATCTCTTTATGGTGAAAGAAAAGAGAAGAGGCAGTTAGAGCCAGTACTGACGTTACTGCAAGGAGTAGTATGTACTTTCTTACTGATATAGTACATACACATTTCTGATAAAAGAATTTCAAGCATCATAAACTCTTTGGTTGAATTCTATATTCCCAGATAGAGTTGCCACCTGTGAGGTTATAGGGCATTATACAAGATTGTCTGACTCTTCTACTTCTTTTATTACTATCCAGTTTTAGACAGTAATCCTTTCTCATATAATCACTCAAAACATGTGTGTTCCCATATTTTCAAATAATGTCACATATACCAGAACACAAAAGATTCTGTCTTTCTGCTTCTTGAAATAGGATTTCTAAATTAAACGTGTGATACTGAGCATCAGCCAGATACTAGGTCTTAAACAGGCTTCCCTGGTGACTCAGTGGTAAAGAATCCACCTGCCAAGTAGGAGACATGGGTTTGGTCCCTCAGTTGGGAAGGTCCCCTGGATAAGGAAATGGCAATCCACTCCATGTTCTCACGTAGAAAATCCCATAGACAGAGGAGCCTTGGTGGGCTACAGTCCATGGGGTTGCAAAAGAGTCACATGACTTAGTGACTAAACATCAGCAACAACAGGTCTGAAACAAACCAGACACATTGGAAAATTTTTAGATGGACAGAATAAATGGGAGGATGGGGGATACACAGTAGCACTGCTGTCATCATGCGTTAACTGATAACAATACATATATACTTGCTCAATTATAATTTCTCTTTTCAGCTTAGAAGTAGGAACACCTGTATTTAAGTCCCAGTTCTGACACTAGTTAGCATGAAATTTTTAAACAACTCATTTTTAAGCCTTCAGGGTCAGGCATGGTGTCCTCATTCTGTTAAATAAATAAGTAAAGACTAGGTCTCCAGGTTTCCTTCTAGTTTTAAAATTTTATCCATATTGAGTTGTTACGGTCAGTAATCGAAATTCTCTAAAGAAAATACAATTCATATTAAGAAAATTATTTCATATGTACTTTGCAAAGCCAGTAAAATAGATGAATACTCTTTCAATAGAGTCTTTTTAAATGCCCTAAGCTGAGTGCAGTCTCTGCAGTGAGCTTCAATTTTGTCAATTAAAAAAAAATCAACACTTCACCAATACTTATAGATCTTTTATAAACAGTTTTACTTAATTTTGCCTGTACTGGGTATTCATCTCTGTGCACAGGCTTTCTCTAGCTGCAGCGAGCAGGAGCTACTATTCAGTTGTGATGCCCAGATTTCTCACTGCAATGGTTGCAATGGCTTCTTCAGTTGTCAGGCATGAGCTCTAGGGTGTGCAGCTTCAGTAGTTGCAGAATGTGGGCTCAGTAGCATGGTACACAGTAACCCAGGGATGAACCAGTGTCCCCTGTGCTGCAAGGCAGACTCTTAACCATTGGACTACCAGGGAAACCCACATATAAGTCTTAAAACATGTTATTTGCTATGAGTTTTGAGGGATTTAAGTGGTAGTAATTAATTACTTTAGCACATTATTTTCTTCTTGTTGCATATGGAGACTTTTTCTGAAACAACCAGGTATGAACTTCACAAGAGCATCTTCATTTCAATGAAGTACTGGCATCCTTGTCTAGACTATATGTCTTTACAAGTCAGACCTAAAGTCCTCAGAATATCTGTTGGTTCCCCTACTGACATTAAGCTTTTTCAGCAAAGTGCTGCCTCTTCTTGGAAGTATCTATGACTATGCTTTTCCATCTGCCACATATGACGAAGTCACTGTCTTTTAACATGCCATTTCTGCTTTCATGGCTTAAAGAGACCAATAGTCTAAACATATGTCTTTGGGGCATTCTGACATTTTTTCCAGAGATAATGATTGACTTTCTGGCCATCGACTTATCTTTAACAGTAACACTTACTTGTTTAGATAAATTTATCAGCTAAATTATTAATATAGAATGATTTTTTAAAAAAGACTTCATGGACAAATGCATTTTTTATATTGCACTCTTAATAAATTGAATTGAGCTATGAATAATGTGAACAAATTCAATACCAGAACTTCAGAGGTTTTTCTACATATAGTGTAACTGGAAATTTATTTTGGTTGGAATATAGCATCTTAAAAATGCAATTATCTGAAACAATCCACCCAATAAGCAACCAGCAGCTTCCTTACAATATCAACTTAGACACTTTCAGTCTTGGAGTACTATACAATCAATAAAGAAGCATGCAAATAATACCTGAACAAAGAACACACAGTTTAAAATTTTGTATTAATTTGTTTTTAAGGAAAATGCCCTAGTACATGAGGAAAAGCATATATCAACTACGTATTGCCCAGCTTCACATTAAATTGTTACAGCTGGGTATAACCATTTTTTTAAAAATCTGGATATGACTGTTAGCAGATACTTGGCCAGCATAAGTGAGAACACATGTTTCAGCTTTATGGAAATAGGCTGTGAGCTTTTTGTCACTTGGTTCTCTTAAGGCTTCCCAAAATGTGTAAATGTTCCAGGTGTCCACTTAATTTAGTCAGTACCAATACTATAAAGATTTTTCAAGATGTAGTCTAAATGTACTGAACTAAACAAGTTTATTGGACGAAAGTAATGTAGCTCTATAGTAATGTAGCAATGTTTCAGTAATTTCACATGACCACTTAACATTAAAATATCTAGTTTTAATTTTTTATTTAATTGATTTGTTTACAATGCTACTTTTCCAAATAGACCAGTTTTCATAATAAATAATCCATTACCTTATCAGTCAGTGGTAAACATTTGTACTTTTGACCAGATATGTGTTCTAGTCTTACCTAATAGTTGTAAAAAACAATGAATGTTAGAAGCATTTATTTAAAGTCTAATTTCTAAAAATTGGTATGATTTTTTTATAACTAAGTACTTCTCAAATTTACTTGACTATGAAATTCTTATATCCCATAAAGATAGTAACCTCATGCAGAGAGTACTTTAAAAGGCTTGGGACAGAAAAGATACCTCCAGGTTTTCTTTGGATACTTCATCTTTAATTCTTAAATAATTTTTCACATTTTTCAAATCTATATTTTTTCACCTAGAGCCCCTACATCTCATTCTTTTTTTTTTTAAATAGAGGCTACTAATAAACTGGCAACCTTAACTTCCACTTTTACATAATTCAACTCAATGCAGTAAATATTCACCAAGATACTATGCTTGCTATTGTAAAATTGTTATATCACCCCTTACTTTTCACTTTGGTAGACTAAATTGACCAAAATCCTACTATTTTTCCCTTATATAATCACAATTTATACTCAAGTGATCATTCTTCTGGAACCATACTTTTCAAAAATATCTACAATCATTTTGAATTGTGATAACTGACACTAGGCATATCAGTCTAATGAATGTAGCATACTCCGGGAATCAGGAACCACTTTAAACATCATTGAGACCTGTCCTTTTTAAAAGTGGGCTTCTTTGAAAATTTTATGTGAAATCAATACATCAGCACCCTCTTCTCCCACTCCTACCCTCCAACATATACCTCTTTTGTCAGACTCTCCATTACAGCCATGTCTTTATAACCAAGGATTTTAACTTTCAAAGATAAAAAGATAATCAATTAAATCATAAATACATGAAGACAGGGAATGAATGTGCAAGGAACATACAAAGAAATAGAATCAATTTATACCCAACTATTGCATTCAGAAACAAAATGGTTTCATTGGGTGCACATATTTATTGGTGCTTAAAAATTGTCAGTCTCTTTTGACACTGAATTTCCAGCAATTTTTTAAATTTTTTTTTTAAGTAATTAATTTATTTTTTATTGGAGGCAAATTATTTTACAATATTATACTGGTTGGTTTTGCCATACATTGACATGAATTAAAAGATTTTTTATTTGGTCAGATGCTTACTAAAAATATCTGTACTGATAATAATCCATTAACTACTTTAACAATTATAGGACTATGCTCATAGAATAAAAAGAATTCTTAAGATTTTATTTATATTTTTGCTATTCCATTGCTATTTCAGATAAGTATGATAAGGTAATAAATGAAAGTCTAGCAAACACAAAGAAAACTTCATTAGCACAAAATAAAATCCTGTGGGGTAAGTGGAATGGAATCAATGTCAAGAAGAAACATTAGTGATAAACATTTTGAACTGTTATGGAATAGCTTGTTTGAGATTTTATGTGGGAAAGAGTGGACATATCTGCTTTGGCATTTAGTTACCACTGGATACATTTTAAAAAGTGGCATCCAATACACCAGGTATGACATCCTTTATAACAATTCAAATTATGGTGAAATTATTAGATATAAACTTGAAAAATACATGAGAAGTGTAGAGCTTTTCAAAATTCTTAGGACTAAATGAGCAATATGTTTGAAGACCACTGATTTAGGAAAGAGGGAGAGTAAACAAATGCCCTAGGGAAAAATGTAGGAGGATTGCTGGAGCAGTAAGGGGATTCATGCAGGTTAGTTCTCATGAATTAAAAAAAAAAGAGGGGTGGGATGAACTGGGAGACTGGGATTGACATATATACACTACTATGTACAAAAGAGATAGCTAATGAGAACCCACGATATAACACAGAGAACTCTACTCAGTGCTCTGTGGTGACCTAAATGGGAAGGAAATCCAAAAAAGAGGGGATATATGATACATATAGCTGATTTACTTCACTGTACAGCAGAAACTAATACAACATTGTAGAGCAGCTATTCCCCAATACATTTTTTTAATGAGATCAGTCACTTTTGCAGGATTTTCTCCAGCTATATTCAGGTCTGCAAGTGCAGGTGTGGAGAAAGAGGAGAGTTGGATTTAACCAGTGTTGGAGTCTTGCCAGGCAACAATAATAAAGCAAAAATAGAAGCAAGTGAGTTGACAGTGTCTGCAAGGGAGTGATTATAATGATGGACCATGGAATCAAAACTAAGTTGGGAAGGAAATGGGAGAATAGAGACTTTAGGGATACTTTTAAAAGGTGTAGGAACAATGAGCTATAGAGCTCATGAGAATCAGGGAATAAATCTAGAGAACTAGACCGAGAACTGTGGAAAGTTCAGTGGTAGTGCTGAGAAAATAAGGTGCTTGACATTGTGATTGTGGATGGACTGCAGATATTAGTAATGCAAGATCTAGAGTCTGATGGTGGAATGAGACTGATAAGGTTGTCGTCAGAGAAGCTCATTGGAGGAGAAGAGAGCCAGGATCTGTGTGGCCAGACTGGAAGGTTTATCTTCATGCTCACTGAACCTCTAAGAGTATGATGGGCATAAGGATTATTGAATTATTTAAGCAACACATCATCCGACTGAGGTGACTCTAATGTCTTGGAGGCCTACATAAGCAAATAAATCAAAATCTAAGCCATAAATTTCTCAAGGTTACAAAATCAAAATCTAAGGACAACCGATCAGAAATGGTCAGGGAGGCCTTAAGATGGCATCAACCAATAATTTCCTTGCTTTGCTTCTGCCTTTTCTCTATAAAGTTCCCCTCTGAACTCCTGTTGACAGAGCTCTCCTAACCAATTCCAGTTTGGTTCTACATGATTAAAACCATTTTTTGCTCAAATAATGAACTCTTGAAATTTTTCATACACTTCAGTTTATCTTTTAATAATTTGAAAACACAGACAAATCCAGGAACTTAAACTCAAGTCTGTAGAGAATATCAAGAAACAGGGGTGGTAGACTGTATCATCTGAAGGCACGATTTCCAAAGCTGGGAGACTGGAGAAGACAAAAATTGCCTAGGACTCTGTCACTGGTCCTTTTTACTCCATAACTCTCCCTGGAGGGTCACAATTAGACCCACTAAATTAGCATTAAACATCAAATATTCCTTGATGATTCTTATTTTTTTAATGTACAACTCCTAGCCTGACTTTGGTTTGAGATCAAAATTCACATATCAAGAGATGACCTAAGAGGTTCACATGGATGACAGAAGCTATCTCAATTTTGATGTGTCCAAAAACTACTGATATCTCCTTCATGTCCCCAGAACAATCCTCTGCTTTCACACGTTTCCTCATCTCAGTAAATGACACCAAAATTTACCTAGTTTCTCAGGCCAAAAATTATATTTACTCAGCCATAAAAAGGAACAAATTTGAGTCAGCTGTAGTAAGGCAGATGAATCTAGAGCCTGTCATACAGAGTCAAGTAAGTCAGAAAGAAAAACAAATATCATACGTTAATGTACGATATATATAATGCATGATAATATATATATATAGAATCTAGTCACAAAGAGTCAGCCACAGCTAAGCACACATGCATGGAATCTAGATAGATGACACTGATGAGACTAGATGCAAGAAAGCAATAGAGACACAGATGTAGAGAACGGACTTGTGGACACAGCGGGGGACGGAGAGGGTGGGACGAACAAGGAAAGTAGCATCGACATATATACTCTACCATATGTAAAACTGATAGCTAGTGGAAAGCTGTTGTATAGCACACAGAGCCCAGCCTGGTGCTCTGTGATGACCTAGAAGGGTGGGGTATGGGGGAACGGGGATTGGAGGGAGAATCAAGAGGGAGGAGATATGATATATCTATAGAGTTATGACTGATTCGAGTTGTTGTACAGCAGAAACTAACACAACATTGTAAAGCAAATATCCTCCAATTAAAAAATTTTAAAAAACTAAACTTAGACATCCAAGTTGATTCTTCTCTTTTACTCTGCATATCAAATCTATCAGTATATCCTGACCCTCTAATTGAAAAAAACAAAAGGATTCCTAACTGGGTCCTGCTTCACCATCTCACCAGAACAAGCGCTGATCTTTTTTTGCATGGGCTACATCAGTAACCTGTTAACTGGTTCATGCCTGCTTCTGTTTTCCCCTATACTCTGGCCTTTACACAACAGCTACTGTGAAGATTCATTCTTCCAATTTATGAGCACAGAACTTCTTTCCATTTATTTGCCATCTTCCTCAATTTCTTTCATCAAAGTATTAAATTTTTCAGCATACAGGTTTTAAACCTTCTTGGTGAACTTTATCCCTAGATATTTTATTCTCCTGATACAGCAGTAAATGGCATTTCTCTCTTAATTTCTCTTTCTGATAGTTCAAAGTTAGTGTATAAAAACACAAGAAATATTTATAAATTGAAATTGTAAATTGATTTTGTGCCTAAACTTTACTGAATTTTTTCAATAATTCTAACTACATTTAGATGACTTGTTAGGTTTTCTATATATAAATTGCGTCATTTGCAAACTGTGATAGTTTTACGTGTTCCTTTACAAATTCAGTTCGGTTTCAGTTAAGTCACTCAGTCATGTCCAACTCTTTGCAACCTCATGGACTGGAGCACACCAGGCCTTCCTGTCCATCACCAACTCGCAGAGTTTACTCAAACTCATGTCCATTGAGTCAGTGATGCCATCCAATGCCATCTCATCCTCTGTTGCCCCCTTCTCCTCTTGCCTTCAATCTTTCCCAGCATCAGGGTCTTTTCCAATTAGTCACTTCTTCACATCAGGTGGCCAAAATATTGGAGTTTCAGCTTCAGCATCAGTCCTTCTAATGAACATTCAGGACTGATCTCCTTTAGGATGGACTGGTTGGATCTCCTTGCAGTCCAAAGGACTCTCAAGAGTCTTCTCCAACATCACAGTTCAAAAGCATCAATTCTTTGGTGCTGGGCTTTCTTTATAGTCCAACTCTCACATCCATACATGACTACTGGAAAAACCATAACTTTGATTAGATAGACCTTTGTTGGCAAAGTAATGTCTCTGCTTTTTAATATGCTGTCTAGGTTGGTCATAACTTTTCTTCCAAGGAGCAAGTGTCTTTTAATTTCATGGGCTTCAGTCACCCTCTGCAGTGATTTTGGAGACGAAAAAATAAAGTCTCTCACTGTTTCCCCATCTCACTGTTTCTCTCACTATTTGCCATGAAGTGATGGGACCAGATGTCATGATCTTAGTTTTCTGAATGTTGAGTTTTAAGCCAACTTTTTCACTCTCCTCTTTAACCTTCATCAAGAGACTCTTTAGTTCCTCTTCGCTTTCTGCCATAAGCGTGGTATCATCTGCATATCTGAGGTTATTGTTATTTCTCCTGGCAAACTAGTGGAGGTACTTTCCACTTTAAATGCCCTTTATTTTACTTGCCTAACTTCTATGGCTAGGATTTTCAATACTATGTTGAAGAGAAGTAGTGAGAGCAGGCATCCCTATCTTATACCTCATTGTAGAGAAAAGTTTTCAACTTTCACCATGAGTATGATGATAACTGTGGGTTTGTCATATATTGCCCTTATTATGTTGAGGTATATTACCTCTGTACCCACATTGTTGAAGTTTTTTATTATTATAACTGGATGCTGAATTTTCTCAAAAGTTTCTTCTGCATCAGTTGGTATTATCATATGAGTTTTATTTTTATCATATGATTTTTTAACACGACATATCACAGTAATTGATCTGCAGATGTTAAACAATCCTTGCATCCCTGGAACAAATCCCACTTGATCATGGCATATGATCTTTTTAATACGTCATTAAATTTGGTTTATTAACATTTTGGTGAGAGATACTGGCCTATAATTTTGTTTTTGTGTGCTTTGCTGGCCTTCTAAAGTGAATTTGGAAGCATTCTCTCCTCTTCATCTTTTTAGAAGAGTTGGAGAATCTTGAAAGTCTTTGAAAGTCTGGTAGAATTCAACAGTGAAGCCACCTGGTCCTGGACTTTCATTTGGGGGCAGATTTTAGATCACTGTTTCAATCTCTCTACTAATAATTAGTCTATCTGTATTTGTTTCTTCATGATTAAGTCTTGGAAGATTGTATGTTCCTAGGAATTTATCCATTTCTTCTACATGGCCAATTGGTTAGTGTATAATTATTCATGGTAGCCTATTATAATACTTTGTATCTTTTGCACACATTGGTGGAAAATGATTCTTGGAATCAGTTCCAGATGGTTGGAAAAGATGCATGAAATGATTTCAATCTTCTTAAAATGATTGAAACGTGTGGAGATAACATATGAGCCTTCCTGGAGAATGTTCGGTGTACCCTTGAGAAGAATGTATTCTCCTTTTGGGGGATGGAATATTCTTTATATGTCCATTAAATTTATCTTGTCCACTGTGACATGAAGACCAATGACTCCTTATCAACTTCCTGTTTAGATGATATATCCATTAATGGTAACTAGGGTGTTAAAGTTCTCTATAACTATATTGCTGTCAGTTTCTCCCTTTAGGTCTATTAATATTTGCTTGATATATTTAGGTGCTCCTATGTTATGTTGGGTGAATCAGTTAAGTTGCTTAGTTCAGTTCAGTTCAGTTCAGTCGCTCAGTCGTGTCCTACTCTTTGTGACCCCATGAACTGCACCACGCCAGGCCTCCCTGTCCATCACCAACTCCCGGAGTCCACCCAAAGCCATGTTCAGAGAGTCAGTGATGCCATCCAACTATCTCATCCTCTGTCGTCCCCTTCTCCTCCTGCCTTCAATCTTTCCCAGCATCAGGGTCTTTTCAAATGAGTTAACTCTTTGCATCAGGTGGCCAAACTATTGGAGTTTCAGCCTAAACATCAGTCCTTCCAATGAACCCCCAGGACTGATCTACCCTAGGATGGACTGGTTGGATCTCCTTTGTCCAAGGGACTCTCAAGAGTCTTCTCCAACACCACAGTTCAAAAGCATCAATTATTCGGGGATCAGCTTTCTTTATAGTCCAACTCTCACATCCATACATGACCACTGGAAAAACCATAGTCTTGACTAGATAGACCTTGGTTGGCAAAGTAATGTCTCTGCTTTTTAATATGCTATCTAGGTTGGTGATAACTTTCCTTCCAAGGAGTAAGCGTCTTTTAATTTCATTGCTACAATTGTCATCTGCAGTGATTTTGGAGCCCAGAAAAATAAATTCAGCCACTGTTTCCCCATCTATTTGCCATGAAATGATGGGACTAGATGCCATGATCTTAGTTTTCTGAATGTTGAGCTTTAAGCCAACTTTTTCACTCTCCTCTTTCACTTCCATCAAGAGACTCTTTAGTTCTTCTTCACTTTCTGCCATAAGGGTGGTGTCCTCTGCATATCTGAGGTTACTGATATTTCTCCCGGCAATCTTGATTCCAGCTTGTGCATCCTCCAGCCCAGCATTTCTCATGATGTACTCTGCATATAAGTTAAATAAGCAGGGTGACAATATACAACCTTGACGTATTCCTTTTCCTATTTGGAACCAGTCTTTTGTTCCATGTCCAGTTCTAACTGTTGCTTCCTGACCTGCATATAGGTTTCTCAAGAGGCAGGTCAGGTGGTCTGGTATGCCCATCTATTGAAGAATTTTCCAGATTTTGTTGTTATCCATAAAGTCAAAGGCTTTGGCTAGTCAATAAAGCAAAGTAGATGTTTTTTGGAACTCTTTTGCTTTTTCAGTGATCCAACAGATGTTGGCAAGTTGATCTCTACTTCCTCTGTCTTTTCTAAATCCAGCTTGAAAATCTGGAAGTTCACAGTTCACATACTAATGATGCTTGGCTTGGAGAATTTTGAGCATTACTTTGCTGGCACGTGAGATGAATGCAATTGTGTGGTAGTTTGAATGTTCTTTGGAATTGGAATGAAAACTTACCTTTGCCAGTCCTGTAGCCACTCTTGAGTTTTCAAATTTTGCTGGCATATTTAGTGCAGCACTTTCACAGCATCATCTTTTAGTATTTAAAATAGCTCAACTGGAATTCCATCACCTCCACTAGCTTTGTTCATAGTGATACATCCTAAGGACCACTTGACTTCACATTCCAGCATGTCTGGCTCTAGATGGGTGATCACACCATTGTGGTTATCTAGGTCATGAAGATCTTTTTTGTATAGTTCTTCTGTGTATTCTTGCCACCTCTTAATATCCTCTGCTTCTGTTAGTTCCATACCATTTCTGTCCTTTACTGTGTCCATCTTTGCATGAAATGTTCCCTTGGTATCTCTAATTTTCTTGAAGACATCTCTAGTCTTTCCTATTCTATTGTTTTCTTCTATTTCTTTGCATTGATCACTGAGGAAGGCTTTCTTTTTTTTTTTATTTCTAGAAAAGAATTTTATTAAAAAAGCACAAATGCAAAGAAATGAACAGAGGAAGGCTTTCTTATCTTTCCTTGCTTTTCTTTGGAACTCTGCATTCAGATAGGTATATCTTTCCCTTTCTCCTTTGCCTTAGCTCCTCTTCTTTTCTCAGCTATTTGTAAGGCCTCCTCAGACAATCATTTTGCCTTTTTATATTTCTTTTTCTTGGGGATGGTCTTGATCACTGCCTCCTGTACAATATCATGAACCTCCGTCCATAGTTCTTCAGCTACTCTGTCTATCAGATCTAAACCCTTGAATCTATTTGTCACTTCCACTGTATAATTGTAAGGGATTTGATTTAGCTGATATCTGAATGATCTAATGATTTTCCCTACTTTCTCAATTTCCAAGGGAAACCATTCAATATTACAGTAATCCGAGTCTATGCCTCAACCGGTAATGCTGAAAAAGCCGAAGTTGAATGGTTCTATGAAGACCTACCAGACCTCCTAGAACTAACACTCAAAAAAGATGTCCTTTTCATCAGAGGGGACTAGCATGCTAAAGTAGGAAGTCAAGAGATATCTGGAGTAACAGACAAATTTGGCCTTGGAGTACAGAATGAAGCAGGGCAAAGGTTAACAGAGTTTTGCCAAGAGAACACACTGGTCATAGCAAACGCCCTCTTCCAACAACACAAGAGGTGACGCTGCACATGGACATCACCAGATGGTCAATAACGAAATCAGATTGACTATTTTCTTTGCAGCCAAAGATGGAGAAGGTCTCTACAGTCAGCAAAAACTAAACTGGGAGCTGACTGTGGCTCAGATTATGTTGGGTGAATAAATATTTTCAAATGTTATATCTTCTTGTTGGATTGACCCCTTAATCATTATGTGATGATCATCTTTATCTTTTATTACAGTCTGTTTTAAAGTCTATTTTGCCTGCTGTAAATATAGCTACCTCAGCCTTCTTTGCTATCTACCTTATGAAACATCTTTTTTCCATCATTTTACTTTAAGTCTGCGTGTGTGCTTACATCTGAAGTGAGTGTCTTACAGGCAGCAAATACAGCATCTTGTTTTTAATCCATTTGGTCACTTAGTTTGATTGGAGAATTAAGCCCATTTACATTTCTCTTAATTGTTTTCCGGCTGTGTTGTAGCTCCTCTCTGTTTCTTCTCTTGTTCTACTCCCTTATGGTTTGATGATTTTCTTTAGAGTTATCCTTAGAACTCATTCTCATTATTTTTTGGTATGTACAGTCCATTTTTCATTTGTAGTTACCAAGAGAGTCATACTTTATAGCTTGTGCATGCATGTATGTATGTATGTATGTATGCATATGCATGCATGTGTATATAAGTGTTTGTGCATGTGTATGAGTGTGTGAGTACCAGTCTATTTTAAGTTATTGGCAATTTAAGTTTGAACACATTCTAAAATTGTCTATTTTTACTCTTTTTCCACATTTTATGTTTTTGATATCACATATTACATCTTTTTATTCTATATAACTAATTATTATAGTTACAGTTATTTTTATTACTTTTGCCTTTTAACCTTTGTACTAGCTCTATAAGTAATCAATCCCCTACCTTTACTACATATTTACCTTTACCAGTGAGATATTCATAAACATATGTTTTCTTGATACTAATTAGTGTGTCCTTATTTTTTACCTTAAGGAAGTCCCTTTAACATTTCTTGCAAGGCCAGTTTAGTGGTAATGAATACCTTTACTTTTTGCTTGTCTGGAAAACTACCTCCCTTCAATTCTGAATGATAATCTGACCAGGCAGAATATTCTTACTTGAAAGTTTTTCCTTTCAGCATTTTGAATATATCACACCACTCCTTTCTGGCTTACAAAGTTTCTGCTGAAAATCTAATAGTCATTTGGAGATTCTTTTGTATATAAGTGTGGGGTTTTTTCCTTACTCTTTTAAGATTCACTCTTGAACTCTGACATTTTAATCATAATGCATTCTTGGTGTAAATCTTTCTAGGTTCCTCTTATTTGGAACTCTCAGGGCTTTCTGGATCTGGGTTGTATTTCCTCCCTGTGTTAGGGAAATTTTCAGCCATTATTTCTTCAAATAAGTTTTCTGCCCCCTTTCTCTCTTTCTTCTGGAATTCCTATAATGTAAATGTTGTTCTGTTTCATGTCGTCTCATAGGTCTCTTAAGACACCTTCACTTTTAAACACTTTTTTTGGTATTCTGTTTGGATGAGTTCTACTGGCCAGCCTTCCAGATCCCTGATCCTTTCTGCTATTTCATCTGGTCTTCTGATGAAGGCCTCTAGTATATTTTTCAGCACAGTTATTATATTCTGTAATTCAACTTCAACTTCCATTTGCTACTTTCTTATATTTTCTCTTTGTTGAAGGTCTCATCTTGATGACCATTACTTTGAATTCTTTATCAGCTAAATTATTTATCTGCATTTCATTAAGGATTTTTTCCGTGGGATTTTAACTTATTGTTTCATTTGGAACATATTCCACCATTTCCACATTTGTTTGACTCTCCATGTTTGCTTCTATACACTGGGGGTGGGGGGGACTCCTTCCTTCAGATTTGAAGGAGTGGCCTTGTGTAAGAAATGACGCTTATCATTCAACCTTGCCCTAGTTCTTAGTTGTCTCTTGAACCTTTGTGATTGTTTAAGCACCCTGATTTATTCTTGATAGGTCCTAGTTATTGAGGGTGTGCCAAGACTTGTTAGCATTCCAGACAGAGAGATCTCAGGCAGAACCTAGTTTCAGGCTGATAAGCCAGACCCTCAGGCAGCAGCTTTTAAAGCAGATACACACATATTGTCTTGTGGAACCTCAAAGATAAACCCTGCTGGCCTCCTGAGCATGGGCTCTGGATGTGTCTTCTTGAAGAAAGTACAAAAATCAGGGGTCCAGGCAGGTGTTTCAACTCCTTTCTGAGAGTACTGGAAAGCTGTAGCAAGGCCAAAGCATTTGTCGCTCAGTCATCTCCGACTCTTTGTGATCGAATGGACTGTAGCCCACCAGGCTCCTCTCTCCATGCAATTCTCCAGGCAAGAATACTGGAGTAGATTGCCATTTCCTTCTCCAGCAAGGCCATAGGAGAGTGGAAGATGGTTCCTCCAGCCCACATAACCTCAGAGCAACTCAGTAGCCTTTAGATATGTGGTAAACCTGAAGCCTCATGCTCTGGCTAAAGCTCCAATAGGTCTTTTGCACAGGATGACTAGGGATGTGTTTAAGTCTACTGTCTGTGCAAAGCCTGACAAGAACTGTCTCTCTGATTGTTTTCAGTTCAGTTCAGTTCAGTCGCTTAGTCGTGTCCGACTCTTTGTGACCCCATGAATCACAGCACGCCAGGCCTCCCTGTCCATCACCAACTCCAGGAGTTCACTCAAACTCATGTCCATCGAGTCGGTGATGCCATCCAGCCATCTCATTCTCTGTCGTCCCCATCTCCTCCCATCCCTAATCCCTCCTAGCATCAGACTCTTTTCCAGTGAGTCAACTTGTCGCATGAGGTGGCCAAAGTATTGCAGTTTCAGCTTTAGCATCAGTCCTTCCAATGAATACCCAGGATTGATCTCCCTTAGAATGGACTGGTTGGATCTCCTTGCAGTCCAAGGGACTCTCAAGAGTCTTCTCCAGCACCACAGTTCAAAAGCATCAATTCTTCGGCTATTGGCTTTCTTCACAGTCCAACTCTCACATCCATACATGACCACGGGAAAAACCATAGCCTTGACTAGACGGACCTTGGTTGGCAAAGTAATGTCTCTGCTTTTGAATATGCTATCTAATATTCAAAAGCAGAGACATTACTTTGCCAACCAAGGTCCGTCTTTCTGCAGGGACCAAAAGTGTACAACCCGATGCCACCAGAGCCAGGTACTCAACAAGACTCCTCTGTGTGAATTGTGTACCCCACATACTTTAACTGAACAAGAGGAGAGTGGGGCAAGTGAGCTCCTGCTGACTTCAGCAGGTCCATGAGTAAGCATGAAGCTGGGGCACACCCACCAGCTTTTGTGGGACTGCAGGAGAGTCTGGGACCAGGTCACACCCACTGCTGCTAGCAAGACAAACAAACACAGAAATGGCACCCACTGTCACTTCTGTTCCCAGAGAGAGTGCCAATAGGTGCCTGCCCCTCCAACGGATGTTTTAAGATTAGCAAATGAGTCTCCTTCACATACCGTCTATATACTTTTCAAACTGCTGTTTTTATGCTGGGTCCCAGGGTAAGTGACTCTATGTGTAAGTCCTTTAGGAGTGAAATCTCTGTACCCTATACCCCAGTGGGCCTCTTGAATATGTCCTGTTTGTTTTCAAAGCCATACCTTTTGGGGGCTCCTCTTATGGTGCAGGTTCCAAGGGTTGGGGTGCTTGATATTGAGCATGAACACCTGGCTCTTCAGAAAGAAGCTCTGTGTTTGTAAGACTTCCTCCTGATTGTGGTAGGGTGGAATTTTTGTGAGAACACATCTCTGCTTCTCCTACTGCCTTGATGTAGCCCTTTTATCCTTTGTTGGAGAGGACCATCAAGCTAGTTTTAAGGTCTTTTTTAGAAGGAATTGTTCAAAACATAGATGTAGATTTGGTATGTCTGTGGAAAGGGATAAGTCTTCAAGATTTTCCTAAACTGCCGTCTTGAACTGGCCCTCAGAAAATGGTTTCAAAGTCAATTTGAATATATACATTCTTCATCCTACCTTACCATGTCAAAGAAGAAAAGTGAATTTGTCTCAGATTGTTTTTTATAGATGAAAAGGGAATTATTTAATACCTTATTAACGTTAAGTGTTCAGAAACTGACTTTAAATTTATTGCCCCATCTAGGAAATTTCTAGATAGAAAAAAAATTTTCTAATTACAATCACTTTCTTATTTCCATTTTAAAAATAAGGAGTATTATTTATCAAGTCAGTAACCTCACTTCTCAGCTTTTTGAAAAGATTTATAATTCAGTAAGTTAAAAAGTATATATAATAAAATAATATTTATCAGATAAATTAGGTACTCAAACATTATTGTTCAAATAAACACATTTTTCTTACTGTCAATACTCAGCATGTTCCTTTGTTTAATGAAAAGAGTGATAATATAAAATTGGAGAAACTCGAGACAGCCACAATGTGACCAAAAGTTAAATGTTTTTCTAGCTATATTGAGATATAACTGAATACTAACATTGTGTAAGTTTAAGGTGTATAACATGTTGATTTAATATACTTGATATTGCAAAATGATTACCACTACAGTGTTAGCTAACACCTGCATTATATCACATATTTCCACTATATTATAGTGAGAACATTTAAGATCTACTCTCACAGCAACTTGCTAGTATGTAATACAGTATCACAAAATGTAATCACTATACTGTACCTGAGATCCCCAGAACTTGTTCATTAAATTTCAACTTTGATTTCAAAATATTCATTAATTTAATTAAATTTATATTTTAAATTTATTCATTTAATTAATTTAACTTCCATTTTAAAATCATAACTTTAAATGGTCAAAATATATTTTAAGTAGTAAAAAGAATGATTTATAATAAAATCTTTTAATACTAGAAAATTTTTAACAGCAAAATATTTTTGGTTCTAATGTAGCTTATAACTAACCTCTTTTTAGTAGTTCACTGACTGAAACAAAATGTCTAATTTTTTTGAACAAGTGGGGCCCTTTCCATTTTACTCCAAAAGGGCACAAAATATATAAATAAAAGAGATATTCCATGAGAAACAGTTCACCTCCCTAAAGAAATAGCAGCTTACATTCTTTTTTAAAGATGGGATGATTTAAACCTATCAGAAATTATAAATTTAAAGCTAAACCTTATATCCCTTTCTGAAAGATTAATGATACTGGCTTTAGACTCATTTTGTGGAATGTGTTTTGTAGAAATCTGTTTCTGGTTTTGGGAATTCACACATCTCTACCTTCTGCCTAGAATATTCTTTACCCAGACCCTTACCTGGCTATCCCCTACTCACCTGTCAGGTCTGAACTTGACTGTATCTTCCTCTTTGCTCAGGCTTCCCTGACCACACAGTATTTTGGTTAGAGGGGCCTCCGGTGGATTCTGAAATTTTCTTCTTATTTATTATTTTTGTAACCATCTATTTGTTTGTCTTGTGCTGTGATTCATGGGGTCACAAAGAGTCGGTCATGACTGAGCGACTGAACTGAACTGAACCCCTAAACAGTGTTAAGTTCCTTGTGGGCAGGAACTGATTATCTTCTTCAGGAATTAACTTTAGGAAAGCATAGTTTTTTTTCAAGAATCAATTAATCACATCAGTCGCAGTCATGTAGTTGAATATAGCCATAGTACCTGATATTTCCTGAGAAATCTAGAGGTCAATGCATTCTACTTACTATTCATTCATCAGGCTCTAAAAGCGATGTCATATACTTTGATGAAAAGATTAATTATGCATCAAATTTTTCATGAAAAGTAGCATCTAAAAACTTAAACCATCACTCCAAAGTTGTATTGTTATAGATTTCTTTTGCCTTAATATCTTGTACCTGAAACCTAAGAAGGCTCAAAGAAATATTATCCCCCTCCTCTCTTGCTATCTATTTTGCTAAATAACCAACTCATTTTAAGCCCATGATCCCTTTTTTCCAAGAGATGCAAATGGGGAGAAATACCTTAAGTCCATATAAAGCAAAAAAATTACATGAAAACAACACCCCCATTCCCTTTTTAAAGTTCAACAGTATTTACAAGACATAATCAATTCCAGTTTAGGATTTAAGAAAATATCTGTGTAACATTCTAAAATGAGTGAAATTCAACAAACTGATTTATATTAAATTCCAAGCTTAGGACTCCTAAGTCAACATTCTAACAGTGCTAGCTAGTGAAAGTGCAGGGACAGTGTGGCTTGCCATGGCTGAAGGCAAACCGAAAGCTGTGAGGGATGGCTGCGGGGTCATGTGCTGCCAAGGCCTCAATGTAAACACAGGTGTGTGGGAAGGAGCGCAAGGTCTCTCCCATCTAGCAGCTAAAGAAACACTGGCAGTCACGTTGTGGAGTCTGAATGCTAAATTTTGAAAATAGATCATTTTGTGAAACTGCTACATCTTAACTTGCATGTTAATACATCCTCAACTTCAAGGGGTCATGAAGAACACTTGAACCTCATATCATTGTTTTACACTGAAAATTTTGAGATGAAAAGCAGATCTTATTTTACCCCTGCTGAGCATCTCCCTGCTGAGTAAAGAAGTTTGAAGTTATTACCACCTCATTTGCTGGCATTTAGCAAGGATTCTTTTTATGGTTGCATGGAATTAATGCCACAAGAGGATTTTTCCTGCCAATGTCTGTTAAATGGCATAGGAGTGCTTTACAAAAAATATTAGGACTATGGCATAGAAGACTAATAAATGTATCAATAACATTTGTTAATAGGTTTGGGTTTGTGGGGATTTTTTATTTTTTAGGGTTCTGCTTTTTTGAATTTGTTTTGGGTTTTATTCTGGAGTCTTTTATGGGGGGGGGGGTTGGTTTAGTTTTCCCATATAATCTGTCTGTTGTTATCAAAAATAGTGCTAAAATAGTGTACAATAACCTTTAGGGTAGCAAATGGTAATAAATATAGGATTTAAAGGCAGACAGTCTCAGTTCATATTTTAGTTGAACAACCCACTACTGTGAGGCTTGAGCAGATAGTGTAAATTCTCAAGTCTCGGGGTTTCCTTTGCAAATGGGAGTAATTGTGATATCTCCCAGCAGAGGGTAATTTTCTGCATTATACGGTGCCTCTTAATAGTGTCAAATAGTATTAATGTCATTAGTGTCACTATTTAATAATGTCTACTTGTATATTGTCACCTTGCTTATTTAACTTATATGCAGAGTACATCATGAGGAACGCTGGGCTGGAAGAAGCACAAGCTGGAATCAAGATTGCTGGGAGAAATATCAATAACCTCAGATATGCAGATGACACTACCCTTATGGCAGAAAGTGAAGAGGAACTCAAAAGCCTCTTGATGAAAGTGAAAGAGGAAAGTGAAAAGGTTGGCTTGAAGCTCAACATTCAGAAAACAAAGATCATGGCATCTGGTCCCATCACTTCATGGGAAATAGATGGAAAAACAGTGGAAACAGTGTCAGACTTTATTTTTTTTTTGGCTCCAAAATCACTGCAGATACTGATTGCAGCCATGAAATTAAAAGACGCTTACTCCTTGGAAGGAAAGTTATGACCAACCTTGATAGTATATTGAAAAGCAGAGACATTACTTTGCCAACCAAGGTCCGTCTAGTCAAGGCTATGGTTTTTCCCGTGGTCATGTATGGATGTGAGAGTTGGACTGTGAAGAAAGCTGATCGCCGAAGAATTGATGCTTTTGAACTGTGGTGTTGGAGAAGACTCTTGAGAGTCCCTTGGACTGCAAGGAGATCCAACCAGTCCATTCTAAAGGAGATTAATCCTGGGTGTTCATTGGAAGGACTGATGCTAAAGCTGAAACTCCAATACTTTGGCCACCTCATGCGACAAGTTGACTCACTGGAAAAGACTCTGATGCTAGGAAAGGTTGGGGGCAGGAGGAGAAGGGGATGACCAAGAATGAGATGGCTGGATGGCATCACTGACTCTGTGTACATGAGTTTGAGTGAACTCCGGGAGTTGGTGATGGACAGGGAGGCCTGGCGTGCTGTGATTCATGGGGTTGCGGAGAGTCGGACACGACTGAGCGACTGAACTGAACTGAACTGAACTTACTTCATATAGAAGTAACTTTAACTCCATTTCATATTGTTTTCAAATTGTTTGACTATATTAAATGACTGACTATAAATACAAATAAATGAATTTGTAATTAACTTCTCTGCTAAAATATATTCTATCTCCTCTACCCTATTTTGTCAGTTTTGAGCATTTCTCTTTAGTCAGTTTTCTGCTGGGTGAAAGATGACATTTTGCTAGACTGTTGAAATACATTCCAGGATTTCATTAATAATATGTCATGCTATCATTCTTAATTCACAAAATAACTGAAAAATGTTAAGGTCAACAAAATATTCTCATGAAATTGAGAAAACAGACATATCTGCAACTGAATAAAAAGAAACTCAAAACCAGTACAAGCCATTAAATGACATTAAGTGACTCAGTAATAATATGTAAAACAACAATTACATTTGTCTAAGGTACTTAAAAATATCAATTTCCATTTGAGGTGATATCTACATGAAATGAATACCATGTTCTTAATGACAAAATGAATTTCATTTATTAAAATGTTGTCCTAAACTTTGTTCTAGAAGCCAATACATTCAGGCATGACAAGTGAAAGAGAGGGAAAGAGAAAAAGGCAGATGAAGAATCCATTCGTTTATTGTTTACTCATTTATTTAACAAATGGTATCTATGTGATCAAAATTTTATATATATCAGCTTCAACTTGTGCATAGCTTTGTTATTTACCAAGCATTTTTACATAGATTTTCTTATTGGATCTTCATAATCTATTCAAGAGATGAGGGAAGCAAATATATGGCATGTCCAAAGTGACAGAGGCTTATAGTTGGTTTTTCTAAATACTGGCTAGGGCTCTTTTCACTACATGGTACTGGAAAATCATTTTTCATTACACAGAGAAGAGACTAAGCTGAGAAATGTTATGACCACAGAAAGAACACAGAGGAATTCTTTCAGTATGGAGACATTCCTGGTATTCCTAGCATCCTTAAGTAGTTATTTTACTAAATCAAGTGATATGCTACTGCTGCTAAGTCACTTAAGTCGTGTCCGACTCTGTGCGACCCCATAGACGGAAGCCCATCAGGCTCCCCGTCCCTGGGATTCTCCAGGCAAGAACACTGGAGTGGGTTGCCATTTCCTTCTCCAATGTGTGAAAGTGAAAAGTGAAAGTGAAGTCGCTCAGTCGTGTCCAACCCTTAGCGACCCCACGGACTGCAGCCTGCCAGGCTCCTCCGTCCATGGGATTTTCTAGGCAAGAGTACTGGAGTGGCTTGCCATTGCCTTCTCCGATCAAGTGATATACCTACGTATTTTCCTTCTTTCTCTCTTCCATTTTTTACTAAGGCAAAAGAAAAAGGAAGTGTAAAGGAAGTTATAATTGGGGACATATCTTGAGAGTCCCTTGGACTGGAAGATTAAACCAGTCAATCCTAAAGGAAATCAACCCTGAATATTCATTGGAAGGACTGACGCTGAAGCTGGAGCTTCAGTCATTTGGCGACCTGATGTGAAGAACTGACTCATTGGAAAAAGACCCTGATGCTGGGAATGATTGAGGGCAGGAGGAGAAGGGGACAACAGAGGATAAGATGGTTAGATGGCATCAATGACTCAATGGGTGTGTGAACAAACTCTGGGAGATAGTGAAGGACAGGGAAGCCTCGCATGCTACAGTTCATGGGGTCACAAAGAGTCAGAAATGACTTAGCAACAAATAAAATTGGATGAATTTAAAAAATAGAACCACAGAAAAAAATGAAAAGAAGTACATATTACACAAGAAGTCTTGAGTAATTGATGGGACTGAGTATCAGATTTGGCCCTGAGTATCTCATCAACCAAACTAAAAATGAACACATGAAAAAGTATATAATTCTCATTAGCAGAAACAAACAAGGGCACATATTTCTTGCAGATAAATAAGTCATTTTTCCAGTCATTAAACATTCTAAATAGGTGTTTATTTATTTATTTATTTTTATTTGGCTGCAATGGGTCTTAGTTTTGGCCCGCAGGATCTTCAGTCTTTGTTGTGACATGCTGGATCTTCAATCTTTAGCTGCAGTATGCAAACTATTAGTTGTGGTATGTGGGATCTAGTTCCCTGACCAGGGATCAAACCTGGGCCACCTGCATTGGGAATGCAGAGTCTTAGCCACTGGACCACCAGGGAAGTCCCTCTGTCATTAAAATTTACAAGAAATTTTTCTTCTTTCTCCAACTGGAGATCCACAGATAATATATTAAATAATGTCCTTTCCTAACAGCCTAACCCAGCATCCTCCTATGTATTGCTATTGCTAATGCTGTTATTTTATTAATATTAAACGTATAATTCAGTTCAGTCAGTTCAGTTCAGTCCCTCAGTCGTGTCCGACTCTCCGCAACCCCATGAATCACAGCACGCCAGGCCTCCCTGTCCATCACCAACTCCCGGAGTTCACTCAAACTCATGTACACAGAGTCGGTGATGCCATCCAGCCATCTCATTCTCGGTCGTCCCCTTCTCCTCCTGCCCCCAACCTTTCCTAGCATCAGAGTCTTTTCCAGTGAGTCAATTCGTCGCATGAGGTGGCCAGAGTATTGCAGTTTCAGCTTTAGCATCAGTCCTTCCAATGAACACCCAGGATTGATCTCCTCCAGAATGGACTGGTTGGATCTCCTTGCAGTCCAAGGGACTCTCAAGAGTCTTCTCCAACACCACAGTTCAAAAGCATCAATTCTTCGGCGATCAGCTTTCTTCACAGTCCAACTCTCACATCCATACATGACCACGGGAAAAACCATAGCCTTGACTAACAGACCTTTGTTGGCAAAGTAATGTCTCTGCTTTTCAATATATTATCAAGGTTGGTCATAACTTTCCTTCCAAGGAGTAAGCGTAATAATGCAGAATTTTTATGTGTTTTCACATAAATACCTTTTGAATTAAGTACTGATATTATCCCCACTTAATGGATGAGAAAATATTTGTATAAATGAGAAAACTTAGTAGCTTGCCCAAGGTCACATAAATAGTAAATTCTCATGCATTTTATCATCAAGACTTCTGCACATCTTGTTACTCCAAATCCCATGTTCTACTTCAGACAAAAAGACACCACCTCATTGGCAGTCAGTTCTGTGGTCACAGCCCAAAAGCCTGGTTCTCAAAGCCAGCAGGCATCCATCACCTGGAGGGCTTGTGAAAAACACAAATCACAGGGCCCGAGCTCCATCAGAGATCATGATTTAGTAGACCTGAGATGTGGACAGAGAATTTACATTTCTAACAAGTTTCCACATGATGTTGATGTTGCTGGTCAGAGATTACAGATTGAGAACTACTAGCCTATAATTTGAAAGCTTCCAAATATATATCACAATTAATAGGGTATTTTGAGGAATGCTTTTTATAAGTCACCCAAATTTATTTGGTAATGTAGGTCCAGTCACTGAGATAAAGAATAATGAAAGAGGACCCTGGTGGTATCTAGAAATAACACCACTTGCTTTTTTTTTTCCAATTAGGGTATTTTTCTATTATGGTAAAATAAATATAACACAAATATGCTATTTTAACAATATTTAAGAGCACAATTTAGTGGCATTAATTATTCACAATTTTCTGTACCATTATCACTATTTCTAAAACTTTCCATTATCCCAAACAGAAACTCTGTACCCATCAAACAATAACTTTCCATTACCCCTCTTCTCCAGCTCCTGATGAAAATTAATCTACTATCTCTCTTTATGTATTTCCTACTATATTGTTCTTTTGTGCCTGGCTTGCTCTAAGATTAATCCATACTCTAATAATAATACGTATGAGAACTTCATTCCTTGTAAAGGTTGGATATTCAGTTCAGTTCAGTTCAGTCATTCAGTCGGGTCCGACTCTCCAGGCCTCCCTGTCCATCACCAACTCCCGGAGTTCACTCAAACTCATGTCCACAGCGTCGGTGATGCCATCCAGCTATCTCATTCTCGGTCGTCCCCTTCTCCTCCCACGCCCAACTTTTCTCAGTATCAGAGTCTTTTCCAGTGAGTCAACTCGTCGCATGAGGTGGCCAAAGTATTGCAGTTTCAGCTTTAGCATCAGTCCTTCCAATGAACACCCAGGATTTATCTCTTTTAGAATGGACTGGTTGGATCTCCTTGCAGTACAAGGGACTCTCAAGAGTCTTCTCCAATACCACAGTTCAAAAGCATATTTGCCTTGTCTGTTTGGCAGGCATCTAAACCTGCACATTTACACCTGCATCCCTCTTGTTAACTGTGGCAGAATATTTTCCTTTCACACGCTCTCCAACACAGGAATATGTAGTAGAGACTAAATACTGTAGATTTTAATGCTCAGTGCGATGATGCAAGTGGGGATGAGAGTCAACTTACAGAAAGAAAAAGTTGGTACCACATAGGTGTTTTGTTACATGTGGTTTGTTTGTTTGTTTTTATCCTTCTGTATGTAATCCAAATTTTTCACTATGAAATGAGATTGAACAAAAGAAATGTGACCACTGTAGATATCTTCAATAAAAGAAGATAGTGACAACCAAGGTGAACATTGGTTTGTTAGCTTTAGAAAACTCATTGGCAAATGTGGTTTAGAAAAGGATGTTTTGTAATTCCCCCAAAAATTGGGGAATTTTCTGGGAAGAGATTCGGGAGGCAGACAATTTCATGAGCAAAGTAGAATAGTGAAAGTTAGAGAGTGAGGGGCAGATTAGTCTGGAGAGGAAACCAAAAGCAAAATGAAGATCAGAAAAAAGGAGAAAAATGAAAGAAACAAGGTCTATGTTTTAGGAAGTGGTGAAGACAGAGGTGCCACCCAGGCATTGACCTAGAATGGCTTTAGCAGCTCTGCTCCAATCAACTGTCAATATCCCCAAATCCGGCTGGGGTTGGCTAGAGGAGAGACAGGGGCCCTGACTGATAGCATCTGCCAGCATACATGGTATAAAGGCATAAATACAACCACCTTGGCCAATTTCAGGCTACCAACCGATGGCTTATCTGGGAAGAGAAGTGCCCAGTTGTCTTGCTAGTTCGTGAAAGCTAGCTCCAACACATCCCTGTCTCAAATGCACACATGAAAACACAACCTAAGAGAAAATCAGTGGACCCACTATTCAAACACAGCTTCAGGACAACAGCTCTACAGGCTTCTCCATAGCCCTCTAAAATCTTCCTTGTAAAAGATAGAGAACCATTCATCTCTTCCCTGTAACTGAGGGACAGGCATGGGATTACCTTCCTTCCAGTTTCTAAACAAAACCCTAGCATGCAGACATTTCCTCCTTTGGTGCTGATACACATATCTAGCTGCTCTCATTGTACAGATATCCTACAGTGCAAGGGTCTGAGATAATGCAAGACTGCAGCAGCCTGGGGTGAGAGAGCATTTGATGGGGTGGTAATGATGACCTCCAGTCAGCTTCAGGGGTGAAAACAGAATTCAAGAGCTGAGGGATGAGAAATACTGTCTTTAGCTGACTCTGTGATTTGGGGTGGGATGGTGAGGGGGATAAGTCTCTCTACCACAGTTAGCCTCAAGGGAACGAGAAGGAAAACAATTGCCCAGGAGCAGAAGGCCTCCATGAGGGGACTTCCCAGATAAGAATCCGCCTTACAATGGAGGGAAAGCAGGTTCAATTCCTGGTCAAGGAACTAAGATCCCACATGCCGCGGGGCAACTAAGCCCATGCCGCTGCAACTATTGAGCCTGCACACCTCAACTACAGAGAAGCTCACTCACCACAACTAAGACCTGATACAGCCAAAAATAAAAAGAAATTTTAAAAAAGAAGGCCCCCACAACCATTTACCATAGTTCCAGTGCTGGTCAACACTTCATAAACAGGACCATACCTCCAAACTGAACCTTCAGGTGAAACATTTTGAAATATGGCTCTAAATATTTTGTAACTATTTTTTATTTTTATACATATTTATTTTTAAAATATTCTGAAAGAAATTGTTGCATGTTTCCTTGATTCAGACATTGATAAGCAATTCACAATTTTTAAAACTTGCAATTACTTGGTTCCTTTTGTTTGAAAGAACAGAACAATGAATATCTTGGTGGTATTCCATGACTTACACTTGTTATCCTTTTTGCAGAAAGGGTCTAGAAAGATATAGGCTCAAAAAGGCACTAATTTATACTTTGTGCCATCTTTTAAAATATTTAAGTCAATGACATTTGGGTCTGCAATTTTTGTTGTTCTATTCAGTCGCTCAGTAGTGTCTGACTCTTTGCAACCCCCTAGACTGCAGCGTGCCAGGCTTCCCTGTCCTTTACCATCTCCCAGAGCTCACTCAAATGCATGTCCACTGAGCCAGTGATGCCATCCAAACATCTTGTCTCCTGTCGCCTCCTTCTCCCCCTACCTTCAATCTTTCCCAGCATCACGGTCTTTTCTGATGAGTTGGCTCTTCACATCAGGTGGCCAAAGTGTTGGCGCTTCAGCTTCAGCATCAGTCCTTCTAATGAATATTCATGATGTCACAAAAAAAACAGATTTTTTTTTCCTTTGATTATTAGCTCATAGTTAGATCATCATCCAGTCCTATCACTTCATGGAAAATAGATGAGGGAAAAATGGAAACAGTGACAAGCTTTATTTTCTTGGATTCCAAAATCACTGCAAATTGCGACTGCAGCCCTGAAATTAAAAGACGCTTGCTCCTTGGAAGAAAAGCTGTGACAAACCTAGACAGCATCTTAAAAAGCAAAGACATCACTTTGTCGACAAGGGTCCGTATACGCAAAGCTATAGTTTTTTCAGTAGTCATTTACGGATGTGAGTTGGACTATAAAGAAAGCTGAGTATCTTATGTAAACCCGGGGCGAATACATGTCAATGTATGGCAAAACCAACCAATATAATATTGTAAAATAATTTGCCTCCAATAAAAAATAAATTAATTACCAAAAATAAAAAAAAAAAAGAAAGAAAGCTGAGTATTGAAGAATTGATGCTTTCGAACTGTGGTGCTGGAGAAGCCTCTTGAGAGTCCCTTGGGCAGCAAGGAGATCAAACCAGTCAATCCTAAAGGAAATCAACCCTGAAGCTTCATTGGAAGGACTGATGCTGAAGCTGAAGCTTGAACACTTTAGCCACCTGATGTAAAGGGCCAACTCATTGGAAAAGACCTTGATGCTGGGAAAGACTGAGGGCGGGGGGAGAAGAGGACAACAGAGGATGAGATGGTTGGATGGCATCATTGACTCAATGGATATGAGTTCGAGCAAACTCTGGGAGATAGTGAAGGACAGAGAAGCCTGGCGTGCTGCAGTCCATGGGGTTGTCAGAATCAAACACGACTGAGTGACTGAACAACAACACAGTTAACTTACTAGGAAATTATTTGAGTTTTTTAAGGTACCCTGAATTATTTTCAGGTATCCTCATTGAAATTTAAAAACTGCAGCTGGGGCCCTCAAAACCTGTAGATTCTGTGCCTATCTCAACCTGTGAGAGGATCTGTGTTTTCCCAGAAATTACGGCCGCTGAATGAAAGAGAAGTTTACACTCGCCTGCATGTGAAATACAGCTTGAGTTGCCAGGCTGCAGTCCTCGGGGTTGTGAATGTTAATCAAAGTGTTTATTCATTAGGCACTCCTTTTTTGTTTTCTTTGGGACTGCATGTCTCAGAAGTCTTGCTCAAATAGGTCCACAGTCTACAGAGGGTTAACACACGAAGGGAAAACTCCAAAATGTATTGGAAGGCTGCAATTTGTTAGTGTGCTGTTTTTTTTTTTTTTTTATTCTGTGTCACTCCGTTGCTTCCCGTGGTTTCCCTTTCGCTCTCCCAAGGGACAGAGAGGGATCTATTTTAATTTCCTCATAATATAACAACAGTTTTTAGAGTGTGAAAGAGATGGAAGGGTGGTGATGTATATAGAAAATTGAAGCATTTGGTGCCCAGGCTCCAGTCCTGAAGAACGATATCAGGTTACTCCCAGTATCTGTGGGGCATTTTGGGGATCTTTGCCTCTGAGACTCTCTAGAACTTCTTTCCTAACAGAGGAATCTTCATCCCTCCCTGTCTCTCCTTTTATAGGGAATTATGACCTCCTAACGTCACCACTCTCTTCCTGTCAGCTTAGTCAGTACCTCCCACATTTTTGTTACCTAAATTATTCTATAAAATAGAGATGTCAAATTCTATCTTCATCTATTCTCGACTTCTGCCTGCTAGAAAATAAGGACCAGTACATCCAATGGGAAAAATCCTGATACAGGGAAAGATTAAGGGCAGGAGAATGGGGTGACAGAGGATGAGATGGTTGGGTAGTATCATCAAGTCACTGGACATGAGTTTGAACAAACTCCAGGAAGTAGTGGAGGACAGAGGAACCTGGAGGGCTACAGTCCGTGGGGCTGCAAAGAATCAGACATGACTTAGCAACTAAACAACAACATAAAATGCATGGTATTTAATAAAATAACCCAGATCATTTAGGTCACACACACACCCAAGAACTGTAATTTTTATTGCACTACTAATTGTAAATAAAATTTGATCAATACCTGAAAACAACTTCATCATGGTAAAATAATTTTCAAGGGAATCATTGACTTAATTTATCATTTTAATGCCATTCTTAATAAAAAGGTCGACTTCCCTGGTGGCTCAGACAATAAAGGATCTGCCTGCAATTCAGGAGACCAGGGTTCAATTCTTGGGTTGGGAAGATCTCCTGGAGAAGGAAATGGCAATTCACTACAGTGAAATTGGAGTGAAAATTCTTGCCTGGGAAATCCCGTGGACAGAGGAGTCTGATGTGCTACAGTCTAGGGGGTCACAGAGTATCCAGCACAACTGAGTGACTAACTCTCAAACTTTAAAAAAAAAAGATTAGGCTCATCATAGAAGAGAAAAAGATGCTAGTCAGATTTATCTTTCAGAGTAGAAAATTAAATGACTGAAAAAGTAAAAGACACAGACGTATTCCCTACAGTTTACAGGATCATGGTTTTTCTATTAATCAATCATAGTCCAGGTACATTTTTTAACTTGAAGCTCACTAGAAGATGTCAAAATATTATGACAAGGTATGAGAAAATATAAAATCTCTGAAACTCACAGTTTTATGTCACTTGGTACAACTCACAGAAAGCTCAACCCATTCCAAATTTATTTTAAAATGAATTATTTCAGTACTACTAACTTTGTCTGAAAATGGCAAAAGCAAGAAAAAGGGTGCTTAAAAGGAAAGGTTACAAAAATAATGGAAGTAAAACAAAAACCAAAAGTTTGCTAGCTTGCAGTTTATTTTTTAAGCCTTTGAAGTTTGAGATCCTGGATGATACATCTCATCTGTAAGGCTCTGACATGTTCAGAGGAAAGTTTTAAATACTGAAAAACTGAAAAACACTCATTGTTTTTAAGTTCTGCACCACACACTATTGGGTGGACTATTTAGCACCGCATTTTGAGTGGCCATGGATGTCACCTTTTTCACTTCTTAGGTAAAAATCATCATTTTCTTAAGAGAAAATACAGTACTTACTTTCTTATGTCTTCAATTAAACAGCCACATTCAGTTTCCTTTAGCTTAAGTACCAGTAATGTAAGTAAATGAAACAGTAAGCAGTTGGCAGCACAGCAATGTTAAGGTTCTAGCAAACTTCTACATTTTAGGGAGTTATAAGTTAGTTTTAACATTGGATCCAGGCTTAAACTTGGCATAGAAGTTCTTTACTAGAATGTGCAATATTTTTTCTTTGACTTTACAAAATAGTCAAAATTAGTTTGCTTGTTATTTAGCTAAAGATGGCCAAAAATAACCTGATCTTGGCTAGAATTTAGATACTTGTCAGTTCAGTTCAGTTCAGTCGCTCAGTTGTGTCCGACTCCTTGCAACCGCACACCAGGCTTCCCTGTCCGTTACCAAATCCCAGAACTTGCTCAATTGCATGTCTATCGAGTCAGTGATGCCATCCAACCATCTCATCCTCTGTTGTCCCCATCTCCTCTTACCCTCAATCTTTCCCAGAATCAGGGTCTTTTCCAAAGAGTCACTTCTTCACATCAAGTGGCCAAAGTATTGGCGTTTCGGCTTCAGCATCAGTCCTTCCAATAAATATTCAGGACTGATTTCCCTTAGGATGGACTAGTTGGATCTCCCCACAATCCAAGGGACTCTCAAGAGTCTTCTCCAACAGCACAGTTCGAAAGCATGAATTACTCAGCTCTCAACTTTCTTTAGAGTCCAACTCTCACATCCATACATGACTAGTAGAAAAACCATATTTTCGACTAGACAGACCTTTGTCAGCAAAGTAATATCTCTGCTTTTTAATATGCTGTCTGGGTTGGTCATAGCTTTTCTTCCAAGGAGCAAACGACTTTTAATTTTGTGGCTGCAGTCACCATCTGCAGTGATTTTAGACACCAAAAAACTTAAAATCTCTCACTGTTTCCATTGTTTCCCTATATATTTGCCACGAAGTAAAAGACCGGATGCCATGATCTTAGTTTTCTGAATGTTGAGTTTTAAACCAGCTTTTTAACTCTACTCTTTCACTTTCATCAAGAGGCTCTTCAGTTCCTGTTCACTTTTTGCCTTAAGGGTGGTGTTATCTGCGTATCTGAAGTTATTGATATTTCTCCTCGCTATCTTGATTCCAGCTTGTGCTTCATCCAGCCCAGCAATTCTCATGATGTACCCTGCATAGAAGTTATATAAGCAGGGTGACGATATACAGCCTTGACGTACTCCTTTCCGAATTTGGAACCAGTCTATTCTTCCATGTCCGGGTCTAACTATTGCTTCTTAACCTGCATACAGATTTCTCAGGAGGCAGGTAAGTTGGTCTGATATTCCCATCTCTTTCAGAATTTTCCAGTTTGTTGTGATCCACACAGTCAAAGGCTTTGGCGTAATGAATAAAGCAAAAGTAGGTGTTTTTCTGGAACCCTCTTACTTTTTTTGACTATACAATGGATATTGGCAATTTGATCTCTGGTTCCTCTGCATTTTCTAAATCCAGTTTAAATATCTGGAAGTTCACGGTTCACACACTGTTGAAGCCTGGCTTGGAGAATTTTGAGCATTACTCTGCTAGCATGTGAGATGAGCACAATTGTGTGGTAGTTTGAACATTCTTTGGCATTGCCCTTTTTTGGGATTGGAATGCAAACTGAATTTTCCAGTCCTGTGGCCACTGCTGAGTTTTCCAAATTTGCTGGCATATTGAGTGCAGCACTTTCACAGCATCATCTTTTAGGATTTTAAATAGCTCAACTAGAATTCCATCACCTCCACTAGCTTTATTCATAGTGATGCTTCCTAAGGACCACTTGACTCCACATTCCAGGATGTCTGGCTCTAGGTGAGTGATCACACTATCATGGTTATCTGGGTCATGAAGATCTTTTTTGTACAGTTCTTCTGTGTATTCTTGCCACCTCTTCTTAATATCTTCTGCTTCTGTTAGGTCCCTACCATTTCTGTCTTTTATTGAGCCCATCTTTGCATGAAATATTCCCTTGGTATCTCTAATTTTCTTGATGACATCTCTAGTCTTTCCCATTCTATTGTTTTCCTCTAATTCTTTACATTGATCACTGAGGAAGGCTTTCTTATCTCCCCTTGCTCTTCTTTGGAACTCTTCATTCAGATGCCTATATCTTTCCTTTTCTCCTTTGCCTTTCATGTCTCCTCTTTTCTCAGCTGTTTGTAAAGCCTCCTCAGACAACCATTTGCCTTTTTGCATTTCTTTTTCTTGGGTATGGTCTTGATCCTTTTGTGCATCTCAATTTAAAATCAATCTTAACTTTAAAAATGAAATTTTGCAGACATTTGTGTATAATGGAGAACACGTCTGACTGTCAGAGCTTTAATATTTGTGCATGCAAGCCTATGACCAGCATGTTCTCTTCACAAAATTCTGTTAGCCTTTGACCTACTTCGTTTTGTACTCCATGGCCAAATTTGCCTGTTACTACAGGTATCTCTTGACTTCCTACTTTTGCATTCCAGTCCCCTATAATGAAAAGGACATCTTTTTTGGGTGTCAGTTCTAGAAGGTCTTATAGGTCTTCATAGAACCGATCAACTTCATCTTCTTCAGCATTACTGGTTGGGGCTTAGCCTTGGATTACCTTGATATTGAATGGTTTGCTTTGGAAATGAACAGAGATCATTCTATCGTTTTTGAGATTGCATCCAAGTACTGCATTTCGAACTCTTGTTGACTATGATGGCTACTTCATTTCTTCTAGGGGATTCTTGCCCACAGTAGTAGATGTAATGGTCATCTGAGTTAAATTCACCCAGTCCAGTCCATTTTAGTTCCCTGATTCCTAATATGTCAATGTTCACTCTTGCCATTTCTTGTTTGACCACCTCTCGTTTGCCTTGATTCACGGACCTAACATTCCAGGTTCCTATGCAATATTACTCTTTACAGCATCTTTACTTCCATCACCAGTCATATCCACAACAGGGCGTTGTTTTTGCTTTGTATCCTTCTCTTCATTCTCTCTGGAGTAACTGCTCCACTAATCTTCAGTAGCATATTGGGCACCTACCGACCTGGGAAGTTCATCTTTCAGTGTCCCATCTTTTTGCCTTTTCATACTGTTCACGAGGTTGTCAAGGCAAGAATACTGAAGTGGTTTACCATTCCCTTCTCCAGTGGACCACGTTTTGTCAGAATGCTCCACCATGTCTTGTGTGGCCCTTTGGTGACCTTTATTTTGGGGGGCTCCAAAATCACTGCAGATGGTGACTGTACCCACGAAATTAAAAGATGCTTGCTCCTTGGAAGAAAAGTTATGACCAACCAGGACAGCATATTAAAAAGCAGAGACATTACTTTGCTAACAAAGGTCCTTCTAGTCAGAACTCTGGTTTTTCCAGTAGTCATGTACGGATGTGAGATTTGGACTATAAAGAAAGCATAGCATGGAAGAATTGATGCTTTTGAACTGTGGTACTGGAGGAGACTCTTGAGAGTCCCTTGGAAAGCAAGGAGATCCAACCAGTCAATCCTAAAGGAAATCAACCCGGAATATTCATTTGAAGGACTAATGATGAAACTGAAGCTCTGATACTTTGGCCATCTGATGTGAAGAACTGGCTCATTAGAAAAGACCCTGATGCTGGAAAAGATTAAAGGAAAATGAGAAGAGGGTGATAGAAGATAAGATGGTTGGATTGCATCATATTTATGTCTTTGTCTCTTTAAGGTCATTTCCTTTTGTTCATGAAATTCTTCATAACAGTTTCTTGATCATACCTCATGTTCTCTCTTCATGTAGTTTTATAGCATTCATTCCTATGATCATGTTTCTAAAGTACCCATTTGCTACACATGATTTTCAGTTGTTTTAGTTTTCTTCTGAACATTTAGTCTCATGTTTCTTTTCCTCTGTTATGTAAAAATTTTAATAAGCCTCGTGTTTAAAACAAGTTTTAATATTTAATCATTTTATTCTGACTTATCATTCAGTTCAGTTCAGTTCAGTCACTCAGTAGTGTCCAACTCTTTACGACCCCATGAATCACAGCACACCAGGCCTCCCTGTCCATCACCAACTCCCGGAGTTCACTCAAACCCACCTACATCGAGTTGGTGATGCCATCCAGCCATCTCATCCTCTGTCATCCCCTTCTCCTCCTTCCCCCAATCCCTCCCAGCATCAGCGTCTTTTCCAGTGAGTCAATTCTTCACATGAGGTAGCCAAAGTATTGGAGCTTCAGCTTTAGCATCAGTCCTTCCAATGAACACCCAGGATTGATCTCCTTTAGAATGGACTGGTTGGATCTCCTTGCAGTCCAAGGGACTCTCAAGAGTCTTCTTCAACACCACAGTTCAAAAGCATCAATTCTTCGGCGATCAGCTTTCTTCACAGTCCAACTCTCACATCCACACATGACCACTAGAAAAACCATAGCCTTGACTAGACAGATCTTGGTTGGCAAAGCAATGTCTCTGCTTTTTAATATACTATCTAGGTTGGTCATAACTTTCCTTCCAAGGAGTAAGCATCTTTTAATTTCATGGCTGAAATCAGCATCCGCAGCGATTTTGGAGCCCAAAATAATAAAGTCTGACATTGTTTACACTCTTTCCCCATCTATTTCTCATGAAGTGATGGGACCAGATGCCATGGTCTTAGTTTTCTGAATGTTGAGCTTCAAGCCAACTTTTTCACTCTCCTCTTTCACTTTCATGAAGAGACTTTTTATTACCGTAAGATAAATTCTGAAGATTTTTTTCCTGTCCTATTCACTATTTGTGGGGAGTAGGCAGTTTCTTCTTTCAGATCCACAACTTTGAAACAATCTGGTGGGCAAAAATTCCTCTTCTACTTGTGGTTTTGCTCAGATATTCACTTGGTACTATTCTGTTGTCCTGAGGAGTCATCTTCTTCTGCTATCACTAACTCAGTCTCTAATAGTCTAGACTAAAGTGGTATGATAAAGAAAAAAAAATGAACATTTCCAATACAGGCTATTATTATGACTTCTATATTCATTAAAAGAAATATTAGGGAGAGGAAGAAGCTTCTCCGGGAGATAGGCTGATGAGAGGACTGTAGGACATCTGAGTTTGAAGTGTTTATGGGTCATCCAGTGAACAGTTGAATAAACATGATCTGAAACTGGGAAGAGGCTTGAGCTTTTGTAAATTGGGAAAGCATGGGTGGGAAGAGATCACTTAGAGTCTATAAATGGAGAAGAAAGCAAATCAGTACCACCAGCATGAACAGATAAACTGATGGTGGAAGGGCAAGAGCAGAGAGATAAAAAGAGAAGCAAAACTATGTGACAAGGGAACATGTTATGGTGGGGGTAGGGGAGTAACAATATTGTGAAATTCAGCAGAGAAGTCAAGGAAACTAACATAGAGTGTTGCTGTTCTTTTATTTCAAGAACTACAAAGTCCTGCTGACCTTAGTGAAAACATCCTAGTGAAGCAATGGAGACAGAAGTCTAGCCACAGTGGGCTGAGTAGGAGAGTGCATATAGATAATTCCCAGAAAGGTTGCTCATAGAAAAGAAACAGACTAGGAATTCAAGGAGTTTAAAGGTTGAGAAGATTTTACTTACCACCATTTGTATTTCATAGGAACAGAATTGACTCTATATTGAAGAGGAAAAATATCAGTAGAAAGGATGATGTTGATAATACAATAAAGAAAATACATTTACTTTCTCATTGATGAAACTTGTTTTGAACACCCAGTGTCATGTACCATGTTTCATGTTGGAAATACAAGGGTGGGTTAAATTAGCATGATTGCTGCCCTGTTAAGAATCCCAGGTGAACCAAAGGCTCTAAGAAGATAAATGAGATGGATATCCAAGTGGAATTATTAACCTCAAAAAGAAAGTGAGTCAATTGTTTCATAGAATGAGGGTAAAGTGGACATGATGAAGACAGGCATGTTTGTAGATGGAGGGAAAGGGGAATAGGAGTTGAATAGAAGCTTAGTGAATTCAGACTTATCAAGGTTTTCGTATTTCTATAACACAGGATACAAATCATATACCCAACTGAGCATGTTCATAAAATTAAAAAAAAAATAGTTATTAAGGGAAATGAAGAAAAGAAGTAATATGACACCCAGAGTGATCACTGAGCAAAACTGACAATCCAGCCAACGTTGAAAGTGGTAGATTTTGGTACTAATCCACACAATGGTATGAATTTCTCCAGTACCACTCAGTGGCAGACCAAACATGGGGAAGAAAAAAAAAAAAAAAAGCAGAGGTCTGGATCCATCTTAGGTTATGATAACATGAACTGCTGCTGCTGCTGCTGCTAAGTCACTTCAGTCGTGTCTGACTCTGTGTGACCCCATAGATGGCAGCCCACCAGGCCCCACCATCCCTGGGATTCTCCAGCCAAGAACACTGGAGTGGGTTGCCATTTCCTTCTCCAATGCATGAAAGTGAAAAGTGAAAGGGAAGTCGCTCAGTCGTGTCTGACTCTTAGCGACCCCATGGACTGCAGCTTTCCAGGCTCCTCCGCCCGTGGGATTTTCCAGGCAAGAGTACTGGAGTGGGGTGCCATTGCCTTCTCCAAACATGAACTGCTATAACTGGCTAATTTAGAAATGTCAATAATTTAACACAATAGAAGCTTATTTCTCATTCATTTAAAATTATCTGGAATAGAAGTAGGGATTTATTCATGAAGTCTTTAGGAAGTCAAGATAGCAAGGCCCATCTGTCTTTAACATGCAGCTTCCAAGAACACCTCGAGTGTTGTCATCCAATCAGCAGATGGGATTGGGGGAGAGGAGAAGGGTCATGCCAGAGGTTCATACAAAAGTGGCACACACCATTTCTACTCACGGCCTGTTGGTTAGACCTCAGACATATGCCAAAACCTAACAGGAGGCCTGAGTGCAAGAAAGAGAGAAAAATAGGTTTTTGATTAAGAACTTAACCAAGTTTCTGACATAGGGTATAAGTTTCAATAAGTTAGGATGGATGGATAGATGCATAGATAGGTATATTAGATAAAAAAGAAATACAAAGAAACTAACGATGAAGGAAAGAACAAAGGAAGGGAGGGAGGAAGGAAGAGAAGGGGAAGGAAAGAGGGAAAGACAGAGACAGGCTAAGAGGTTGAGAACTCAAGCAAAGGAAGATTTAAGTAATAATTTTTTTACAGTGAAGTTATACTAGAAGGGGAAGGAGAGATGAAGCAGTTAAGGAACTGGAGGTTAGGATTTCTGAGTAAGAGAGAGAAAGCTCGAAATATCAGAGACTGTGACTAGAACTAAAGATAGTAGAATTTTGGAGTCCAAAGATAGAGAACGAGAGGTTCCAGAATGCAGCCACTTGTCAAGCTATCATAAGAACTGCGAACTTTCAGAGTTGTGTGAACCACAGGAAGTAACAATAAAAAACGAAAGCACTTGGAATGACAAATAAAATTTTGACCTAGTTGCCAAAGTACTTGACAAACACAAGAGATGTCACAGAAAAACATGTCACAGAAGGATGGAGATGGATGTCAGGAATAAGTTTCAAAGTAGAAGGAAGATTTTTATTGGAAGATGCAGGAAATGGTCTAGAAAACCAATAGGGAATGACAAGCCCAGTTAAACATGCAATGTATAAATGATCTCTATGGCAGATAGTTGCCAGAAAAAGCATCTCCTCAGCAGGGGGGCCTAGCTTCAGTTAGGGCAAAGGTGTTGTATGAAGCGTATTATGAAAAATGAGTGTTACAGTAGAATGTAGTTAAAGAAACCAGAAAGGCATTTGAAAATGATCTATGGGGCAGGGAAGAACCAGCAAAAGAAGACTGGCTCAGAAGAAAAGCTATGACTAAAGAATCTTGAATTTGAGTTCTTTGCCTAGAACTCAAGGGCAAAAGTAAGCATTAGGGTACTTTACAGCAGAAGTCTGTTAGGAACCAGGCCACACAGCAGGAGGTGAGCAGCAGATGTACAAATGAAGCTTCATCTGTATTTACAGTCACTTCCCATCACTCACAATACCACCTGAGCTCAGCCTCCTGTCAGATCAGCAGTGGTATTAGATTCTCATAGGACCACGAACCCTACCGGGAATTGTACATACAAGGGATCTAGACTCTGTAATCCTTCTGAGAATCAACTTGAAACCATTCCCCAACCCTGTCCATGGAAAAACTGCCTTCCATGAAACCAGTCCCTAGTGTCAAAAAGGTAGGGACTGCTGCTATATGAAATTCTTACACATAAATTTGCTCCAGTGCCTCCTGGAGGTGAGAGAAGAATGACATTTGTTGCCTCTAGCCACACTGGCCCTGGAAGCTGAAGGCTGTCCCTGTGTCACACCTGGTGTGGCTGGGACCCTCCATTCTTAGACACCAGGCTCCCTGGGCCCACAGTGCAAGGTACTGCTCTAAGGTGGGAATGGATTCCTTCCTACTCAGGAGATCTGACAACCTCTATCCTCCTGAATCAGGAAGAAAAGCCGTTCTGTTCCTCTCCTTACCTTCAAGGACTGGGTTCTCTCTACCATTCAGGACACCAAGCAGAATCTCTAAGAAAATAAATGAGGGGAGAAAATGCAAAGGGCCAAAAAACAGTATCTCAACAATTAACATATATTGCTGCATTTATAATAAATGGAGTCTTAACAGTACTCTAGGCACCCAAAGGATATATTAAAAGCAAGAATATTTCCTGCTGTTCTGCCAATCCATCCAAGCCAAAGGGATTTCAGTGGATAAACATCTATGACTCCATTTAATTTTGCAAAAGTGTGAAACTCAAAAGAATATGTTTTTAAATACCACAAACTGGGTAGCTTCATCTTCAAACTAGGGAAATTACTAAAATCAACTTTCCAACATGCCCCAATAATGATTCCAGGTTTCAGAGATGCTCTTAGGACATACACAAATAACAAAGACAATTACTCAATTTCCCATGTGATTTATTGGTGGTGGCGGGGGGGGGGGGAAATCCTGGCTCTGGATCATCAAATGGTGTGACCCTTGCCTTTCAATTGAGTGGTTGACTGAATAATTTATTTCTACTCTGCTTACTTCAAAGCTGTATTTGAAGTGGCTACATTTTGGTGTAGTGCAAACGACTTATGCAATGTAACTCTTCCATTTTTACTTACTCTCAGAGCCTCATAAAATAAGAAGAGCACTACCACTACCCATTTGCAGATGAAAACATTTTTATAAAATCATTTGAAATGATTGATTACTGCCTCCTTCCCAACATACCTTCCAATCTTGGTATCCAGAACACCATTTTCCCTTTGGTCTTTTCCTGGCTAACCCTTCTCAGTCTCTGCTAGTAAGTTCTTCCTCATGGTATGAACTTCTACATGTTAAGAGTATTACAGGGCTCATTTCCTGTAACTCTTCTTTATCTTATCCATTCAAGTGACTTTAAATATTACTATACTTGAACAGTTCACAAATCAGTATCTCCAGCCCAGACCCCTCCAATGAACTCCAAAATGTTTACCCAACAGCCCTCACCATCTCCACTTGGATTTTTACACGGCATCTCTAATTTGATATGCCTGAAACACAAACTCTATGGATTCCAACCCTCCAAAAATCCTCCATCCAGGACCTTCCTGGTGGTCCAGTGGCTAAGACTCCATGCTCCCAAAGCAGCGGGTCTGGAATAGGGTACGAGATCCAACATGCCACAATGAAGAACTGGCACAGCCAAAGTTAAAAAATCATAATTAATAAATATTTTTTAAAAGTTCTCCTCCAAACCCCATACCAAGCAGCACCTTCCTATCTCCTTGATCTGCTTTATTTTTTCAATACTTATGACCATCTATCATACTATGTATTTTTTTGGTTTTTGTTTATTGCCTGTCTTTCCCAATGAAAACATAAGCTCTGTGAATACAGAAATTTCTGTATGCTTTAATCACTGATTTTATTTTATTTTTTGCTCCACTCTGTGACTTGTGGAGACCTTGGTTACCTGACCAAGGATTGAACCCATGCTCTCAGCAGTGAAAGCATGGAATCCTAACCACTGGACCACCAGGGAATTCCCTTGGTCACTGTACTGATCACTACTTGGTGCTTAGAGTAATGATAGATAATTAGTAGATGCTCAATCAATACCAGATAATGAATGAATAAAGGATAATTCATTGATATGTGAATCACTGCATACTGTACACTGGTGACTGTCAGATTTTATATCTGAAAAGAGTAACGTAAGAAATTTAAAGACATTTCAAGGAGGTGCTTTATTTCCTTGGGTTCTATGTGAGAAAAGGGCTTCCATGCTGGCTCAGTGGTAAAGAATAAGCCTGCCAATGTAGGACACACTGCATTGAGGAAGATTCTATGGAGAAGGAAATGGCATGGCAACCTACTCCAACAGTCTTGCCTAGGAAATCCCATGGAGAGAAGAGGATGGAGGGCTACAGCCCATAGTGTCACCAAAGAGTCAGACACGACTTAGCGACTGAACAACAAATATAATAGAAAATGAAATAGGCTGGTCAGTATATATTTCTTCTTTCTTTCTAGGAATTTTCTTCAACTTTACTGGTCCTATGTTTTAAATCTTTTATTTTGCTTATATTTAAAAAAAAAACTTTCTTGTTCACCATGCTGCTTTCGGAGAGCACTGTATCCTTATTTTTAAGAATAATGAATAGAGTATTAATAGTGAAAGTGTGTATGAGTGTGTGGTGGGAGGATTCACTAAAATCCCCAAATAATTTGAATAAATATCTGTTTCATTTGTGATCATGTGTCCATCTATGAGCATTTTTTAAATATGTTTACCTTAATTGTCTTATGTTTCAGGTTTTCCTCAAATATCTGTTGAACCTAGTTATCTCTTCACATTTAGGAATGAAGCAATAAAAACCTAACTATGTGGGAATGTGCACACGGGTGCTGGTGGAACATTTCAGTGAGGAGGTGGTCCTTACGCTGGAGAACTCCTGCCTCCCAGAACGCTAAGGTCTTCAATCTGGGCATCAACTGCCACACCAACTGTCCACACACAATTCAGACAGTCACTTATTTCTAAAAGGAAGAACCCTCCGATTTTTGCCTAAGTGGGTTGATGATCACTGTTGGGTATTTTGTCGACCCTGTGAAGTATAACATTATTGTGACGGCCCATGAAGTTAAACTGAAAATGTTAGTCACTCAGTCATGTCTGATTCTTTGAACCCCATGGACTGTAGCCTGCCAGGCTCCTCTGTCCATGGGGTTCTCCAGGCAAGAACACAGGAGTGGGTTGCCATGCCCTCCTCCAGTGGATCTTCCCAATCCAGGGATCAAACCCAGGTCTCCTGCATTGCAGGCAGATTCTTTACTGTCTGAGACACCAAGGAAGCCTTTCCATGTATAGATATAAATGGTCTTGTTTTTCAACTCACTCTTCACTCCTGTTCTTCATCAGAACTGGCATTCTAGAATCTTGAGGATCTCCAGGATTCAGTAGAATAAAAATCTAATCCTTCTCAGGTCCCAGATCCTTCTATCCTGCTCCTGATAGCTCTCCCCAAATTGCTTTCTGTCTAACATAAAATCATTGAAAATTGTCAGCCACTATGGCCAATACTTTGGCCACCTCATGCAAAGAGTTGACTCACTGGTAAAGACTCTGATGCTGGGAAGGACTGGGGGCGGGAGGAGAAGGGGACGACAGAGAATGAGATGGCTGGATGGCATCACCGACTCGATGGACATGAGTTTGAGTGAACTCCGGGAGTTGGTGATGGACAGGGAGGCCTGGCGTGCTGTGATTCATGGGGTTGCAAAGAGTCGGACACGACGGAGCGACTGAACTGAACTGAATGGTCACCTATTACCTTCATTGTGATGTGTTTATACATTTAATCCCTTTGGAGTGTCTGAAATGATAAAGGACACAGTATCATGTGATTAGTGTGTCAAAGTGAACCAAATATCTTCTCCAAACCAAATATCTTCTTATTTAAAGCTATTCTTAAGCTATACTGGCATCTGGTCCCATCACTTCATGGGAAATAGATGGAAAAACAGTGGAAACAGTGTCAGACTTTATTTTGGGGGGCTCCAAAATCACTGCAGATGCTGATTGCAGCCATGAAATTAAAAGACGCTTGCTCCTTGGAAGGAAAGTTATGACCAACCTTGATAGTATATTAAAAAGCAGAGACATTACTTTACCAACCAAGGTCCGTCTAGTCAAGGCAATGGTTTTTCCTATGGTCATGTATGGATGTGAGAGTTGGACTGTGAGAAAGCTGATCACCGAAGAATCGATGCTTTTGAACTGTGGTGTTGGAGACGACTCTTGAGAGTCCCTTATACTGCAAGGAGATCCAACCAGTCCATTCTAAAGGAGATCAGTCCTGGATGTTCATTGGAGGGACTGATGCTAAAGCTGAAACTGCAATACTTTGGCCACCTCATGCGACGAGTTGACTCACTGGAAAAGACTCTGATGCTGGGAAAGGTTGGGGGCGGGAGGAGAAGGGGACGACCGAGAATGAGATGGCTGGATGGCATCACCGACTCTGTGGATATGAGTTTGAGTGTAGTCCGGGAGTTGGTGACGGACAGGGAGGCCTGGCGTGCTGTGATTCATGGGGTCGCGGAGAGTCGGACACGACTGAGTGACTGATCTGATCTGATCTGATAAGCTATACTGAACAATAACAACAAAGCTAAAATGCTAGGGAAACAGCTGGATTGGTTTAAGAAAAAAAGAACATCAGGCTTGTGGGAGATTATTTTTAAGGAATAATTTAAGGAATAGGAATATGTGATTTTTTTTAAATAATTCTTTAGAAAAGCACTTCTAAAGCTTGTTGAAAATTTAGATAATAAAGCTTGTTGTTCACTTGCTCAGTCATGTCTGACTCTGCGACTCCGTGGACTGCAGCATGCCAGGCTTCCCTCTCCTTCACTGTCTCCCGGAATTTGCTCAAACTCATGTCCATTGAGTCGGTGATGCTATCTTAACCATCTTATCCTCTGTCACCTCCTCCTCCTTCTGCCCTCAATTTTCCCAGCATCAGGGTCTTTTCCAATGAGTTGGCTCTTCACATCTTTCCTCAGCCAAAGTGAAGTGAAAGTCGCTCAGTCATGTCCGACTCTTTGCAATCCCATGGACGATACAGTCCATGGAAATCTACAGGCCAGAATATTGGAGCGGTTAGCCTTTCCCTTCTCCAGGGCGTCTTCCCAACCCAGGGATTGAACCCATGTCTCTCGCATTGCAGGCAGATTCTTCACCAGCTGAGCCACACAAGGGGGTAGCCTATCCCTTCTCCAGCAGATCTTCCTAACCGAGGAATCGAACCGGGGTCTCCTGCATTGCAGGTGGATTCTTTACCCTTATTCAGCCAAAATCCTTACTAATTAAGATGTATAGGACAGGATACATACACATTAAAATTTGGGAACAAATGATTTAAAGGGATGATACATGAGAATACTCTCTTAGTATAAGAGTATTCTTGAAGGAGTTTAAATGCCTCTGTCTGAATGCTCACAGAAAACTCTATTGTGTATTAAAAACTGGAATGTTTGTGATATGCAAGGTTCATTAGATAAAAGCAGGATCTCTTCTAATAGCTTTTATGATTTTAAAACCTTTTCTTAAATATAAGTAAATAAAAGGGATTGAGTTTTCCCTGCTTACTCTAGTCCTGTAGAATAATGAGTAAGTGCAAGCTACTGTCAATCACATGAAACTTGATAAGACTGCAGTTTCTATAAGACTCTATGCAGGGATTATGTTGACTCTTTGAGTCAGGCATTTTAATAACTTGTGCCAATTTTAGTTTCTCCTCTGCTCTCAACCCCTATGCAAACACCAGGGGCCACGTTAATGCAAACATTCTAAGGACCAAAGGCATCATCCTGGCCATCTGTCTTTACTGCCATTTCTCATGGTGTCTCTGACTTCAACTAATAACGCAAACATCATTTTCAAATTAACCATCAACAGAGTCGTGTGAATTGTTTTAAGTTAAATTAATGTCTCTGAAGATGACTAATGGAAAACATCAATGCAGACAGATGTTTTCATTTGGGGAAATGTGTTATATCCCTTCAAACAAATCCCATAATCTACCCCCAAAACTCCTACTGCTTAACAAGTAATCAAGTAAAATACAGTAATTTAATTACCTTATTTTTCAAACTTATTGTTGTACCACATTGTTCTCATTCAGCTTGGTTTGATGGCCATTTTAATGTCTACAATATTAACAATAATAACTTTAGCTCCAAAAGGCATTAAATTTCCATCATCTAAAATAAACCGTCAGATGTATTTTACAATAGTCTTTACCCAAACAGCAGTATGTTAACATAAACTCAGCTAGTTCCACACAGGATACCCAGAGCCTTCACAAACTGAGAGACCAACAATTCTCAGAAGAAATTCTAAAAGTAATTTTATCCACTTCCTTTTCCCAGAAATGACAGTAGCCAGAAAAAACTAATTTGGATTTACGTGTCCTGTAATTTATTCTGTTGGGTGTTTCTCTGTATCAAGGGAAACAAGTGGGAAATGAAATAAATAGCTGAGGGCCTGTTTGCCCCAACAGGATAACTGACTAAAAGATACCCGAAGAGCCAGGCATGCTAAGACTACATCGCTACATCCTTTAAAGAAGGAAAGCACTCCATTCACAGCATACAGCTTACTACACGCACCAGTGATGACGTGGTGACGCTCCCAGTCAAGGGGCAGACTTCTCTGCTTCAAATCCCCACTAAACATCTATTATCAGGGTCATCTCTCCCTCTCTCTTTTTTAATAATTTTGTTTATTTATGGCTGTACTAGGTCTTTGTTGCTGTGCAGGCTGTTCTCTAGTTGAGGCAAGAGGGGGTTTCTCATTACGATGTCTTGTCTTGTTGCAGAGCCCAAGCTTTATGGCTTCAGTAGTTGCAGACTGTGAGCTCAGTAGTTGCGGTTCCCGGGCTCAGGAGCACAGGATCAATAATTGTGGCACATAGGCTTAGATGCTCCTGGGCATGTGAGATCTGCCCAGATCAGGGATCGAGCCTGTGTCTCCTGCGCTGACAGGAGGATTCTTTGCCACTGAGCTACCAGGGAAGCCTGGGGTCATGTCTCTTTAGAGTGAAGATCTCCTATGGCTTTCTTTGTTGTTGTTTATTTACTAAGTCATGTCTGACTCTTTTGCAACCCCATGGACTGTAGGAGCCTGCCCAGCTCCTCTATCCATGGGATTTCCTAGGCAAGAATACTAGAGTGGGTTGTCATTTCCTTCTCCAGGGGATCTTCCCTACCCAGGGATAGAACACATATCTCTTGCATTTCCTCCATTGGCAAGTAGATTATTTACTGCTGAGCCACAAGGGAAGCACCTATGACCTTCTAGAAGTTTCCTTAATATTTCTCCCAATGGGTTTATATTTCTACCCTCACCAACCATGCTTGTGCCCAGGAGGCACAAGTCAACGGTAACATCCCTAGTGCTTTTCTGAGTGTTGACTGCAGGACCTGAGTGTTTATTGGTGTGCCATCAGTTTCCTAGGAACAATTTTCCAGGGATCAGGCTTTAGATATGATGGAATCTAGTCTTGCACTGAGTAATTACCAGATCAAAATAGTCAGTCTTAAATGAGGCTCCATCTTCTCAACAGCATAGTTTGTTAGAGTAATGGGTGAAAGTGAGGAGGAGACTAAATTAATCTAAGTGATCAATCACTGGAAGTTTCCATCCTTTAACAGTATAATGCTTTATAACTACTGTCAAAGAGGAAAGGAAATAAATGGATTATATTGTCAAAAGATTTCAAGCAAACACTAAATCAAGCATTTTAAAAAGTTTTAAATGGAAGCAGTTTCTCTATAGATAACTAACTATATTAATTATATCCCAGACAGGACTATGTTTCCTTTATCATTACAGAAAAACATGAAAATCATTCCTACACTGAAAAATATTAACTCAAATTTTTAAAAAAACTGGAAAAGACTCTGATGCTGGGAAAGGTTGGGGGCGGGAGGAGAAGGGGACGACCGAGAATGAGATGGCTGGATGGCATCACCGACTCTGTGGACATGAGTTTGAGTGTACTCCGGGAGTTGGTGATGGACAGGGAGGCCTGGCGTGCTGTGATTCATGGGTTCGCGGAGAGTCGGACATGACTGAGCGACTGAACTGAACTGAACTGAACTGAAGCCCTTACAATGTCCCAACTGCCCTGCTGGACCCCTATTATGGGATGAATTGTATCCCCCTAAAACTCATAAGCAAAAGTCCCAAGCCCCAGTTACCCAGAGACTGACTACATTTGGAGACAGGGCCTTTAAAGATAATTTAAGTCAAATACGTTGTACAGTTCAGTTCAGTCACTCAGTGCTGACTGACTCTGCGATTCCATGGACTGCAGCACACAGGGTTTCCCTGCTGCTGCTGCTGCTAAGTCACATCAGTCATGTCCGACTCTTTGCGACCCCATACACGGCAGCCCAGCAAGCTCCCCCGTCCCTGGGATTCTCCAGGCAAGAACACTGGAGTGGGTTGCCATTTCCTTCTCCAATGCATGAAAGTGAAAAGTGAAAGGCAAGTCGCTCAGTCGTGTCCATCTCTTAGCAACCCCATGGACTGCAGCCTACCAGGCTCCTCTGCCCATGGGATTTTCTAGGCAAGAGTACTGGAGTGGGTTGCCATTGCCTTCTCTGCAGGGCTTCCCTGTCCATCACCAACTCCCAGAGCTTACTCAAACTCATGTCCATTGAGTCAGTGATGCCATCCAACGTCTGCCATCCATCCTCTGTCATCCCCTTGTCCTCTTGCCTTCAATCTTTCCCAGCATCAGGGTCTTTTCCAATGAGTCAGTTCTTCGCATCAGGTAGCCAAAGTATTGGAGTTTCAGCTTCAACATCAGTCCTTCCAATGAATATTCAGGACTGATTTCCTTTAAGATGGAAACTGGCTGTATCTCCTTGCATCCAAGGGACTCTCAAGAGTCTTCTCCAACATCACAGTTCAAAAGCATCAATTCTTCGGAGCTCAGCTTTATACTCCAACTCTCACATTCATACATGACTACTGGAAAAACCATAGCTTTGACTAGATGGACCTTTGCTGGCAAAGTAATATTTCTGCTTTTTAATATGCTGTCTAGGTTGGTCATAACTTTTCTTCCAAGGAGCAAGCATCTTTGAATTTCATGGATGCAGTCACCATTTGCAGTGATTTTGGAGCCCCAAAAAATAAATTCTTTTCCTGTTTCCATTGTTTCCCCATCTATTTGCCATGAAGTGATGAGACCAGATGCCATGATCTTAGTTTTCTGAATGTTGAGTTTTAAGCCAACTTTTTCACTCTCCTGTTTTGCTATCATCAAGAGGCTTTTTAGTTCCTCTTCACTTTCTGCCATAAGGGTGGTGTCATCTGCATATCTGAGGTTATTGATATTTCTCCTGGCAATCTTGATTCCAGCTTGTGCTTCTTCCAGCCCAGCGTTCCTCATGATGTACTCTGCATATAAGCTAAATAAGCAGGGTGACAATATACAACCTTGACGTACTCCTTTCCCATTGTACAGATAGACCCTACTCCTATCTGACTGGTATTCTTATAACCAAAGGAAATTTAGACACAAAAAAATTACCAAGGATGCTTGCACACTGCAAGAAAGCAGCCACCCATAAGCCAAGGACAGAAGTTTCAGAAGAAACCAACCAATATTCTGATCATGGACTTCAATCCTCTAGAACCATGAGGAAATTAATTTCTATTGTTCAAGCCAGCCATCCAGTCTGTGGTACTTTGTAATGGCAGCCTGAGCAAACTAATACAGTACCCTCTCAGTCACAGATACTGGGCTTCCCAGGTGGCGCTAGTGGTAAAGAACCTGCCTGCCAACGCAGGAGACATAAAAGACACAAATTTGATCCCTGGGTGGGGCAGATCCCTGGAGGAGGGCATGGCAACCCACTCCAGTACTTCCTGCCTGGAGAATCCCATAGACAGAGGAGCCTGGCAGGCTATAGTTCACAGGATCACAAAGAGTCAGTTGTGACTGAAGTGACTTAGCTCCCATGCATGTACCAGATACTAGCTGAGCAAGATGGTGGACTTGGAGGGCACTAGCTGCTGGGTTGGGTACAGCCTGGGCGACTGTTCCCATTTTGAGCTGCTCAGGGCATTATAGAAATGCTTTATGTGACTGAGAAGACAATTACTTAAAAAAAAAAAAAAAAAAGAGAAAGAGAGAGAAAAGAAAAAACTATTAAAAATCAACAAAGCTTTTTCAGCTTCCCAAGAATAATTGTCAGGAAACGGCAACCCACTCCAGTGTTCTTGCCTGGAGAATCCCAGGGAAGGGGGAGCCTGGTGGGCTGCCGTCTATGGGGTCGCACAGAGTCGGACACAACTGAAGCGACCTAGCAGCAGCAGCAAGCTACTTTAGATTTACCTCATGTGATTTTAGTCTGATGAAAATTATCCAACTCATTTAGCACAATCTTTTAAACTACTGCCATCTCCAAAGCTGCTGTTTTTTTCAGCCCTTATAATTTCACCAGTTACTGACTCACTAGTCTCCTCTGCTGAATTATAAAGAAGTAACTAACAGCCTTTTTTTATGACACACATTAAAATAAATTTTTCACAAAACTGGCTCTGGGAGCAACTATGAGACTTAGAGAAGAAAGTATTATATTTTCTTTGCATTTTATGATTATAATATAAAATACAAAATATTAGGGAAGATTTAATATATTGACCACAAATGCACTTTCCAAAAAAAGGTTTTTTACTTTTAATAAGAAATGTGACATTTCTTCTGTGGACATAATGCTTTACTACACGGTTTTATGTTCAAAATGGCTATACACAAATCCTTACCAAAACTTTTTAAGGATGATCTCCTTAAATTTTTCATAGTGATATTAATAACACATTTTGTTCACACAAAGTAGGTGCTATCAAATGAATATATGTTGCTTGTATTTCAATTGCTTTCTTGTAAAATTACCAGAATTCAGATAATTCTGTTTAAATTATATGTCATAGGAGCAATCAGTCCTTTAAAACAGTTTTAGCTTCCTTCTCTTTTGTGTGTGACGAACTTAACAGTGAGCAGTCTTGTGGTAATGCTGATTTTAAAATTTCAAGTATTTAAAAATATTAAAGGTTTTCCTCAAGCTTACACAGATGTTGCTCTGCTCACCTTAAAGTTTCAAGATTCAAATTTCTCTATGAACTCTATTAGTACCTGCTAACGGAGAAGGCAATGGCAACCCACTCCAGTACTCTTGCCTGGAAATTCCCATGGATGGAGGAGCCTGGTAGGCTGCAGTCCATGGGGTCGCTAAGAGTCGGAGACGACTGAGCGGCTTCACTTTCACTTTTCACTTTCATGCATTGGAGAAGGAAATGGCAACCCACTCCAGTGTTCTTGCCTGGAGAATCCCAGGGACGGGGGAGCCTGGTGGGCTGCCGTCTATGGGGTCGCACAGAGTCGGACATGACTGAAGCGACACAGCGGCGGCAGCAGCAGCAGTACCTGCTAAAATACTTTAATTGAGCTCCTTGGAAGCTGAAAAAATATCAGCGAAGTGCACTGTTTTGAAAACCAACAATGCCTCTAAAAAATACGCTAAGAAACCAGGCCCTCCACTTCCTTACATTCTTTCATATCTCATCCTTCCTTCTCTCTCACACACACACAATTTATCAATAATTGTATAAATTATTGCCTAACTCTCCTTGGGTCACCAATGTACTTCAGTATGAAATTATGTTCTGAACATATTCCTTTGAATAAAGATGAAAATTGTATTTTATCAGCTTGGATTTAATTATCACTTCAAATATATAATTATCCTCATTTTTTAGTACCCATCACAATTTTTGTAACATCTTTTAACATAGATTATAGTTCTATGGAGAAACATTGACATATGTGAATATTTCTAATGTTAATTAAATAATGTATTTCTGAATTCTAGAGTATAAAGAGAACTACTTTTGATGTAAATCTCAGATGCTTTCCTGTAACCTCATATAACCTTCATCACCCAGATATTTTGGGGCGTGCTTCTTTAGTATATTATTGGTCTCAAGTATTCCTTTACCACTTTATTCTCAGATGTTTGATACAGAGCTTCATTGGAATAAATAATATTCTTCCAAGTCTTTGTCTTCAGGGATTCCAAACAGTAATATATCAGTAAGTATACTACTTTTGTGAAATCATCCATATGTAATGAAAATTTTTTGATGTACCAATCTTCTGGATTCATATTGTCTCTCTCATATTTGATATGAAACGTCAACATGAGTACTAACACATTATTTGAAAAGGCAACTTTTTAATTCTCTTTCCCCTTTTGCTATCAAATACAGTATGGATAAGGTTTGCAGTGATATGAGGTATCTTTTTTTCTGGTGTCAGGAATTAACCCTAAAACTAGTTTCTTGAGCTTTGATTTGACACTGTTAAAAGCAGTCTAAAAATAATGGTTTTGTTTTTTAATTTTGTGCTAACATATTGTACTTTACTCCACTGCTCAACCGCATATATCTTCCAGGCAAGTGAGACATTTAGGCAGAGGAAGGCAGAAATTAGGGGACAAAAAACCTATCTGAATTAATAACAAGATAGTCCACCTTATGAATAAGTAACTTTCTAGCTTTGAGAAAGAAGTCAACCTTTTGTTGAAAAATTAATATCCATAAATAGTGAATCCAATTAAAAATAAAGTACTGAAGGAGACTGTGGGACTCCCTAACTTCAGAAAATAAGTTTGTCAGTGTTTTTTAGATGTTGGCATTCTTAGAAATTACACAAAATAAAATGGATTGAGAATCTGATAATGAAAAATGTGGTTAGTAAAGCAGAAAATATTGATTAAATTATACAGTTTCTCAAACCCAGACCTCTGTGACAACCTAGAGCCCAATCCCTCCCAGCATCAGGGTCTTTTCCAATGAGTCAACTCTTTGCATGAGTTGGCCAAAGTATTGGAATTTCAGCTTCAGCATCAGTTTTTCCAGTGAACACCCAGGACTGATCTTCTTTAGGATGGACCAGTTGGATCTTCTTGCAGTCCAAGGGACTCTCAAGAGTCTTCTCCAACACCACAGTTCAAAAGCATCAGTTCTTTGGTGCTCAGCTTTCTTCACAGTCCAACTCTCACATCCATACATGACCACAGGAAAAACCATAGCCTTGACTAGACGGACCTTGGTTGGAAAAGTAATGTCTCTGCTTTTCAATATGCTATCTAGGTTGGTCATAATTTTTCTTCCAAGGAGCAAGCGTTTTTTAATTTCATGGCTGCATTCACCATCTGCAGTGATTTTGGAGCCCAAAAAAATAAAGTCTGACACTGTTTCCACTGTTTCCCCATCTATTTCCCATGAAGTGATGGGACCAGATGCCATGATCTTAGTTTTCTGAATGTTGAGTTTTAAGCCAACTTTTTCACTCTCCTCTTTCAATTTCATCAAGAGGCTTTTGAGTTCCTCTTCACTTTCTGCCATAAGGGTGGTGTCATCTGCATATCTGAGGTTATTGATATTTCTCCTGGCAATCTTGATTCCAGCTTGTGCTTCTTCCAGCCCAGCGTTCCTCAGGATGTACTCTGCATAGAAGTTAAATAAGCAGGGTGACAATATAAAGCCTTGATGTACTCCTTTTCCTATTTGGAACCAGTCTGTTGTTCCATGTCCAGTTCTAACTGTTGCTTCCTGACCTGCATACAGGTTTCTCAAGAGGCAGGTCAGGTGGTCTGGTATTTCCATCTCTTTCAGAATGTTCCACAGTTTGTTGTGATCCACACAGTCAAAGGCTTTGGCATAGTCAATGAAGCAGAAATAGATGTTTTTCTGGAACTCTCTTGCTTTCTCCATGATCCAGCAGAGGTTGGCAATTTGATCTCTGGTGCCTCTGCCTTTTGCAAAACCAGATTGAACATCTGGAAGTTCACGGTTCACATATTGCTGAAGTCTGGCTTGGAGAATTTTGAGCATGACTTTACTAGCGTGTGAGATGAGTGCAATTGTGCGGTAGTTTGAGCACTCTTTGCCATTGCCTTTCTTTGGGATTGGAATGAAGACTGACCTTTTCCAGTCCTGTGGCCACTGCTGAGTTTTCCAAATTTGCTGGCATATTGAGTGCAGCACTTTCACAGCATCATCTTTCAGGATTTGAAATAGCTCAACTGGAATTCCATCACCTCCACTAGCTTTGTTTGCAGTGATGCTCTCTAAGGCCCACTTGACTTCTCATTCCAGGATGTCTGGCTCCAGGTGAGTGATCACACCATTGTGATTATCTGCATCTATTATCTACTCTATTCCTTTACCTTGCATTATTTTCCCATTTAGTACATACCCCATCTAAAATATTACACATCATTTAATTTATCTCATTTATTATCTTACTTCACCTTAAGCTTCCCCTGCTGGCTTTAAGAAAACAAAGGTGCTTTTTCTGTATTTTTCACTCCTCAGTGCCTACAGCACTGCTTGGAGTATATGAAGTACTGAAAACATATTTGATAAATGAAGGAAAGAATGAATAAAGAAGCGAAGGGGTGATTTCCCTGGTGGGCCAGTGGTTAAGAATCCACCTGTCAATTCAGGGGTCACAGGTTCAATCCCTGGTCTGGGAAGATGCCACATGCTATGGGGCAACTAAGCCTGTGAGCTGCAACTGCTGAGCCCATAAGCACAATTACTGAGCTCGAGTGCCCTAGAAGCTATGTTCTGTAACAAGGGAAGCCACCACAATGAAGAGCCTGTGCAGCATAACTCAAGAGTAGCCTCACTCACAACTAGAGAAGGACCACGTGCAGCAACAAAGACCCAATGCAACTGAAAATAAAATAATTTTTAAGTCAAAGGAATAAGAAGAAACTCTAGAGAAAATGGTATAATTAAGTCAATAGAGCTGTAAGCTGTAAAAGCTCCAGTTAGATGAGTAGGAAAAGTGCACATTAGAACAAAAATTAGAAAGTCACAAATGACTTTGGCAAAAGCAGTTGGGAGGCAAGCCTCCATGGATCTCTCATTTCTATACTTGTTGCTAAAAGGAATATTAATGTAATAATGTGCATGCTCAGTAGTATCCAACTCTTTGTATCCCCTGGAGTGGGTTGCCATCTCCTCCTCCAAGGGATCTTCCCCACCCAGGGATCAACCCTGCATCTCTTGTGTCTCTTGCATTGGCAGGCGGATTCTTTTACCACTGAGCCAGTTGGGAAGCCCATTACTACCCAATGGTTACTGCGCCCAGCTAAATGCACCCATATAATGCTTTCCCTTAACTAATCATGGAGGTGGAGCCTCATGGTTTAGCAGCCTACAAACTACAACAAGTTTTTCTGTCCCCGTACACTCAATACTCAAAGCTTATAAAGAAAGTGCATGATGCAAACTAAGCTGCCCCCACTGAGCAAAGAGGGATTGGTAAACTTACATCAGCCACTGGGCCATGGCAATGATCAAGTCCTACTAGGTAGGAATTACAAATATTCCATGAGCCAACAATAGATTAGCCTCAACTGGCAGGCCCTGATTCTGCTTTCCTGGAAGAAATGTCCATTTTCTTCCATGGCCTATCATTCTATCCCCAAGAAGGGGCTTTCTTATCTTTTGTCCTCCCTTGCTATGAACCCAGTAAGCCTTACAAGATTGCTCTCCTTGGAGACTGAAGTGTTTTTTTAGCCTGCTCCTGGCTGGTCCATCCAGATTTGGCGGCTGAGGAATTTCCTAAAGGGTTGAACAATTACAGGCTTTTGCAGTCTATGTTGTTGTTCTGTAGCCATACAATTCCCTCAAAACCATAGCAAGCTTCCAGGCAATTTGTTTTGGATTAGTTCCATATGTAAGTAACTATAGCCAAAGATTTAATCTGAATGTAGTCTTTAAGCCTGAAGATGCTTGTATTTTCCTTACCCCTCCTCTGGATGGAAGCTCTATCCAGACTATCTAAACCATTTTGTTAGGGTGGAAAAGCAATACTTTTTAAATTTGATTGTGCCTCTGGTCTGGCTCCCAAATCTGACAGGGCATTGAGCTTATCTCCTACTAAGGCAGTGGCTTTGAAGCTACCAGTTATAATTGCTTGGGTTTGGAATACAGAAGTTGACTTTTTCAGCCCTCAAAGGCCTCAAATTATAGGACTCTCAGTGAAATTATTTTGCTAACCTGGCACAAAGAGCTTTTCTTAAGAGAACTGTATTCCTTTCCACCTCTGATCACAGACTGGTTAACTCTAGCTTGAGTTCATCTCTGTCACAGAAACTGGCTGGAGGAGCAAGCAGCTGCCAACACACATGAAAACTCTGCAGCTCTGCAATGATTTCCCCAAATGTTATGTACAGCCTCTGTCAACATTTCATGTGCCTTCTAAAATACTGAAAGCAACACTATATCAAAGCTTATCAAGGATCAACCAGCATTTCAATCTCCAATATCTGTGGTTCTGCTTCCCAAACGTTAAATATATTAACACAGAGCTAGGTTATTCCACTTTTATACACCCGTCTCTGGTAATACCAAATTCTTTCTTAGTTAGGATGTAAGTTTGAAATGCATGGCTGAGATTCAAATACAGAAAGAAAATAGAGGTTTACTCCTTTCACACTACAGTCTAGAAATGGTAGATTTTATGGGGGACCCAGGCTCTTTCTGGGCTTCCCTGGTGGCTCAGATGATAAAGACTCTGCCTGCAATATGGGAGACCCGGGTTTGATCCCTGGGTTGGGAAAATCCCATGGAGAAGGGAACAGCTACCCACTCCAGTATTCTGGCCTGGAGAATTCCATGGACAGAGCAGCCTGGCAGGCTACAGTCCAGGGGGTCACAAACAGTTGTACACAATTGAGCATTAGACAGCACGCAGGCTCTTTCTATCATGTAGCTCTGTCATCTCTAAGATACTGCTCTTATCCACATGATACAAGATAACTCATAACCACAAACACTTCTCAAAACAGCAGGATAGGGAAAAGTTAGCCAAGGGACAACTCTTCCTCCTGTAAGACAAGTCTGAAGGTTGCATACATCACATCTAAAGGAGCTTAGCAAATGTCATCCTTACTCTGTAGTCACACGCCCTGCTACAAAACAAGAGTCCTTTCATTATAGAAAAGAGGATCATGGATATCAGGAAGCGAAAAACAGTCTTAGTGACAACCTTAAAACAAGTGACATTATTTGGATCTAAATTGTTAGTGTATTATGAAACAGAATTAAAACAATAAGAACTAAGGGGACTACCCTGGTGGTCCGGTGGTTAAGAATCCACAGCCAAATAAATTTTAAAAAATCCTTTTTAATTAAAAAAATAAAAACACAAATCCAACCATATCCAATTTAAAAAAAAAAAAGAACTAAGTTGACTAGAACATTATTTTAAGAACAACTGTTCACCTAATGATATGTTTAGAATATTTTATAAGGCATAACATCCAAATATAAGTTGTGGCATAAATAAATGTAAATTTACAGTTCATCTTTTGCATTAAATTGTTGTTGTTGTTCAAGCACTCAGTTTTGTCTGACTTTTTGTGACACCATGGACTGCAGCACGCCAGGCCTGACTTTCACCATCACCTGGAGCTTGCTTAAATTCATGTCCACTGAGTCAGTGATGCCATCCAACTATCTTATCCTCTGTCATCCCTTCTCCTCCTGCCTTCAATCTTTCCCAGCATCAGGGATTTTCTAATGAGCTGACTCTTCACATCAGGTGGCCAAAGTATTGGAGCTTCAGTCTCAGCATTAGTCCCTCCAATGAATATTCAGGATTGATTTCCTTTAGGATAGACTGTTTTGATCTCCTTGCCATCCAAGGGACTCTCAAGAGTCTTCTCCAACAACACAGCTCAAAAGCATCAACTCTTCGGCACTCAGCCTTCGTATTCCAACTCTCACATCCATATATGACTACTGGAAAAAACATAGCTTTCACTACCGGACCTTTGTTGGCAAAGTTGCTTTTTAATACATTGTCCAGCTTTGTCATTGCTTTTCTTCCAAACAGCAAACGTCTTTTAAATTTCATGGCTGCAGTCAACATCCTCAGTAATTTTGGAGATCAAGAAAATAAAGTCTGTCACTGTTTTCATTTTTTCCTCATCCATTTGCCATGAAGGGATAGGAGCAGATGTCATGATTTTTTTTTTTTTGAATGTTGAGTTTTAAGTCAGCTTTTTCACTCTTCTCTTTTACCTTCATCAAGAGGGTCTTTATTTCCTCTTTGCTTTCTGCCAGAAGGGTGGTGTCATATGCATATCCAAGGTTATTGATATTTCTCCCTGCAATCTTGATTCCAGCTTGTGCTTCATCCAACCTGGCATTTCGCATGATGGACTCTGCATATAAGTTAAATAAGCAGGGTGACAATATACAACCTTGATGTACTCCTTTTCCAGTTTGGAACCAGTCCATTGTTCCATGTACAGTTTTAACTGTTGCTTCTCGACCTTCATACAGGTTTCCCAAGAGGCAGGTTAGATGGTCTGGTATTCCCATCTCTTTAAGAATCCACAGTTTGTTGTGATCCACAGAAAGGCTGTAGCATAGTTAATGAAGCAGAAGGAGATGTTTTTCTGGAATTCTCTTGCTGTTTCTAACTGATTCATAATCAACATTTGATAAATAACTGCAGCATGGAAAGAATGAATGAAATGACCAGTTAACAAATATTTTTTTGAGTCCTTGCAATGAGACCATAACCATGTTGGACACCCAAGACATATTTTTAAATGTATGACATGTAGAAGAGATTGGCAGCATCTTACTTGATGATATTGGCAACATGAAGCACTATACCGATCTAATATAGATATAAAACATTAGTAATATACAAATAATAAATATAAGAAAGAAATTTTCAACACTATTTCCAATGATTGTACAGAAAATAACTTTCCCAAATTAATTTTTCTTAAATTAAAAATTTCAAATAAAATATCTCTTTTTAACTTATGCTGAGAACGTTATGCCAAGAGCAACTGAATTAATTGGTATTGATTCATATAAACTTTATATTACACCAAATCTTATACTTGCTGCTGCTGCTAAGTTACTTCAGTCGTGTCTGACTCTGTGTGACCCCATGGACAGCAGCCCACCAGGCTCCCCCTTCCCTGGGTTTCTCCAGGCAAGAACACTGGAGTGGGTTGCCATTTCCTTCTCCAATGTGTGAAAGTGAAAAGTGAAAGTGAAGTCGCTCAGTTGTGTCCGACCCTTAGCGACCCCACGGACTGCACCTACCAGGCTCCTCCATCCATGGGATTTTCTAGGCAAGAGTACTGGAGTGGCTTGCCAAAAGATTTTAGTGAAAAAAAAAAAAAGTCTCAGATAGTACAGAATCTGCCTACAATCAAGGAGACCCAGGTTCCATTCCTGGATCGGGAAGATCCCCTAGAGAAGGGAAAAGCTGCCCACTCGAATATTTTTGTCTGGACAATTCCACGGACAAAAAAGCCTGGTGGGCTACAATAGTTCATGGCATTGCAGAGTCAGACACAACTGAGCAACTAACACACACACACACAAAACTGCACATTTAGCATGAAATTCTGACATGTAATTATTTGCTTAAAATTGGAATGGTTTTCAAATAAATTAAAATCAGTAACAAATAAGGGAACTATTTCTTCATAAACATTAAAGCTATGTGTGCTTTTATTCTGTTTTTGCTTTTTTTATTGAAGGCTAATTACTTTACAATATTATATTGGTTGGTTTTGCCATACATTGACATGAATCTGCCCCAGGTGTACACGTGTTCCCCATCTTGAAACCCCTCCCACCTCCCTCCCCATCCCATCCCTCTGGGTCATCCCAGTGTGCCAGCCCCAAGCATCCTTTATCATGCATTGAACCTGAACATGTATGATAATATACATGTTTCAATGCCATTCTCCCAAATCATCCCACCCTTGGGCCCTCCCACAGAGACCAAAAGACTGTTCTGTACACCTGTGTCTCTTTTGCTGTCTCGTATACAGGGTTATCGTTATCATCTTTTTAAATTCCATATATATGCGTTAGTATACTGTATCGGTGTTTTTCTTTCTGGCTTACTTCACTCTGTATAATAGGCTCCAGTTTCATCCACCTCATTAGAACTGATTCAAAAGTATTCTTTTTAATGGCTGAATAATACTCCATTGTGTATATGTATCAAAGCTTTCTTATCCATTCGTCTGCAGATGGACATCTAGGTTGCTTCCATGTCCTGGCTATTATAAACAGTGCTGCAATGAACATTGGGGTACATGTGTTTCTTTCAATTCTGGTTTCTTTGGTGTATATACCTAGGAGTGTGTTTGCTGGGTCATATGGCAGTTCTATTTCCAGTTTTTTTAAGGAATCTCCACACTGTTCTCCACAGTGGCTGTACTAGTTTGCATTCCCACCAACAGTGTAAGAGGGTTCCCTTTTCTCCACACCCTCTCCAGCATTTATTGCATGTAGACTTTTGGATAGCAGCCATTCTGACTGGTGTGCAATGGTATCTCATTGTGGTTTTGATTTGCATGTCTCTGATTATGAGGGATGTTGAGCATTTTTTCATGTGTTTGTTAGCCACCTGTATGTCTTCTTTGGAGAAATGTCTGTTTAGTTCTTTGGCCCATTTTTTGATTGGGTCATTTATTTTTCTGGAATTGAGCTGCAGGAGCTGCTTGTATATCTTAGAGATTAATTCTTTGTCAGTTGTTTCATTTGCTATTATTTTCTCCCATTCTGAAGGCTGTCTTTTCACCTTGCTTATAGTTTCCTTTGCTCTGCAGAAGCTTTTAATTTTAATGAGGTCCCATTTGTTTATTTTTGCTTTTATTTCCAATATTCTGGGAGGTGGGTCATGGAGGATCCTGCTGTGATTTATGTCAGAGAGTGTTTTGCCTATGTTCTCCTCTAGGAGTTTTATAGTTTCTGGTCTTACATTTAGATCTCTAATCCATTTTGAGTTTATTTTTGTGTATGGTGTTAGGAAGTGATCTAGTTTCATTCTTTTACAAGTGGCTAACCAGTTTTCCCAGCACCACTTGTTAAAGAGACTGTCTTTTCTCCATTTTATATTCTTGCCTCCTTTGTCAAAGATAAGGTGTCCATAGGTGCGTGGATTTATCTCTGGGCTTTCTATTTTGTTCCACTGATCTATATTTCTGTCTTTATGCCAGTACCATACTGTCTTAATGACTGTGGCTTTGTAGTAGAGCCTGAAGTCTGGCAGGTTGATTCCCCCAGTTCCATTATTCTTCCTCAAGATTGCTTTGGCTATTTGAGGTTTTTTGTATTTCCATACAAATTGTGAGATTGTTTGTTCTAGCTCTGTGAAAAATATCGTTGGTAGCTTGATAGGGATTGCATTGAATGTATAAATTACTTTGGGTAGTATACTCATTTTCACAATATTTATTCTTCCAATCCACGAACATGGTATATTTCTCCATCTACCAATGTCCTCTTTGATTACTTTCAGCAGTGTTTTATAGTTTTCTATGTACAGGTCTTTTGTTTCCTTAGGTAGATATATTCCTAAGTATTTAATTATTTTTGTTGCAACAGTGAATGGTATAGTTTCCTTAATTTCTTTTTCTATTTTCTCATTATTAGTGTATAGGAATGCAAGGGATTTCTGTGTGTTGATTTTATATCCTGCAACTTTACTGTATTCACTGATTAGCTCTAGTAGTTTTCTGGTAGTGTTTACGGTTTTCTGTGTATAGGATCATGTCATCAGTGAACAGTGAAAGTTTTACTTCTTCTTTTCCAATTTGTATTCCTTTTATGTCTTTTTCTGTTCTGATTGCTGTGGCCAAAGCTTCCAGAACTATGTTGAATAGTAGTGGTGAGAGTGGACACCCTTGTCTTGTTCCTGACTTTAGGGGAAATGCTTTCAGTTTTTCACCATTGAGGATAATGTTAGCTGTGGGTTTGTCATATATAGCTTTTATTATGTTGAGGTATGTCCCATCTATTCCCACTTTCTGGAGGGTTTTTATCATAAATGGATGTTGAATTTTGTCGAAGACTTTCTCTGCGTCTATTGAGATAATCATATGATTTTTATTTTTCAGTTTGTTAATGTGGTGTATTACATTGATTGATTTGCGGATATTGAAGAATCCTTGCATTCTTGGGATAAAGCCCACTTGGTCATGATGTATGATCTTCTTAATGTGTCGTTGGATTCTGATTGCTAGAATTTTGTTAAGGATTTTTGCATCTATGTTCATCAGTGATATTGGCCTGTAGTTTTCTTTTTTTGTGGGATCTTTACCAGGTTTTAGGATTAGGGTGATGGTGGCCTTATAGAATGAGTGAGGAAGTTTACCTTCCTCAGCAATTTTCTGGAAGAGTTTGAGTAGAATAGGTGTTAGCTCTTCTCTAAATTTTTGGAAGAATTCAACTGTGAAGCTGTCTGGACCTGGGCTTTTGTTTGCTGGAAGATTTCTGATTACAGCCTCTATTTCTGTGCTTGTGATGGGTCTATTCAGATTTTCTATTTCTTCCTGGTTCAGCTTTGGAAAGTTGTACTTTGCTAAGAATTTGTCCATTTCTTCCAAGTTATCCATTTTATTGCCATATAATTGTTGATAATATTCTCTAATAATCCTTTGTATTTCTGTGTTGTCAGTTGTGATCTCTCCATTTTCATTTCTAATTTTATTGATTTGGTTCTTCTCCCTTTGTTCCTTGATGAGTCTGGCTAGTGGTTTTTCAATTTTATTTACCTTCTCAAAGAACAAGCTTTTGGCTTTGTTGATTTTTGCTATGGTCTCTTTTGTTTCTTTTTCATTTATTTCTGCCCTAATTTTTACGATTTCTTTCCTTCTACTGACCCTGGGATTCTTCATTTCTTCCTTTTCTAGTTTCTTTAGATGTAGAGTTGTTATTTAGTTGAATTTTTCTTGTTTCTTGAGGTGTCCCTGTATTGCTATGAATCTTCCCCTTACCACTGCTTTTACAGTGTCCCAGAGGCTTTGGGTTGTTGTGTTTTCATTTTCATTCATTTCTATGCATATTTTGATTTCTCTTTTGATTTCTTCTATGATTTGTTTGTTATTCAGCAGCGTGTTGTTCAGCCTCCATATGTTGGCATTTTTAATCATTTTCCTCCTGTAATTGAGATCTAATCTTACTGCATTGTGGTCAGAAAAGATGCTTGGAATGATTTCAATTTTTTTTTTAATTTATCAAGGCTAGATTTATGCCCAGGATGTTCCATGTGCACTTGAGAAAAAGGTGAAATTCATTGTTTTGGGGTGAAATGTCCTATAGAGATCTATTAGGTCTAACTGGTCTATTGTATCATTTAAAGTTTGTCTTTCCTTGTTAATTTTCTGTTTAGTTGATCTATCCATAGGTGTGCGTGGGGTATTAAAGTCTCCCACTATTATTGTGTTGTTGTACTTGTTAGTAATTGTCTTACATATTGTGGTACTCCTGTGTTGGGTGCATAAATATTTAGAATTATTATATCTTCTTCTTGGATTGAGCCTTTGATCATTATGTAGTTTCCTTCTTTGTCTCTTTTCACAGCCTTTGTTTTAAAATCTATTTTATCTGACATGAGTATTGCTACTCCTGCTTTCTTTTGGTCTCTATTTGCATGGAATATCTTTTTCCAGCCCTTCACTTTCAGCCTGTATGTGTCCCTCGGTTTGAGGTGGGTCTCTTGTAGACAACATATATAGGGGTCTTGTTTTTTTATCCATTCAGCCAGCCCTTGTCTTTTGGTTGGGCATTCAACCCATTTACATTGAAGGTGATTATTGATAAGTATGATCCTGTTGCCATTTTCTTTATTGCTTTGGGTTGAAGTTAATTCACCCTTTCTGTGTTTCCTGTCTAGAGAAGGTCCTTTAGTATTTGTTGGAGAGCTGGTTTGGTGATGCTGAATTCTCTCAGCTTTTGCTTGTCTGTAAAGCTTTTGATTTCTCCTTCATATTTGAATGAGATCCTTGCTGGGTATAGTAATCTGGGCTGTAGGTTACTTTCTTTCATCACTTTAAGTATGTCTTGCCATTCCCTCCTGGCCTGAAGAGTTTCTGTTGAAAGATCAGCTGTTATCCTTATGGGAATCCCCTTCTGTGTTATTTGCTGCTTTTCCCTTGCTGCTTTTAATATTTGTTCTTTGTTTTTGATCTTTGTTAATTTGATTAATATGTGTCTTGGAGTATTTCACCTTGGGTTTATCCTGTTAGGGACTCTCTTGGTTTCTTGGACTTGGGTGATTATTTCCTTCCCCATTTTAGGGAAGTTTTCAACTATTATCTCCTCAAGTATTCTCTCATGGTCTTTCTTTTTGTCTTCTTCTTCTGGGACTCCTATAATTCGAATGTTAGGGTGTTTAACATTGTCCCAGAGGTCTATAATATTGTCCTCATTTTTTAAATTCATTTTTCTTTTTCCCTCTCTGTTTCATTTATTTCTACAATTCTATCTTCTAGCTCGCTTATCCTGTCTTCAGTTCAGTTCAGTTCAGTTCAGTCGCTCAGTCGTGTCCGACTCTCCACAACCCCATGAATCACAGCACGCCAGGCCTCCCTGTCCATCACCAACTCCCGGAGTTCACTCAAACTCATGTCCACAGAGTCGGTGATGCCATCCAGCCATCTCATTCTCCGTCGTCCCCTTCTCCTCCCGCCCTCAACCTTTCCCAGCATCAGAGTCTTTTCCAGTGAGTCAACTCATTGCATGAGGTGGCCAAAGTATTGCAGTTTCAGCTTTAGCATCAGTCCTTCCAATGAACACCCAGGATCGATCTCCCTTAGAATGGATTGGTTGGATATCCTTGCAGTACAAGGGACTCTCAAGAGTCTTCTCCAACACCACAGTTCAAAAGCATCAATTCTTCGGCAATCAGCTTTCTTCATAGTCCAACTCTCACATCCATACATGATGACGGGAAAAACCATAGCCTTGACTAGATGGACCTTTGTTGGCAAAGTAATGTCTCTGCTTTTTAATATATCATCAAGGTTGGTCATCTGCCTCCGTTATTCTACTGTTTGTTCCCTCCAGAGTGTTTCTGATCTCATCTATTGCATTATTCATTGTATACTGACTCTTTTTTATTTCCTCTAAATCCTTATTAAAACTTTCTCGCATCTTCTCAATCCTTTTCTCCAAGTTATTTATCTGTAACTCCATTTTGCTTTCCAGATTTTGAATCATTTTCACTATTAAAATTTGAAATTCTTTATCAGGTAGATTCCCTATATCTTCCTCTTTTGTTTGTGTTAGTGGGCATTTATCCTGTTCCTTTACTTGCTGGGTATTTCTCTGCCTCTTCATCTTACTTATATTGCTGTGCTCAGGGTAGCCTTTCCGTCTTCTGACAGTTGGTGGAGTCTCTTAATTATGTAGTTTCTCGCTGTGAATGGGGTTGGACGGGTGGCTTGTCAAGGTTCCCTGGTTAGGGAAGCTTGTGTCAGTGTTCTGGTGGGTGGAGCTGTATTTCTTCTCTCTGGAGTGCAGTAAAGTGTCCAGTAATGAGTTTGAGATGTCAGTGGGTTTGGGGTGGCTTTGGGCAGCCTGTATATTGAAGCTCAGGGCTATTCTCCTGTGTTGCTGGCAAATTTGCATGGTATGTCTTTCTCTGAAACTTGTTGACTCTCGGGTGGTGCCTGGTTTCAGTGTATGTATGAAGGCATTTGATGAGCTCCTATCAGCTGATGTTCCCTGGAACAGGAGATCTCTGGTGTTCTCAGGATTTGGAGTTAAGCCTCTGACTCTGGTTTTCAGTCTTATTCTTGCAGTAGGCTCAAGACTTCTCCATCTGTCACGTCCAAGGCAGTTCCTTCTGTTTAAACTCTTTTGTTTGCTGGTCTCTTCCGTGTCTAATTCCCGCCCTGATACAAGGCGGCAGTGGTGGACATTTTTATAGGTTCACCTGTTCAGACGTACTATGGGGAGGGAGGGACACTGCTAGCAAATATCCCTGGCATCTGTGGGGAGTGTGCACAGTGTCTCAGCTACACTGGGATTGCCCCCGCTAGCAGCGTGTGTGTTTTCCCCATTTATGCTGCTCAGGCTCTAGGTTGCTCTGTCGGGAACTGTCCGTGGCCTGCACTGGGTTGCATGCACTTCCCAGGTCTGAGAGGCTCAGATTCAGGTCCTCGGCTACTCCACAAAGGCACAGACTTGGTTGGGCCTGCGTTTTGTGCCTTTCCCGGTCCGAGCAGCTCAGGTGACCAGGCGTTTGGCCAGCGCCATGCTGTGACTTATCACCTCCCTGGTCCCTGCCACTCAGTTTTCTGGGTGTACAACCGGCGCACCTTCTCAGGTGGATATCAACCGGCTGGAACCCAAGAAGTCTTGGTTAGCAAGGAAGCCTGCCTGCCGCTTTATGGGAAGCCTCTCTGGGGCCAAGGTTGCCCCTTCTGGCGCTGGCTGCCTTCCCTGCCTGTCCTGGCTGGGTCTGGGGGATGGGCTGATCTCAGCCAGCTCGCTCTGCTCAGTCCTTTGTTCTGTGAGCGGGGCTGGCGGAGTCTTAGGTTGGGGCTTTTCGCCTTTTTGAAGACTTTTCGCCTTTTAGCTACACAGTCTGCTTAGCTATCTCCCGTTAACGCCCTCAGCTTGCCCTCGGGGCATTCAGACCCGGTCCTCTCTCTGAGCGCTGCCACCCATGCCTCCCTGCCCAGGCCCCGCTTGCTAGTGGGGGTTGCGGGCAGTTGCGCTGCTTCTCCTCTGAGAGTTTCCTCTGCGCACTTAGTCTGTGGGTTTTAATTATTTATTTCTTTTTCCTCCCAGTTATGTGGCCCTCTGAGTTTCCAAGCCTTGCCACAGACTTGCCCGTGAGTGTTTCCAGGTGTTTGGAAACTTCTATTTTTTTTTTTAAGCCTCCCTTCCCAGGACGGAGCTCCGTCCCTCCCTCTTTTGTCTCTCTTTTTATCTTTTATACTATTCCCTACCTCCTTTCGAAGACTATGGGCTGCTTTTCTGGGTGCCTGATGTCCTCTGCCAGCATTCAGAAGTTGTTTTGTGGAATTTACTCAGCGTTCAAATGTTCTTTTGCTGAATTTGTGGGGGAGAAAGTGGTCACCCCATCCTATTCCTATGCCATCTTCTCAGCAACTTCTATGTGTGCTTTTATATAAAGAATAAAATAATTCATCTGTAGTTTTGAGAAACTGAGGAAATCAGAACTTGAAGGAATACTTTCATTGAAGTATTCTCACTTTTCCACAGATGTTTCTCCTTTCTATTCTTCCAGTCCTTCTTGCTGTTGTTCAGTTGCTGAGTTGAGTCCGACTCTTGGCAACCCCATTGAGGGCAGCATGCTGGGCTACCCTGTCCTTCACTGTCTCCCGGAGTTAGTTCAAACTCATGTCCATTGACTCAGTGATGCCATACAAACACATCATGCTTTGTTGCTCCCTTCTCTTCCTACACTCAAATTTCCTATCATCAGGGTCTTTTCCAATGAGTTGGCTCTTCTCATCAGGTGGCCAAAGTACTGGAGCTTCAGCTTCACCATCAGTCCCTCCAGTGAATATTCAGGGTTGATCTCCTTTAGGATTGACTGGTTTTATCTCCCTGAAGTCCAGGGGATCCTCAAGAGTCTTCTCCAACACCACAATTCAAAAGAAAATTCTTTGGTGCTCAGTCCTCTTTATGATCCAACTCTTACAACCATACATGACAACTAGAAAAACCATATCTTTGACTATAGGGACCTTTGTCAGGAAAATGATGTCTCTGCCTTTTATACACTGTCTGGGTTTGTCATAGCTTTCCTTCCAAGGAGCAAATGTCTTTTAATTTCATGGCTGCAGTCATCGTCAGCAGTGATTTTGGAGCCCAAGAAAATCTGTCACTGTTTCCAATTTTTCCCTTTATACCTTCCATGAAGTAACGGGACCAGATGACATGATATTAGTTTTTTGAATGTTGAGTTTTAAGCCAGTTTTTTCACTTTCCTCTTTTACCCCATCAAGAGGCTTAATAGTTTCTCTTTGCTTTCTGCTATTAGGATGGTATCATCTGCATATCTGAGGTTGTTGTTATTTCTCCCAGCAAATCTTGATGCTAGCTTGTGATTCATCCAGGTTGACATTTTGCATGATGTGTTCGCATTTAAGTTAAATAAGCAGGGTGATAACACATCCTTCTTGACATACTCCTTTCCCAGTTAAAAAATAATCTGTTGTTCCATGTCTGATTCTAACTGTTTTTTCTTGACCTGCATACAAGTCTCTCAGGAGACAGGTAGGTGATTGGGTACTCCAATCTCTTTAAGAATTGTCCACAGTTTACTATGGATCCACACAGTCAAAGGCATTAGTGTAGTCAATGAAGCAGACGTTTTTCTGGAATTCCTTTGTTTTTTCTATGATCCAAGGAATGTTGGCAATTTGATCTCTGGTTCCTCTGTCTTTTCTAAATTCAGCTTGTACATCTGGAATTTCTCAGTTCATATACTGCTGAAGTCTAGATTGAAGGATTTTGTGCATTACCTTGCTAGTGTGTGAAATGAGTGCAATCTTACCATAGTTAGAACATTCTTTAGCATTGCCCTTCTTTGGGATTGGAATGAAAACGGACCTTTTCCAGCCCTGTGGCCACTGCTGAGTTTTCCAGATTTGCTGGCATACTGAGTGCAGCACTTTATTTTTTTTAATTTATTTATTTTAATTGGAGGCTAATTACTTTACATTATTGTATTGGTTTTGCCATACATTGACATGAATCTGTCCCGGGTGTAAATGTGTTCCCCATCTTGAACCCCACTCCCACATCCCTTCCCAGCATTCAGTTCAGTTCAGTCACTCAGTCGTGTCCGACTCTCCGCGACCCCATAAATCACAACAGCACGCCAGGCCTCCCTGTCCATCACCAACTCCCGGAGCTCACTCAAACTCACGTCCACAGAGTCGGTGATGCCATCCAGCCATCTCATTCTCGGTCGTCCCCTTCTCCTCCCGTCCCCAACCTTTCCCAGCATCAGAGTCTTTTCCAGTGAGTCAACTCATCACATGAGGTGGCCAAAGTATTGGAGTTTCAGTTTTAGCATCAGTCCTTCCAATGAACACCCAGGATTGATCTCCTCCAGAATGGACTGGTTGGATCTCCTTGCAGTCCAAGGGACTCTCAAGAGTCTTTTCCAACACCACAGTTCAAAAGCATAAATTCTTCGGCTATCGGCTTTCTTCACAGTCCAACTCTCACATCCATACATGACCACGGGAAAAACCATTGCCTTGACTAGACGGACCTTGGTTGGCAAAGTAATGTCTCTGCTTTTTAATATATTATCTAGGTTGGTCATAACTTTCCTTCCAAGGAGTAAGCGTCTTTTAATTTCATGGCTGCAATCAGCATCTGCAGTGATTTTGGAGCCCCCCAAAAATAAAGTCTGACACTGTTTCCACTGTTACCCCATCTATTTCCCATGAAGTGATGGGACCAGATGCCATGATCTTTGTTTTCTGAATGTTGAGCTTCAAGCCAACCTTTTCACTCTGCTCTTTCACTTCCATCAAGAGGCTCTTGAGTTCCTCTTCACTTTCTGCCATAAGGGTGGTGTCATCTGCATATCTGAGGTTATTGATATTTCTCCCAGCAATCTTGATTCCAGCTTGTGCTTCTTCCAGCCCAGCATTCCTCATGATGTACTCTGCATATAAGTTAAATAAGCAGGGTGACAATATACAGCCTTGACGCACTACTTTTCCTATTTGGAACCAGTCGGTTGTTCCATGTACAGTTCTGACTGTTGCTTCCTGACCTGCATACAGGTTTCTCAAGAGGCAGGTCAAGTGGTCTGGTATCCCCATCTCTTTCAGAATGTTCCACAGTTTATTGTGATCCACTCAGTCAAAGGCTTTGGCATAGTCAATGAAGGAGAAATAGATGTTTTTCTGGAACTCTCTTGCTTTCTCCATGATCCAGCAGATGTTGGCAATTTGATCTCTGCATTTTTCCCAGCATTGAAACATGTATATTATCATATGTGAAACAAATCACCAGTCCAGGTTCAATGCATGATACAGGATGCTCGGGGCTGGTGTACTGGGATGAACCAGAGGGATGGGATGAGTATAGCACTTTAACAGCACCATCTTTTAGGATCTAAAATAGCTCAGCTGGAATTCCATCACCTCCACCAGCTTTGTTCATAGCAATACTTCCTAAGTCCCGCTTGACTTCACACTCCAGGATGTCTGGCTCTAGGTGAATGACCACACCACCATGGTTATCTGGGTCATGAAGATCCTTTTTATACAGTTCTTCTGTGTATTCTTGCCACCTCTTCTTAATCTCTTCTGCTTTTGTCAGGTCCTTGTCATTTCTGTCCTTTATCATGCCCATCTTTGCATGAAGTGTTCCCTTGGTATCTTCAATTTTCTTGAAGAGATCTCTAGTCTTTCCCACTCTATTGTTTTTTTCTATTTCTTTTCATTGTTCATTTATGAAGGCTTTCTTATCTTTCCTTGTTATTCTTTGGAACTCTTCATTCAAATGGGTATATCTTTCCCTTTCTCCTTTGCCTTTGGCTTCTCTTCTTTTCTCAGCTATCTGTAAGGCCTCCTCAGACAACCACTTTGCCTTCTTGCATTTCTTTTTCTTCAGGATGGTTTTGGTCACCACCTCCTCATAGTTTTCAGGCAGTCTGTCTACCAAATGTAATACCCTGTAGCATTTAGCTATCACCACAGATCATTTTTAGGAATGCATTACTGTAGTTCATAGCAAAGCTGTCTACACATTAAGGGAAATGACTTATTCACATAGACATATAAAATGCAGGTTTTAATCATTCAGGTACATGATCATCCAGATTGTTTCTTGCACAAGATAATATCTTAACAGAAATCATATATCTTTAGCCTTCTATAACTCTTTACTTTTTACTCCACAGTTTACATACTTGGGAATGAAAAGATGAAGAGAAAAAAATTTAAGACAATAAGCACAGGAAAACAACTGTTCAATACCTGCCCTGAAACACCAAGAACATATTTTTTAAGTCTCCTGATAAGAGTAAAATTTTGTTCTGTGATAACGGACAGTTAATTAGTGCTCTATCAGGCATAGAAGGTGAGTTTTAAAAGTTGAGAAATATTTGTCATTAAAAGCAAACACTAGTGAAAATATTCTGGAAAAGATGGCAGTCTAGGCGAATTTATTCCCCTCCATACAATGCCTGATTCCCATTAATATGAACAAAAGTATACCAAAAAGTGGGATGCGTGCTATATAAGAACTGTAAACCTTGTGCCAAAAACCACAAAGATTTTCTTTTGGGAAGAGAATGTGTGCATGCTAAGTTGCTTCAGTCATGTCTGCCTCTTTGTGACACTTAAGGACTGTAGCCCACCAGGCCCTTCTGTCTACAGAATTTTCCAGGCAAGAATACTGGAGCGGATTGCCATGCCTTCTTCCAGGGAATCTTCCTGACTCAGGGATCAAACCCATGTCTTTTTACATCTCCTACCACTAGCACCACCTGGGAAGCCCCAGAAAGAGCACAGATAAGACAAATGAAAGAAAAAGTGATGTGCTTATTACCAATATTTTACCATCATAAAATAGCTTCCATCTTTATTTGTTTTTAGATTTTTCTTTCTATAAATGAAATTTAGATATTTGGTCCTTATTCAGTAAACATTTATTTTCATAAATGAGGCACCGTCCTTGGCCTTGATATTCAGAATATGTTCCTATCCTAAGAGCTTACAATTTACTGCCATGAAGAACATAAATGAGTCTGTAAATACAGCACAGGTGCTGAGGAGGGTAATCCAGAGCCATGATGTGGGCAGCACCTGGGACAATCACTACAGGAACCACCCACTTCCCAAACAGAACTTCTGCAGCCACATATCAGTGGCATCCAATGACTGCTGAGCCACCAGCAGCAGAATTAAAATTGAATGGTTAGCAGACAGAGACACTGAAGATGAAGAGGGTTCTCTATGATATCCAGGCAGCTTATACCTCAGACAGACAAGACACAGATTTACCATGTGACCAAATGACTGCCAATCCAGAGAGCCAGGAATAGAAAACTAGCCTTAACTCAGTGGCTTCTCCAAGTTTATTAAGAACAATGAAGGAGGAGATGGAGGGATGCAGGGGACTAGGAAAAAGGAAGACAGGGGTGGATGGAAGGAAGTAGGGTGGATAGTAGGGTGCCTGAAGAACTATATATGATGAGGGAAGAAGGAAAGAGGGAAACCCTGCAGAGAACCCTCCTCTGCACTGGAGCCACTCATTCCACTGTGGATTTACTGCAGGCCAGATACCACTCTTGGTACAGAACAAAACATGAAATTTCCTGGCCATGGAGCTCATGTTCTAGAAAAGGAAGAAGCCAGGAAAAAGTACAAGAGAAGTAAAATATATAGTATATCAGATAAGGATAGATGTAATGAAGAAAAATAAGGAACATAAATAAACAAAAACATTTTTTTTAATGTAAGAGAGAACAGCTGTAGAGGGAAGGGGTATACAATTTTAAAAACAGATTGGTCAGGAAGAGTCTCACAAGGTGAGTTTGGGAACAAACCTGAAGGATTTGAAGGAGGGTACCATGAATAAATCTGGGAGATGAGATATACAGCACAAGGCCCTAAGGCTGAACCATATATGATATACTGCAGCAATAGCAAGGAGACTAGAATGGCTGGACTTGGGAAAATGAGGAATAATGAGATCAAAAAGACAGTGGCATGGAGATGTGTTAGTAGTGAAAGAGAAGTGAATGGTAACTTAAATTTTTGGCTAGAGTTACCATTTACTAAAATGGAAACGACTGCAGGACAAGCTGATCTGGAAGAGACAATCAGGACTTTGTGGGTATCAGATTATATAGGAAGACATATAGAATAAACAATTACATGGTGAATCTGGAGATCAGGGGAGAAGTCCAAGTTGGAGATTAATGACTAAGCAGCTGTCAGAGAAGAGAGTGTATTTAAAGCCATGCTAATAAATACAACCATCAAGTCATTGACCAGTTTTTCGAGCACCACTTGTTAAAGAGATTTTTTCTCCATTATATATTCTTGCTTCCTTTGTTGAAGATAAGGTGCCCATAGGTGCATGGATTTATCATTGGGCTTTCTATTTTGTTCCATTGATCTATATTTCCGTCTTTGTGCCAGTACCATACTGTCTTGATGGCTGTGGCTTTGTAGTAGAGGAAGCAGGTTGATTCCTCCAGTTCTATTCTTCTTTCCCAAGATTGCTTTGGCTATTCAAGGTTTTTTGTATTTCCATACAAATTGTGAAATTATTTAATCTAGTTCTGTGAAAAGACGTAAAAAAATGAAACTAGAACACTTTCTAACACCAAACACAAAAATAAACTCAAAATGGATTAAAGATCTAAATGTAAAGCCAGAAAGTATAAAACTCCTATTGGAAGGCATAGGCAAAACACTCTCCAACAAAGATCACAGCAGGATCCTCCATGACCCACCTCCCAGAATATTGGAAATAAAAGCAAAAATAAACAAATGCGACCTCATTAAAATTAAAAGCTTCTGCACAGCAAAGGAAACTATAAGCAAGGTGAAAAGACAGCCTTAAGAATGGGAGAAAATAATAGCAAATGAAACAACTGACAAAGGATTAATCTCAAAAATATAGAAGCAATCCCTGCAGCTCAATTCCAGAAAAATAAACGACCCAATCAAAAAATGGGCCAAAGAACTAAACAGACATTTATCCAAAGAAAACATACAGATGGCTAACAAACACATGAAAAGATGCTCAACATCCCTCATAATCAGAGAAATGCAAATCAAAACCACAATGAGGTACCATTTCACACCAGCCAAAATGGCTGCTATCCAAAAGTCTACAAGCAATAAATGCTGGAGAGGGTATGGAGAAAATGGAACCCTCTTACACTGTTGGTGGGAATGCAAACTAGTACAGGCACTATGGAGAACAGTATGGAGATTCCTTAAAAAACTGGAAATAGAACTGCCATATGACCCAGCAAACCCACTTTTGGGCATACACACCGAGGAAACCAGAATTGAAAGAGACACATGTACCCCAATGTTCATTGCAGCACTGTTTATAATAGCCGGGACCTGGAAGCAACCTAGATGTCCATCTGCGGATGAATGGATAAGAAAGCTGTGATACATATACACTATGGAGTATTACTCAGCCATTAAAAAGAATACATTTGAATCAGTTCTAATGTGGTGGATGAAACTGAAGCCTATTACACAGAGTGAAGTAAGCCAGAAAGAAAAACACCAATACAGTATTCAGTTCAGTTCAGTTTAGTTGCTCAGTCGTGTCCAACTCTTTGTGACCCCATGAATCACAGCACGCCAGGCCTCCCTGTCCATCACTAACTCCTGGAGTTCACTCAAACTCATGTCCATCGAGTTGGTGATGCCATCTCGCCATCTCATTCTCTGTCGTCCCCGTCTCCTCCCACCCCCAATCCTTCCTAGCATCAGACTCTTCTCCAGTGAGTCACTCTTCGCATGAGGTGGCCAAAGTATTGGAGTTTCAGCTTTAGCATCAGTCCTTCCAATGAACACCCAGGATTGATCTCCTTTAGAATGGACTGGTTAGACCTCCTTGCAGTCCAAGGGACTCAAGAGTCTTCTCCAGCACCACAGTTCAAAAGCATCAATTCTTTGGCGATCAGCTTTTTTCACAGTCCAACTCTCATCATCCAATACAGTATACTAATGCATATATATGGAATTTAGAAAGATGGTAACAATAACCCTGTAAGTGAGACAGCAAAAGAGACACAGATGTATAGAACAGTCTTTTGGACTCTGTGGGAGAGGGCGAGGGTGGGATGGTTTGGGAGAATGGCATTGAAACTTGTATATTATCATATGTGAAACGGATCGCCAGTCCAGGTTCGATGCATGATACAGGATGCTCGGGGCTGGTGCACTGGGATGACCCAGAGGGATGGGATGGGGAGGGAGGTGGGTGGGGGATTCAGGATGGGGAACACATGCACATCCAGGGCAGATTCATGTCAATGTACGGCAAAACCAATACAATACTGTAAAGTAATTAGCCTACAGAAAATAAATTATTTATTTGTTTTAAAAAAAACCACCATCAAGGATGGAAAAAGAACAAGAAGAAGTTCAAGGACAATCCTGGAGCACTTCAACATTAAGAAATCAAGAAGATAAGGAGAAATGAGCAAAGGAAATAGAGAATAAACAGCCAGAGAAGAAAACCTGGGAAAATCCCAAAGCTAAGTGAAGAAAGTGTTGCAAAATAGAGAAAAAGATCCTTTGTGTTGACGCTGCTCTAAGTCAAGCAAAATGAGAACTGAGAATTGGCCACTGGGTTTGTTGGTTTTGTTAATCTTCTCTCCTGCGGTGATGTAAAAATCATTATGGCAGGAAGTCTTTTCTTCAGTTCAGTTCAGTTCAGTTCAGTCACTCAGTCGTGTCCGACTCTTTGCGACCCCATGAATAACAGCACGCCAGGCCTCCCTGTCCATCACCAACTCCCGGAGTTCACTCAAACTCATGTCCATCGAGTTGGTGATGCCATCCAGCCATCTCATTCTCTGTCGTCCCCGTCTCCTCCCACCCCAAATCCTTCCTAGCATCAGACTCTTTTCCAGTGAGTCAGCTCGTCGCATGAGATGGCCAAAGTATTGGAGTTTCAGCTTTAGCATCAGTCCTTCCAACGAACACCCAGGGTTGATCTCCTTTAGAATGGACTGGTTGGATCTCCTTGCAGTCCAAAGGACTCTCAAGAGTCTTCTCTAGCATCACAGTTCAAAAGCATCAATTTTTCGGCCATCAGCTTTCCTAGTCATTAGTAAATTCTTAGGGCTTCCCTAGTGGCTCAGCAGACAAGAATCCTCCTGCAAATGAACGAAATGTGGGTTCAGTCCCAGGGTCAGGAAGATCCCCTGGAGAAAGAAATGGCAGCCCATTCCCGAATTGTTGCCTGGAAAAAATCCCATGGACATACGGCCCTTGCAGACTACGGTTCATGGGGTCACAGAGAGCCAGACACAGCAACTATAACAACAACAGTAAATTCTGAGTGACTAGAACAGTGTCTGGTACATAATTCATGTTAAATAAATGCATATTAAGAAATGAATAGATCTTTGTTATGTATATAAATATAGCAATGCAAAATAAAATTTTAAATAGTTTATGATGGTAAATTGTTCATTAACATTGTTAGAAAAAAGTAGGACTTTGCTGTAAAATTTCAGGTTCTAGATGGCACTACTTCACAAAATTTAGAGAGTTAACAGTATCTGGAAAAGAAAACTTGGAAATAAAACAAAAATTTGCATCCCTAATTCTGCTTTAGTATCTAGATTACTTATTTTACCTAAACCTTGCACATTTACAAACACTGCCATTTTATATAATGTTTTGCCATGACACATTACATCACAAATTACAGCTCTTAACTGACAAACGCTGAAGAACTCCACTAGAATCACATTAGTTATATAACATTTTACAGCCTGCTTGAAACTGAGCAGGACCTGTGGGGCCATCCCAAGTTTAAAAAAAAAAACAAAAAGGCCTTTCTGTGTCCCCACTTGCGTTTGTAGAGAAAAGGCGTTAGCCACCTAAACTTACTTCCCTGAGTTTCAAAGATCAGATGCAAACCATTACTAATCAGGAAAGTGAAGGAATGCAGAGAAAAAGGAAAAGCTGTCAAACGATGTGATGGTTTAGTCACTAAGTCGTATTTGACTCTTGCAACCCCCTGGGCTGTAGCCTGCCAGGCTCCTCTGTCCATGGGATTTCCCAGGCAAGAATACTGACTGGAGTGGGTAGCCATTCCCTTCTCCAGGGGATCTTCCCAACCCAGGGATCAAATCCCAGTCTTCGACATTGCAGGCAGATTCTTTACCAACTAAGCCACCAGGGAAGTCAAACAGTAATGCAGTGATAAAATCTTAGCTCCTTCTCAAGAAATATACCTAACTATGTGAGTTCCCAGGTGGAGGATGGTAACTTCAGGCTGAGCACACGATCCCTGGAGCACTGCCCGGTTACCTCACCACCAACCAGTCAGAAGAAAGTCATATACCCTGAAGTTCTCACCCCAAATTCTGCCTTTAAAATTCAACCTCTTTTCTGAAAACTGTCAGGGAGTTTGGTGGGTTTTTAGCATCAGTTGCCTGTTCACTTTGCTTTGCCCTCATATTAAACTGTTCTCAGCTCCAAATTCTGACATATCAGCCTGTTTGGCCTCACTGTGTGTTGGGCGCACAAACTTGGATTTAGCAACATGGTCGCACTTTTAAAATCAAAGTTTAGACTCATGCTACCATTGCCAATCGGAGTCTAAACTCTCTGAATGTGGCACAATACTTTCCATGAGGCAGAGTTTATAGTTCAAAAAGACATAAAATATCAGCACTATAGCTACCAAAATAAATTAACAAGTGAAGAATGTTGATGGGATAATCAGAGTACAACACTAACAGGTGATTAAGTGAAGTTAGAGCAGAACATTTCTGCCAAGTTCCTACTTAGATTTTATCCTGGGATATACAAGACTAGATATTTGTATATTGTGTAAGTTACCAATAATATCCATGCTCATGCTCAGTCGCTTCAGTCGTGTCTGACTCTGCGACCCCATGGACTGCCCACCAGGTTCCTCCATACATGGTATTCTCCAGGCCAAGAATACTGGAGTAGGCTGCCATGCCCTCCTCCAGGGGATCTTCCCAAGTTACCAATAACATAATTGTCATATTATCAAAGATACAAATTCAACATATATTTTTCCCGTCAATTTTTAGGTAAAAGAGTACTTAAGTCTTTCAATTAAATGTGTCCTATTGTTTCAGCAGGGGTTTCCTAGATGGCTCAACTGTAAAGAACCTTCCTGCCAATGCCGGAGATGCAGGTTCTATCCCTCAGTCAGGAAGATCCCCTGGAGGAGGAAATGGCAACCCACTGCAGTGTTCTTGCCTGGGAAACCCCATGGACAGAGGAGCCTGGCGGGCCACAGTTCACGGGGTCACAAAAATTTGGATTCGACTTAGTGATTCAGTCAGTTCAGTCACTCAGTCATGTCCAACTCTTTGTGACCCCATGAACTGCAGCACACCAGGCTTCCCTGTCCACCACCAACTCCCGGAGCCTACTCAGACTCATGTTCATCTCATTGGTGATGCCATCCAACCACCTCATTCTCTGTTGTCCCCTTCTCCTCCTGCATGGAGAAAGAAATGGCAAACCACTTCAGTATTTTTGCCTCAAGAACCCATGAACAGTATGAAAAGACTTAGTGATTAGACAACAATTGTGTCAGCAAGTCTAGTGGAGAGTCATCTTATTCAGATAAGTAATTCTCGAGCAATTAGTTAGTCCCAGCTGATGACTGATTCTATAATATCAGTTGAATATTGGGTGGGATGCAAACAAATCTACCAGAATTTTCCTAGGCAATTTGCCAGAGAGAATTCTTGTCAAGAAAAACAGTGCTGTGATTTCAACTTTGAACTATGAACTGTACATTGTGTGAACATGTCAAATACACATCCCACAAATAACCTCATGCTCTTTTTGAAAAATGTTGCCAAATGCAATGAATCTGATTTAGTGGAAAAAAATGTTGAAGGCCAAGAAAAATACACACATTGTGTATAGAGTGTCAATAATTCCAGAAATATTAGTTTACCTCTATTTATGATTTCACTCTAAAAGAATGTAGTGTTATTTCTGCTGAAATATTTTTACCATAATTAGTTCATTTTTCTCCCAAGGAAACATTTTCTTCACATGTTACTACACTTGCACATTATTTTCTTAGAGTAATTAATTCAGCTTTCTAAAATATGATGCTATTAAAGTCAGGGTTTCTGATTTTGCATCCCCAGCCATTCCCCATTCCTGCGAGGAATTATTAAATTATTAAAATTATACCCTGTGACCTAAATTCTGCCCACATCACTTTACAGAATACAGATAAAAAATTGTCCCTCCCTGTTTTCAATATAAAATATACTTTTAATAATATTAGATGGATACAAACAGTGGAAGAATGAAAACAGAAATTTTGGAGAATCAAGAATCAAACTAGAAATAAAAGGACAGTCATTAATGGGAAGTACTGTAATACAGGGGCTTTCCTGGTGGCTCAGTGGAAAAGAATCCTACAGTCCATGGGGTCGCAAAGAGTTGGACGCAACTTAGGGACTAAACAACAACAACAAACAGTTGTAATACAGAGCCAAGGAACAGCATCAAAATGGGTGTCTAAAGTAACAAACAGGAGCAAGTTGGGCTGCTCAATAAACTGCAAAAAATGAATCCCTAAATTTCTGTTCTCGTGAGGGAGAGGGAATACAGTTTCTTCAATGTCTAGCAATGTGTAGCATATTAACCTCACTAATTATCTTCTGAGAAATGTAAAGTTCAAATGAAGAGCTATTCTGTAAAATCAACTGATGATTCTTCTTATTATTTCATGATATATAATAAGATATTTAATATGTGGCAGATAGTAGACATTAAATAGCCATTTGTGAATAAAGATAAATGGACAAAGAAAAACACATCAGGAAAACAAACCACAATGAAAAATAAAATTTGCATCTGCTATTAAATATAAAAACATAAAGAATATGACTTCCTCTGCCCTTTTATATAAGTTCTAAGCATTATAGGTAGTTGAAATAAAAACAAAATGTCCTAAATGCCGTCACCAATATATTGCAATGTACCTTTATTTCTTGTTTAAATACATAAATTGCTGTTTAACGAAGTACCTTGATTTGAGAAATAAAAAACTACACTCACTAATGGTGACAACTACATCCTACAGAACATTAGATCTTAATCTTACAAGGGTCACATGACTCTTTGAGGATTGAATATTAAAACAACAAGCAATGTGCACATCTTATACAAAATACCATACTCAATTTGGGGACTATTCCTGCCATTCATTGAAACCTGAAAAGGCCCAAAAGATCCAAATTAAGAAAACATCCTAAAGAGGACATGACAATAAAGCTACAGATTTGTTATTACCTCTTTAAAAAACTAAGAAAGATTAATTATATCAGTGCATCATATAACATCCCACATATTACAGGAAAAAAATTACTTTGAATTTATATTCCCCAAGTTAAAATTAGATTTAATAGGTATTAATAGACTAAATTTTGTTAACTGGTGATATACAACATAAAATGAAACATGTTGGAGAGAAATTATGTAGTTAAATAAATTTGGATTGTTTAATTATGTAGAGCTTCCCTGGTGGCTCAGTGGTAAAGAATTCACCTGCCAATGCAGGAGATGCACGTTCAGTCCCTGGGTCAGGAAAATCCCCTGGAGAATGAAAAGGCAACCCACTTCAATATTCTTGCCTGGAGAATACCATAAATAGAGGAACCTGGCAGGTTACAGTCCATGGGGTTGCAAAAGAGTCAGACATGACTGAGCAATTAAACAACAATTATTAATATGTAGAATGATATAATAAAATGCTAGATTAGACAAGTTTAAGCAGGAATTAGTTCAATACACAACTTTTGAGAGTTGCTACCATATAAATTGACTTAAATTGAAGAAAGTAGGGAAAACCACTAGACCATTCAGGTATGACCTAAATCAAATCCCTTATGATTATACAGTGGAAGTGAGAAATAGATTTAAGGGACTAGATCTGATAGATAGAGTGCCTGGACGGAGGTTCGTGACACTGTACAGGAGACAGGGACCAAGACCATCCCCATGGAAAAGAAATGCAAAAAAGCAAAACGGCTGTCTGAGGAGGCCTTACAAATAGCTGTGAAAAGAAGAGAAGCGAAAAGCAAAGCGAAAGAGAAAAGGAAAGAAATAAGCATCTGAATGCAGAGTTCCAAAGAATAGCAAGGAGAGATAAGAAAGCCTTCCTCAGCGATCAATGCAAAGAAACAGAGGAAAACAACAGAATAGGAAAAACAAGAGATCTCTTCAAGAAAATTAGAGATTCCAAGGGAAATTTTCATGCAAAGATGGGCTCAATAAAGGACAGAAATGGTATGGACCTAACAGAAGCAGAAGATATTAAGAAGAGGTGGCAAGAATACATAGAAGAACTGTACAAAAAAGATCTTTATGACCAAGATAGTCATGATAACGTGATCATTGACCTAGAGCCAGACATGTTGGAATGTGAAGTCAAGTGGGCCTTAGAAAGCATCACTATGAACAAACCTAGGGGAGGTGATGGAATTCCAGTTGAGCTATTTCAAATCTTGAAAGATGATGCTGTGAAAGTGCTGCACTCAATATGCCAGCAAATTTGGAAAACTCAGCAGTGGCCACAGGACTGGAAAAGGTCAGTCTTCATTCCAATCCCAAAGGAAGGCAATGCCAAAGAATGCTCAAACTACCACACAATTGCACTCATCTCACATGCTAGTAAAGTCATGCTCAAAATTCTCCAAGCCAGGCTTCAGCAATACGTGAACCATGAACTTCCAGATGTTCAAGCAGGTTTTAGAAAAGGCAGAGGCACCAGAGATCAAATTGCCAACATCTGCTGGATCATGGAGAAAGCAAGAGAGTTCCAAAAAAACATCTATTTCTGCTTCTTTGACTATGCCAAAGCCTTTGACTGTGTGGATCACAATAAACTGTGGAAAATTCTGAAAGAGATGGGAATACCAGACCACCTGACCTGCCTCTTGAGAAACCTGTATGCAGGTCAGGAAGCAACAGTTAGAACTGGACGTGGAACAACAGACTGGTTCCAAATAGGAAAAGGAGTACGTCAAGGTTGTATATTGTCACCCTGCTTATTTAACTTCTATGCAGAGTACATCATGAGGAACACTGGGCTGGAAGAAGCACAAGCTGGAATCAAGATTGCTGGGAGAAATATCAATAACCTCAGATATGCAGATGACACCACCCTTATGGCAGAAAGTGAAGAGGAACTCAAAAGCCTCTTGATGGAAGTGAAAGAGGAGAGTGAAAAGGTTGGCTTGAAGCTCAACATTCAGCAAACGAAGATCATGGCATCTGGTCCCATCACTTCATGGGAAATAGATGGAAAAACAGTGGAAACAGTGTCAGACTTTATTTTTTTGGGCTCCAAAATCACTGCAGATGCTGATTGCAGCCATGAAATTAAAAGACGTTTACTCCTTGGAAGGAAAGTTATGACCAACCTAGATAATATATTAAAAAGCAGAGACATTATTTTGCCAACCAAGGTCCGTCTAGTCAAGGCTATGGTTTTTCCCGTGGTCATGTATGGATGTGAGAGTTGGACTGTGAAGAAAGTTGAGCACAAAAGAATGGATGCTTTTGAACTGTGGTGTTGGAGAAGACTCTTGAGAGTCCCTTGGACTGCAAGGAGATCCAACCAGTCCATTCTAAAAGAGATCAATCCTGGGTGTTCATTGGAAGGACTGATGCTAAAGCTGAAACTCCAATACTTTGGCCACCTCATGTGACGAGTTGACTCACTGGAAAAGACTCTGATGCTGGGAGGGATTGGGGGTGGGAGGAGAAGGGGACGACAGAGAATGAGACGGCTGGATGGCATCACCGACTCGATGGAGGTGAGTTTGAGTGAACTCCGGGAGTTGGTGATGGACAGGGAGGCCTGGCGTGCTGTGATTCATGGGGTCGCAAAGAGTTGGACATGACTGAGGGACTGAACTGAACTGAACTAACCATATAAATACACAAAAGGGGGATAGGTCATGTACCATTTTTTTTGACCATGAAGTCCAATTTTCCTCAAAACACCTGTTACCTGTTGCTGGAAATTACTTATGATGGCTGTGGTAAAGCTAAAATGCAGGAGACCCATGTTCAATCCTTGGGTCAAGAAGATCCCCTGGAGAAGGGAATGGCAACCCACTCCAGTATTCTTGCCTGGAGAATCCCATGGGCAGAGGAGCCTGGAGGACTACAGTCCACGGGGTCACAAAGATTTGGACATGACTGAGTGACTATCACCATCATCATCATGATCATATAGTAATTACAACGCAATGATTGGCAGAGTGAGTTAAACACTATGGACTAACTATATGCTGTCTAAAAAAATTCACCTCAAATGCAACAATATAGGTCAACTGGAAGCAAAAGTATTAAAAAAAGATATATCATGCACACATTAGTTAAAGGAAAATAGGAGTGGCCACATTAATATCACATAAAATAAACTTTAGAGCAAGGAAAATTACCATAAAGAGAGAGACACATAATCTAGAGATAATAGGGTAAATCAATCATCGAGATATAATAATCCTAAATGAGTATGAACCAAATATCAGAGCTGCAAATTGGGGTTTAACGGAGCTAAATCCTAAACTGCTAGAACTGAAAAGAAAAATAAATATATTCAAAGGTATACTTGGAGCCTTGAACACTTCTCTCTCAACAATTGATAAAACAATCAGATAGAAAATCAACAACATCATCAACCAAAAGAATCTCAACATTTATAGAACAATTAACCCAACAACAGCATAATACACATTTTTTTCAAGTGCATGAAAATATATATCATGATAGACTATATTATGGGCCATAAAACAAGTCTCAAAATTTAAAATAATTCAAATCACATTCAGTGTGTTCTCCAAAAAGAAAATACTAGAAATGAACAAGAAAGATAACAGGAAAATCCACAAACACTTAGGATAATAACACACTTCAAAGGAAAGAATCTGCCTACAATGCAGGAGACCCAGGTTCGATGCCTGGGTCAAGAAGATTCCCTGGAGAAGGAAATGGCAACCCACTGCAGTATTTTTGCCTGGAGAATTCCATGGACAGAGGAGCCTGACAGGCTACAGTCCATGCAGTCCATAGGGTCACACCTGAGTGACCAACACTTTCACTTTCAAATAATAAATAGAAGAAAAAATTTAAAGATACATTGAATGAGGGTGGGTGGGTAGAAGGACAACAAAATTACTGTTAGTGTTTCTTTCCTTAAGGCAAAAGATGTGAATCCAAGCCTTATTTCAGGGAAGCCTTTGAAGCTATGATGGACATAAGTCTAAATTAAATGTATGTATGTTTCATTATATTGCTCTTAAAAGGCTACTAAGGTGGCAGTTTAATTCTTAAAAACATAAAATGAAAGCATAAAAAAAAATAATAAAGATACATTGAACAGAACAAAAGTGCATCAATCTATGGGAGACTGCTAACAGTGCTGAGACAAAAAAATTTACAGCATGAACTTAATGCAGTAGAAAAGGGGAAAATTCTCAAATCAATAATTTAAGCTCCTACCTCAAGAACCTTGATAAAGAAGAGCAAATTAAACCCTGAGCAAGCAAAAGTATGAAAAAAAGTAAAGAGAAGAAACTAATGAAATTGAAACAACACAGAGAAGCCAAAATTGGCCCACACAAATAATACCCAACTGATATCTGTCAGAAGTGAAAAAGCAATTCAATATAAAAACAAAAAAATCACCTCTTAAATAAACAATGCTGGACAATTAAACATTCATAAGCCAGAAAATGAAACTCAAACTAAGTCTTACTCTTTATACAAAAATCAGCTCAAAATGGACCACAGATGAAAATATAAAACACAAAAATTACAAAACTTTTAGGAAGAAAAAAAAAAAAGAAAATCTTGAAAATCAAGGTTTAGGCTGAATGTTCTTAGACAACACCAAAAGGAAAAAAATGATAAATTGGAATTTGTCAAAATTAAAAACCTTTGTTCTATAAAATATCATGTGATAAATGTGAAAAGACAAGCTGTAGACCATAAGAAAACACTTACAAACCACACAAAGGACTAGTTTCTAAAATACATAAAGCACAGTTAAACACAACAGTAAAAAAAAAAAAAGAAGTGCAACTAGAACATGGGCAAAAGACATGAAGAGACATGTCAACAAAGAAGATACACAGGTGGCAAGTAAGTACAGGCAAAGATGTCCAGCATCAGTAGCCAGTAGGAATGCCTTAAAACCACAAGGAGATATCACTCTACAGTTGCGAGAATGCTAAGACAAAAACCAGTAGCAACCCCACAAGCTTCCAAGGATACAGAGACTCTGGATCACTCATACTTTGCTGTTGATACAGACACTCTAAAAAGTTTAGCATATGCCTAAAAAACTGAAATGTGATTATCATATAACCCAGCAATTGCACTTCTGGGCATATATCCCAGAGAAATAAAAAAATCACATTCATAAAAAAAACTGTACACCTATGTCTATAACAGCCTTACTCATAACAGCCAAAACAACTCCAATATCTTTCAATGCGTGAATGATTAAACCAACTGTGGTACAATCCATACCATGAATAACTACCAAGCAATAAAAAGGAATGAACTTTTGATACACACAATGACCTCAGTGAAGCTCCAGAAAATTATGCTGAGTGGGAAAAAAAAAGCCAACCCAGGTTACATATTGTACCACTCCACTTAATGGAACATTCCTGAAATGACAAAATTATAGAAATGAAGAACACATTTGCAGTTGTCAAGGGTTATAAGGAAGGAGTGGTGGTGAGTGACAGTGACTATGGCTATACGAGGGCATATACCAGAGCAGAAGAGATCCTTGTAGTGAGGAAAATGTTCTCGATCTTGACTGCATCAATGTCAATATCAAGGCCACAGTGTGTTATAGTTCTGTAGAATGTTGCCATTGAGGGGGGAATGGCTAAAGGATACATGGGATCTCTATTATTTCTTACAACTACAACTAAATCTTTCTTTGGGATTGGAATGAAGGCTGACATTTTCCAGCCCTGTGGCCACTGCTGAGTTTTCCAGATTTGCTGGCATATTGAGTGCAGAAAGGCAATGCCAAAGAATGCTCAAACTACTGCACAATTGCACTCATCTCACACGCTAGTAAAGTCATGCTCAAAATTCTCCAAGCCAGGCTTCAGCAATATGTGAACCGTGAACTCTCAGATGTTCAAGCAGGTTTTAGAAAAGGCAGAGGCACCAGAGATCAAATTGCCAACATCCACTGGATCATGGAGAAAGCAAGAGAGTTCCAGAAGAGCAACTATTTCTGCTTCATTGACTATGCCAAAGCCTTTGACTGTGTGGATCACAATAAACTGTGGAACATTCTGAAAGAGATGGGAATCCCAGACCACCTGAACTGCCTCTTGAGAAACCTGTATGCAGGTCAGGAAGCAACAGTCAGAACTGTACATGGAACAACCGACTGGTTCCAAATAGGAAAAGGAGTGCGTCAAGGCTGTATATTGTCACCTTGCTTATTTAACTTATATGCAGAGTACATCATGAGGAATGCTGGGCTGGAAGAAGCACAAGCTGGAATCAAGATTGCTGGGAGAAATATCAATAATCTCAGATATGCTGATGACACTACCCTTATGGCAGAAAGTGAAGAGGAACTCAAGAGCCTCTTGATGGAAGTGAAAGAGGAGAGTGAAAAGGTTGGCTTGAAGCTCAACATTCAGAAAACAAAGATCATGGCATCTGGTCCCATCACTTCATGGGAAATAGATGGGGTAACAGTGGAAACAGTGTCAGACTTTATTTTGGGGGGCTCCAAAATCACTGCAGATGCTGATTGCAGCCATGAAATTAAAAGACGCTTACTCCTTGGAAGGAAAGTTATGACCAACCTAGATAATATATTAAAAAGCAGAGACATTACTTTGCCAACAAAGGTCCGTCTAGTCAAGGCTATGGTTTTTCCCGTGGTCATGTATGGATGTGAGAGTTGGACTGTGAAGAAAGCTGATCGCCGAAGAATCGATGCTTTTGAACTGTGGTGTTGGAGAAGACTCTTGAGAGTCCCTTGGACTGCAAGGAGATCCAACCAGTCCATTCTAAGGAAGATCGATCCTGGGTGTTCATTGGAAGGACTGATGCTGAAACTGAAACTGCAATACTTTGGCCACCTCATAAAATGAGTTGACTCACTGGAAAAGACTCTGATGCTGGGAAAGGTTGGGGGGCAGGAGGAGAAGGGGACGACCGAGAATGAGATGGCTGGATGGCATCACCGACTCTGTGGACATGAGTTTGAGTGAACTCCGGGAGTTGGTGATGGACAGGGAGGCCTGGTGTGCTGTGATTCATGGGGTCGCGGAGAGTTGGACACGACTGAGCGACAGAACTGAACTGAACTGAACAACTAAATCTACAAATATCTCAAAATAAAATTTTATATTCAAAAATATTTACATAAAGATGAATAAATATGCTACCATTATTTATTATCAACAGAAAATTAAGAGATGATTGTGGAAATTAATACATGAACCTTAGATTGTTTTTGTTCAGCTCCATCACCTGTCTTGGTTTTATCTAGATTATATCTCTGAATACTTTCTCAACCAACCTCTTCTGCCAAAGGCCCCCACCAATTCTGTGCTTCTAACTGACTGTATTCCACGTCTTCTTCCAACAATGCTATCGTGGCCCAGAAAAAAAGCTAGAAATGTATGAGTTTCTTAAGTATTTGCTGACCTTTTTCTTCTACTTGTTGTTCAGTCACTCAGTCCTGTGCAAGTCTTTGTGACACCATGCACTGCTGCACACCAGGCTTCCAGGTCCTTCACTATCTCTAGGAGTTTGCTCAAATTTATGTCCACTGAGTCAGTGAAAAGTGAAAGTGAAAATGTTAGTTGCTCAGTCATGTCCAACTGCCCTCCAGGTTCCTCTGTCCATGGGATTCTTCAGGCAACAATATGGAGTAGGTTGCCATTTCCTTTTCTAGTGGATCTTCCTCACCCAGAGATGGAATTCGGGTCTCTCACTTTGCAGATGGATTCTTTAACATCTAAGCCACCAGAGAAGCCCCTGGAAATATCATCCAAACATCTCATGCTCTGTTGCCCTCTTCTTCTGTTCCTGCCCTCAATCTCTGCCAGGATCAAGATCTTTTCCAGTGAGTTGGCTCTTCGCATCAGGTAGCCAAAGTATTGGAGCTTCAGCTTCAGCATCAGTCTTTCCAATAAATATCTCCAGTTGATTTCCTTTAGGATTGACTGGTTTGATTTCTTTGTTGTCCAAGGAACTCACAAGAGTCTTCTCCAACACCACAGTTCAAAAGCCTCAATTCTTCAGCACTCAGCCTTCTTGATTGTCCAACTCTCACATCCATACATGACTACTAGAAAAACCATAGCTTTGACCATACAGTCCTTTTTGGATCTTTTTTGGTAAAGTGATGTCTCTGCTTTATAACACGCTGTCTAGTTTTGTCACAGCTTTTCTTCCAAGGAGAAAGCATTTTTTTATTTCATGGCTGCATCACCATCCACAATGATTTTGGAGTAAAATAAAAGAAAATCTGTCACTGTTTCCATGTTCTTCTACTGCATGGGTACTAGTCTGAATCTTTCTTTAAAGCCAGTGAATCATGAATACAGACCTATCAGAATGAACACCATACCATGAAAGGACAGCTACATGTTTAGGAAACAGTTCTTGGCGAGGATGGTGAGGGGATTTCTAAAGTTTGCCAACTCGTAAACATTCCTGAGGCTTCCCAGATGGCACCAGTGGAAAGAATACATCTGCCAATGCAGGAGACAAAAGAGACATGGGTTTGATCCCTGGGTTGGGAAGATCCCCAGGAGGAGGACATGGCAATCCACTCCAGTATTCTTTCCTGGAAAATCCCGTGGACAGAGGAGCCAGGAAGGCTACAGTCCATAGGGTCACAAAGAGTCCTACATGACTGAAGCAACCTAGCACCCATGCACGCAAACATTCCTGCCATGTTCTATTTCAAACTACTAATGAACTGGAAGAGAGATGGAGAATGGCCTCTTTTGAGTAAGAATATGATATCAAGGATTGAAAAACAAATACTAAAATGCCTAAGATTTTGACCTTCAACTTTAAAAGCTGCAATGGAACTAGGAGATATGTGTGAACTGAAATAAACTTATGTGATGTTAAATTAATGAAACAAGCCATCAGATTGAAGTGGTGCTAATGCCTGGGTGGCCTATGTAAGCAAAACAAAATCTCAGCCTGTAAATGCCCCAAGGTTATGAAATCAAAATACTAAGGACAACCAATCACAAACAGCCAACAGGGTTTTAAGTTATTTGTTGTTGTTGCTCTGTCTCAATGTTGTGTCGGACTCTGCGACCTCATGGACTGCAGCATGCCAGGCTCCTCTGTCCTTCACTATTTCCCCAGAGTTTGCTCAAATTCGTGTCCTTTGAGCCAGTGATGCTATCTAACCATCTCATCCTCTGCCGCCCCCTTCTCCTTTTGCCTTCGATCTTTAAGCTATAGCCAATCAGCAATTTCCTTTCTTTGCTTCTGCATCTTCTCTAGGTAAGGCTTTACCCTGGCTCCTGTCCAAGGAGTACTCCTAATGACTTCTGGTTTGGCACTGCCCAGTTCAAATCAATTTTTGCTCAAATAAACTTTTTAAAAATTTTACTATGCAAAGGTCCGTCTAGTCAAGGCTATGGTTTTTCCCATGGTCATGTATGGATGTGAGAGTTGGACTGTGAAGAAAGCTGATCGCCAAAGAATTGATGCTTTTGAACTGTGGTGCTGGAGAAGACTCTTGAGAGTCCCTTGGACTGCAAGGAGAGTCAACCAGTCCATTCTAAAGGAGATCAATCCTGGGTGTTCGTTGGAAGGACTGATGCTAAAGCTGAAACTCCAATACTTTGGCCACCTCATGCGTCGAGTTGACTCACTGGAAAACACTCTGATGCTAGGAACGATTGGGGGTGGGAGGAGACGGGGACGACAGAGAATGAGATGGCTGGATGGCATCACCGACTCAATGGACATGAGTTTGAGTGAACTCTGGGAGTTGGTGATGGACAGGGAGGCCTGGCGTGCTGTGATTCATGGGGTCGCAAAGAGTCGGACACGACTAAGCAACTGAACTGAACTGAACTGATGCCTGTTTATCTTTTAACAGTGGTCACTCAAAATTGGTCACATTTTTTCCCCCTGAATATCTCTTTCTTAGTAGGCTCTAATGATCAAAGGCAAGTGAGGGTTGACAGTGTCCTTTTCTACAGCTCACCACTAGAATACATGGAAAACAAAGTTAGCTTCACAATGAATTCTGCCACGTGTATAACCATTTATGGCAAGGGGACACAAACCCAGGTCTGTAAGCAATATGAATATTCTCTATCACTGCACCACCTAGGAAGCCCAGGTAGAAAAGTGGTGAACTCAAGGTTCTAACTCAGATATTCTAGTCTCTAACATCTGTTCTCAGAGAAGGCAATGGCACCCCACTCCAGTGCTCTTGCCTGGAAAATCCCAGGGACGGAGGAGCCTGGTAGGCTGCCATCCATGAGGTTGCTAAGAGTTGGACATGACTGAACGACTTCACTTTCACTTTTCACTTTCATGCGTTGGAGAAGGAAATGGCAACCCACTCCAGTGTTCCTGCCTGGAGAATCCCAGGGATGGCGGAGCCTGGTGGGCTGCCATCTATGGGGTCGCACAGAGTCGGACACAACTGCAGCAACTTAGCAGCAGCAACATCTGTTCTTAGCCATTACCCAACGTTTCTATCCTAAACAAGCACTCTAGGCCCTCCCCATGGAGATTCTGATTCTATAGGCCTAAGGGACCCAAGAATCTACATAAATAAGAAGTCCTCTTGTAAGCAGATAGGGTAGGGAGATCCCTGGATAAAGAGAACCAGGCATGGCTTTCTTGACTTAAGAGAAGCTATTTGGGGTTTAAGACATTTTGTGATCTAAGCCTGGCAAAAGTGCCTGTTCTTAAACAGAGCTCAGTAAGGGAGGGAAGGCAGGGACAAAGAGAAAGCAGTCAAAAAACAACTGTTAGGGGTGGAATGGGGAAGGAGTTTCAAGAGGGAGTGGACATATGTATACCTATGGCAGATTCATGATTCAAGTTGATGTTTGGAAGAAACCAACAAAATTCTGTAATGCAAGTATCCTTCAATTAAAAAATAAATAAATTTAAATTTAAAAAATAAACAATTGTTGCTGTTGTTGTTGTTCAGTCTCTAAGTTGTTTCTGACTCTTTGCAACCCCATGGACTGTAACACACCCGGCTTCCCTGTCCTTCACTGTCTCCCAGCGCTGGCTCAAGCTCATGTCCATGGAGTCAGTAATGCCATCCAACCATCTCATCCTTTGTCATTTCCTTCTCCTTCTTCCCTCAATCTTTCCCAGCATTACAGTCTTTTCCAATGAGTTGGCTCCTCACATCAGGTGGCCAAAGTATTGGAGATTCAGTTTCAGCATCAGTCCTTCCAATGAATCTTCAGGGTTGATTTCCTTTAGGATTGACTGGTTTGATCTCCTTGCTGTCCAAGGGACTCTTGAGAGCACCGCAGTTCAAAGGCATCAATTCTTCAGTGCACAGCCTTCTTTATTGTTCAACCCTCGCATCTGCACATGACTACTATTGGAAAAACCATTGTTCAATGAAATAGATTCTGAGTTCTTCCTCAAGGAATATACATAACAAACTGATACATATCTTTGAATTCTGTAGGAACTAAAGGCCCTCACCCAAGTAGGAGAATGGATGATGATATTTACCTTTCTTGACTTTAACTTTACCAACAAGGCCTGCTTAGTCAAAGCTATAGTTTTCCAGTAGTCATGTATGGATGTGAGAGTTGGACTGTAAAGAAAGTAGAGTCCTGAAGAACTGAAGCTTTTGAACTGTGGTGTTGGATAAGACTCTTGAGTGTCCCTTGGACTGCAAGGAGATCCAACCAGTCCATCCTAAAGGAAATCAATCCGGAATATTCATTGGAAGAACTGATGCTGAAGCTGAAACTCCAATACTTTGGCCACCTGATGCAAAGAACTGACTCACTGGAAAAGATCCTGATGTTGGGAAAGATTGAAGGCAGGAGGAGAAGGGGACGACAGAGGATGAGATGGTTGGATGGCATCACTGACTCAATGGGCATGAGGATGAACAAGCTCCGAGAATTGGTGATGGACAGGGAAGCCTGGTGTGCTGAAGTCCATGGGGTCACAAAGAGTCAGACACGACTGAGAGACTGAACTGAACAGGGCTCTGTCAACCTTTGCCCAACTTCTATACTGAATTCTTCTATGCTCAAGCCTCTTCATGAATATGCATGACCTTCAGCTTAAAACTTTCCTAATTTTTCTGTTCAAGGACACATTACTTTCAAAAACTTCCATACTACTACAAGTAATGGATATTTGGGCTTCCCCGGTGGTTCAGACAGTAAAGAGTCTGCCTACAATGCAGGAGACTCGGTTCGATCTCTGGGGCAGGAAGACACCCCCCCCCCACCCCGCCCTGGGAGAAGCAATCCACTCCATTATTCTTGCCTGGAGAAATCCATGGACAGAGGAGCCTGGTGGGCTACAGTCCATGGGGTTGCAAAGAATCAGCCATGACTGAGCAACTAATACTTTCACTTTCACTTTCTCTAGATCTTTGGCTTGGTTGTGCCTTTTGCCTTGACACACACCAAGAGGTGAACCCAGTTTTCAGATAATACACCCACAAGATTTTTATGAACAAGTAAGTTTGGGAAATCCCATGCTATGTTATGCCAAATCAATGAAAATTCTAACGTATACATAACTGAAATTCTAACATATGTGTAACCTAATTTCTAGCATATGTTCATAGAAATTCCTACATTTTAATTTTTTATGTACTATTTTGAGGATGAAAAGCAACAGTTTTCGATCTTCATGTATTCCCCACCTTTTAAGACATACTCCATATTAGAGAACTCCATATCCCAAAGAAAATATCCAGAGCCTTCCAGAAAACATAGCAAAACATGATATACTGATCATATTAAAATATAGAGTGAAAAATTAAAGGCTAATAAAAACAACTTTTTTCATCTCATAATCCTCTTTAAAAATAACTGAAATAATCTCCATTAAATAAACATTGAATCTGTTCATGTTAAAGAGTGTGGAAATAGTCGATATGATAAACTTCAGTCTAATGTTTTTAAAAAGTCCAACAACACAATGAAAACTAACAGCCGTAGAAACACTGAAACTTTCTTTGGTTGTTCAGGGGAGGAATTATCATTTTCCCTCCACCCGTCTAGGTTCTCAGGTGAGATCACCTATAATAAAAGGCAGATTAACAGGAGAAAACAAACAGAAGCTTAATACCATGCACACCTCTTACAATTGTGGGAGATGTCCAAGAAAACTGAGTACCCAAGAAATCACCCAAGCATCATCTTAAGTACCATCTCCAGCTACACAGACGGGAGATAGGGAGCCAGTCATGGGAGATCATCAGGCAAAGCACAATAAGCAAGGTTAAGGTTGTTATGCAGGACCTCCTTAGTGGCTAAGTCGGTAAAGAATCCACCTCTGATGCAGGAGATGTGTGTTCAACCCCTGGGTCAGGAAGATCCCCCGGAGAAGGAAATGGCAACCCACGCCAGTATTCTTGCTTGGGAAATCCCATAGACAGAGGAGACTGGAAGGCTGCAGTTTATGGGGTCAAAAAAGACGGACATAACTTAGCAACTAAACCAACATCAAGGTTGTTATGCAGATTTAAGTTACAGCCTTCTCCACTGATAAAGCTTTTCTAGAGATTTGGACATCCTCCTCTTCCCATTGGGCTTCCCTAGTGGCTCAGAGGTTAAAGCGTCTGCCTCCAATGCGGGAGAACCGGGTTCGATCCCTGGGTCGGGAAGATCCCCTGGAGAAGGAAACGGTAACCCACTCCAGTATTCTTGCCTGGAGAATCCCATGGACGGAGAAGCCTGGTAGGCTACAGTCCATGGGGTGGCAAAGAGTCGGACACGACTGAGCGACAGAACGGAATGGAACCTCTTCCCGTTAGAGCTGGGAAACATACTTACAAATGGAGATCTCCCATATGAATGTAAATGTTTCTTGCTGCTGCTGTTTAGTCACTCAGTTGTGTCCCACTCTTTGCAAAGCCATGTACTGTAGCCCACCAGGCCCCACTGTCCATGGGATTTCCCAGGCAAGAATGCTGGAGAGGGCTGCCATTCCCTTCTCCAGGGGATCTTCCTGACCTATGGATCTAACTCACATCTTTTATGTCACCAGAACTGGCAGGCAGATTCCTTACCACTCAGTTCAGTCACTCAGTCGTGTCCAACTCTTTGCAACCACATGGACTGCAGCACACCAGGCTTCCCTGTCCAATACCAACTCCCAGAGCTTACTCAAACTCAAGTCCACTGAGTCAGTGATGCAATCCAACCATCTCATCCTCTGTCATCCTTTTGTCCTCCCACTTTCAATCTTTCCCACCATCAGGGTCTTCTCCAATGAGTCAGTTCAGGTGGCCAAAGTATTGGGAGTTTCAGCTTCAGCATCAGTCCTTCCAATGAATATTCAGGACTGATTTCCATTATGATGGACTGGTTGGATCTCCTTGCAGTCCAAGGCACTCTCAAGAGTCCTCTCCAACACCACAGTTCAAAAGCATCAATTCTTCAGTGCTCAGCTTTCTTTACAGTCCAACTCTCACATACATACATGACTTCTGGAAAAACCATAGCTTTGACTAGATGGACCTCTGTTGGCAAAGTAATGTCTCTGCCTCTTAATATGCTGTCTAAGTTGGTCATAACTTTTCTTCCAAAGAGCAAGTGTCTTTTAATTTCATGGCTGCGGTCACCATCTGCAGTGATTTTGGAGCCAAAGAAAATAAAGTCCCTCACTGTTTCCATCATTTCTCCATGTATTTGCCATGAAGTGATAGGACTGCAGGCCATGATCTTAGTTTTCTGAATGTTGCATTTTAAGCCAACTTTTTCCTCTCCTCTTTCACTTTCATCAAGAGGCTCTTTGGTTCTTCTTCGCTTTCTGCCATAAGAGTGCTGTCATCTGCATATCTGAGATTATTGATATTTCTCCCAGCAATTTTGATTCCAGCTTGTGCTTCATCCAACCCTTAATTTCACATGATGTACACTGCACACAAGTTAAATAAGCAGGGTGACAATATACAGCCTTGAAAAACTACTTTCCCTATTTGGAACCAGTCCGTTGTTCCATGTCCAGTTCTAACTGTTGCTTCTTGACCTGCATACAGATTTCTCAAGAGGCAGGTCAGGTGGTCTGATATTCCCATCTTTGGAAGAATTTTCAGAGTTTATTGTGATCCATACAGTCAAAGGCTTTGGCATAGTCAATAAAGCAGAACTTCCAGGTGTTCAAGCTGGATTTAGAAAAGGCAGAGGAACCAGAGATCGAATACATAACATCCACTTGATCATCAAAAAATCAAGAGAGTTCCAGAAAAACATTACTTCGGCTTTACTGACTATGCCAAAGCCTTTGACTGTGGATCACAATAAACTGTGGAAAATTCTTCAAGAGATGGAAATACCAAAGCACCTAACCAGCCTCTTGAGAAACCTGTATGCAGGTCAGGAAGCAACAGTTAGAACAGGACATGGAACAACAGACTGGTTCCAAATAGGAAAAGGAGTCGTCAAGGCTGTATATTGTCACCCTGCTTATTTAACTTATATGCAGAGCACATCATGAGAAACGCTGGGCTGGAATCAAGATTTATGGGAGAAATATCAATAAACTCAGATATGCAAGTTATACCACACTTATGGCAGAAAGTGAAGAATAACTAAAGAGTCTCTTGATGAAAGAGAAAGAGGAGAGTGAAAAAGTTGGCTTAAAGCTCAACATTCAGAAAACTAAGATCATGGCATCCAGTCCCATCACTTCATGGCAAATAGATGGGGAAACAGTGGCTGACTTTATTTTGGGGGGCTCCAAAATCACTGCATATGGTGATTGCCGCCATGAAATTAAAAGACGCTTACTCCTTGGAAGGAAAGTTATGACCAACCTAGACAGCATATTAAAAAGCAGAGACATTACTTTGTCAACAAACGTCCATCTAGTCAAGGCTATGGTTTTTCCAGAGTCATGTATGGACATGAGTGTTGGCCTGTAAAGAAAGCTGATTGCCGAAGAATTGATGCTTTTGAACTGTGGTGTTGGAGAAGACTCTTGAGAGTCCCTTGGACAGCAAGGAGATCCAATCAGTACATCCTAAAGGAGACCAGTTTTGGGTATTCATTGGAAGAACTGATGTTGAAGCTGAAACTCCAATACTTTGGCCACCTGATGCGAAGGGCTGACTCATTTGAAAAGACCCTGATGCTGGGAGGGATTGGGAGCAGGAGGAGAAGGGGAAAACAGAGGATGAGATGATTGGATGGCATCACCAACTCAATGGACACGGGTTTGTGTAGCCCCCAGAAGTTCGTGATGGACAGGGAGGCCTGGCGTGCTGTGGTTCATGGGGTCGCAAAGAGTCGTACACGACTGAGCAACTGAACTGAAGTGAACTGAGATTTTTCTTTGGAACTCTCTTACTTTTTCGATGATCCAAGAGATGTTTTCAATTTGATCTCTGGTTCTGCCTTTTCTAAGTCCAGCTTAAACTTCTGGAAGTTCATGGTTCACATATTGGTGAAGCCTGGCTTGGAGAATTTTGAGCATTACTTTGCTAGCATGTGAGATGAGTGCAATGTGTAGTAGTTTGAACATTCTTTGGCATTGCCCTTCTTTAGGATTGGAATGAAAACTGACCTTTTTCAGTCCTGTGGCTACTGCTGAATTTTCCAAATTTGCTAGTATATTGAGTGCAGCATTTTCATAGCATCATCTTTTAGGATTCGAAATAACTCAACTGGAATTCCATTACCTCCACTAGCTTTGTTCGTAGTGATGCTTCCTAAAGCCCACTTGACTTTGCATTCCAGGATGTCTGGCTCTAGGGGAGTGATCACACCATTGTGGTTTTCTGGGTCATGAAGATTGAAGATCTTTTTTGTGCAGTTCTTATCTGTATTCTTGCCACCTCTTAATATCTTCTGCTTCTGTTAGGTACCTACCATTTCTGTCCTTTATTGTGTCCATCTTTGTATGAAATGTTCCCTTGTTGTTTCTAATTTTCTTGAAGAGATCTCTAGTCTTTCCCATTCTATTGTTTCCCTCTATTTTTTGCATTGATCACTGAGGAAGGCTTTCTTATCTCTCTTTGTTATCTTTGGAATTCCTCATTCAAATGGGTATGTCTTTCCTTTCTCCTTTGCCTTTCACATCTTTTCTTTACTCAGCTATTTGTAAGGCCTCCACAGACAACCATTTTGCCTTTTTGCATTTCTTTTTCTTGATCACTGCCTCTTGTACAATATCACAACCTCCATCCAAAGTTCTTCAGGCACTCTGTCAGATCTAAACCCTTGAATCTATTTGTCACTCCCACTGTTTCATTATAAGGGATTTGATTTAGCTCATACCTGAACGGTCCAGTGGTCTTCCCTACTTTCTTCATTTTAAGTCTGAATTTGGCAATAAGGAGTTCATGATCTGAGCCACAGTCAGTTCCTGGTCTCATTTTTGCTGATGGTATAGAGCTTCTCCATCTTTGGCTGCAAAGAATACAATCAATCTGATTTCGGTATTGACCATCTGGTGATGTCCATGTGTAGAGTCTTCTCTTGTGTTGCTGGAAGAGGGTGTTTGCTATGACCGGTGCATTCTCTTGGCAAAACTCTGTTAGCCTTTGCCCTACTTCATTTTATATTCAAAGGCCAAATTTGCCTATTACTCCAGGTATCTCTTGACTTCCTACTTTTGCATTCCAGTCCCCTATAACGAAAAGGACATCTGTTTTGGGTGTTAGTTCTAAAAGATCTTGTAAGTCTTCAAAAACCATTCAATTTCAGCATTACTGGTTGGGGCATGGCCTTGGATTACTGTGATATTGAATGGTTTGCCTTGGAAATCAACAGAGATCATTCTGTCGTTTTTGAGATTGCATCCAAGTACTGCATTTTGGACGCTTTTGTTGACTATGATGGCTACTCCATTTCTTCTAGGGGATTCTTGCCCACAGTAGTAGATATAATGGTCATCAAAGTTAAATTCACCCATTCCATCCTATTTTAGTTCACTGATTTCCTAAAATTTCAGTGTTCACTCTTGCCATCTCTTGTTTGACCACTTCCAATTTGCCTTGATTCATGGACTGAACACTCCAGGTTCCTATGCAGTATTGCTCTTCACAGCATCAGACTTTTCTTCCATCACTGTTCACATCAACAACTGGCTGTTGTTTTTGCTTTGGCTCCGTCTCTTCATTCTTTCTGGAGTTATTTCTCCACTGATATCCAGTAGCATATTGGGCACCTACTGATCTGGGGAGTCCATCTTTAAGTGTCCTATCTTTTTGCCTTTTCATGCTGTTCATGGGGTTCTCAAGGCAAGAATACTGAAGTGGTTTGCTATTCCCTTCTCCAGTGGACCATGTTTTGTCAGAACTTTCCACCATGACCTGTCCATGTTGGGTGGCCCTGCACAACATGGCTCACAGTTTCATTGAGTTAGACAAGGCTGTGGTCCATGTGACCAGCACCACCTGGAAAGCCCAAATGTCTCCTACTTCTATTCAGTTTTTGAAACTTCTCTGTATCTGCTGCTTCTTAAAAAAGACCAGGCAAAGAGGATCCTTATGCCAAAAAGAGGCATATTTTGGGGTGGCAAAACATGTTCCCTTCACTTCAGAGATTTTACTAAATATATAATATTCTCAAAATTTTAATACTCATAGTTGTAGACTTAATGATCCCTTTCTGCGTACTGAAATAAAAATCCAACTTCATCTATCATTTTAAACACACACACACACTCACTTAAAGCATTTCTAGTGAGCACAGCTTTCATCAAACATTTTTACCAGTCTTTTTCACTTTAACCTAAGAGTCTGCTATTTTTACATAAGACTATAATCATTCCCCAGTGTAAAATCACTCCCCAGGCCATTCAGTGGCTTAATTGGCAACACTGCCCTTTTACTAACAACTCCACGATAAACGGAATGTTTTTAAACAGTGAATATGTAACAAGGCAGCATGTGATTAAAATTCAATACATTATCTCTCTCGAATTTTATTGCTGCAGGTGCAGAAAACAACTGTTCAGAGGCTTGCGAAGGGCAAGGTTCCCTTTCATTGAAAACAATTCTATTTATACACCTGTTTTATAAAAATTCTAAGTGAAAAGACCAAGGAACAGATAACAGAACCAAGAAAACAACACTAAACACTTTCTTCACATAAGCCTGAATCAGTTCTCCCCAAGGAAAAGAAGGGGTGAGAATAATCCTTGATCTAGCGAAGGTTTTTCCAGAACTATGTAAGTGTATTCTCAGAAATTTAAGTGTAGTAATTAATGTGTTCAGAAAAGGCAATGGCACCCTACTCCAGTACTCTTGCCTGGAACAGTCCATGGGGTCATGAAGAGTCGGACACGACTGAGCGACTTCACTTTCACTTTTCACTTTCATGCATTGGAGAAGGAAATGGCAACCCACTCCAATGTTCTTGCCTGGAGAATCCCAGGGACGGGGGAGCCTGGTGGGCTGCCATCTATGGGGTCGCACAGAGTCGGACACGACTGAAGCAACTTAGCAGCAGCAGCAGCAGTTAATGTGTTAGATTATAATTGGAAAATACTTTTTATCATTCTCCAATGGCAAAATAGTTACTGAGAGTAAGAGCTAATTTTCTCTATGCCATTTGTTATTCAGTTATCCTTTTCAATGCAACAAGCACGTATTAAGCAACTACTATTCACTCAAAAACTATTTACTGAGAGTGTACTATACGTCCTCAATGTACAATGTGAAGAAAAATCATGTGAGAAATTATGGGCTAGGTCTTGAGAGAGGTAAAAATGACTAATAGTAATAAACAGAACAGTCTCCAGGAACAGATGGTACCATATCTTCCAATAATTTGTGGACAAATGCTGATTCTTGGCTGGACTGCCCCTAGAGTGTATCAGGTCCCTGTCTATATAAACTAGTTGGTTAATTTGCTTCAAAAATTCATGAATCTATACAATGTCTAGTGATTGATGACAATTTAGGAAAATGGGTAGAAAACAAGCACTTTTTTTTTTTTTTTCCTGGTCCCATAAGTGCTGTGAATCTGGGTGTCCCGAAAACTGAGATTCTCTGTCAGGTTTACAATTAACTTCTCTATCCAAAACTTTAGTCTTTTTCTTGCCCTGCCCTCTGTTCCTCTTAGGATTGAGAAATATCAAAGAAAGAGGGGGACTGAAACCAAGTGGGACCCTGTGGGGCCTTCCCGAGTAAAAAAGCCTTTCTTTGTCCTCTGCTGTTTGTAGGGCTTCCCTGGAAGAAAAAAGGGTTTCCCTGGTGGAAAAAAGCTTTAGTCTCCTAGGCCTTCCTTGAGTTCCAAAGAACAGACTCTCACCCCAAATGTTGCCTTTAAATACCCTTCCCTGACAGCCATCAGGGAGTTCAGGCCTTTTGAGCCCAAGATACCTGTTCATATTTGGTGTCTGCAATAAATGCTATACTTACCTTCACTACCACCCAACAGTGTCAGTAGACTGGCTTTGCTGTGCGGTAGGCAAGTGAACTCAAGTTCACTCCAATAATACATGGGACAATTCCTCTTAATATTTAGGTACCATCTCTTCTTGAACAGGTCCTGGAACTATCTCTTCATGTTCTTGATTAATTTCCTATCCCCTTTGGCAAGAAAAATGGTAAAAATGCCATTATTACTCATATCACCATGACTCTTTGGAACTTGTTTATATTGAAACAATATTTGCCTCTGCACTTTCCCAATAACAATTCTTTCATGCTAACTGAATCATTCCTAAGGAAGTTGCTTCATCCATGGTACCACTCATGAATGCTGGCATCCAGTGACATTCAAAAGATGACACTTGCTTTACTGATGATAACCACAAAAGCAAGTCTTAGCCAAAGCATGCAGGAAAGTGTGAATAATAATTCTTTTTCTGGTCATGATAAATTTATCTTTGGAATCTTATAACACAGAGCAAACATCTTCCAATAGCGTGTCTTCTTGAAGTCTTCTGGATATAATTACTGAATTCATCGAATGTGAACTCTTTTGAAACTGTAACCCCACCTCCCATATACTGACAATAGAGCGCTGGTTAGAATAAGAACCATGGTCAGTGAGAGAAGAGTCCCACTGGAGCAAGGAATTTCCTTCTCTTCTAACATGGCTTAAGATTGACTAGGAGAACATGCATCTACATAGATTCGAGACAAAATAGGATACCAATCAAGATGGCCCACTGCTGTTGAGAGCACTGATTTCTAAAGTTCTCAGAGGGCAGAAACTTGGCCACTTAGGAGGACCACCTGCAGAGAGGTGGGTGGCCTTCCTGGATGCCAGCAGAGGTGGGGGGAGGGGTGCTGCTGAGAGTAGCATGCATAACCTCAAGGCAGCACCACAGTTGGAACATAATGACAATACCTACACCCAAGTGGTTCAAGTGCAAGACTCTTTCAGTCTCCCAGAATCCTGAATTTGTTCATTGACATGCATGAGTGAGTTACCAACAATCAGTATGTCAGCACCATTCCAGTCACTCAATCTTGCCCAATCAGAGAAAGAAATGCTACACCAATCAGAAGAGGGATCTTCCCAGCAGACTGCCCCTCCTGGAACTCTAGCCCAACAGAGATGGGCTGAAATGACCCCAAAACTCAAGTCCCAGAGCTCTCAGGACATCTAATTGGCTTCCATCCTCAAGGAAGCGAGTTGGAGAACCCCACTAGCGGAAGACACAGGGACTGCAGCTCACACAGTCCAGAACTTGCCAGGGGACTGCTTCAGAACCCACCACCCATCTTAGCAGCTCCCAGGAACCAGAGGAGGACCCCAAACATTTGAGGAAAGGATTCCTGGTCACCAAATTTAGCTGGGTAGCCTGTATTTTTATTTGTTAAATCTGGCAATCCTAGCTATATACAATTTTATTCATTCTAGGGATCACCCATAGTCTCTCTAATAAACTATGATTTTTCCATGATTAATTTTGGTTAATTTTTGTTATCTAGAATGTTTTTTGATACTCTGAATATTTTTCATTGAATTTCAGAAGCTCTGAAATTCTGCCCCTCAAAAACCCGTTTTTAAATGTTCAGGGTTCCTTTTCTCCTTTCCATTCATTTATCAAACAAACATTTGTTAAGAGACTATTCTTGCCTGGCACTGTGCTCTCTTCTTTTTCCACTGTTTTCTTATGGTATTTTTAACCTCCAGTTTTATTGACATATAACTGACAACACAGCACTGTATAAATTCAAGGTGTATATTATAACATCTTGAATTACATGTATCATGAAATGAATATCATAATAATTTAACATCCATCATCTCATAAAGATGTCAAAAAAAGCTTTCATCTTTTGTCATGAGAACTCTTTATACTTACTCCCTTAGCAGCTTTTAGTATATTAAATACAACACAACAGTGGTAGCTATCATGTGTTAATCATCATGTGTCTATTACAACACCAATACTTATTTATAACTTCAAGTTTGTATCTTTTGACCACTTTCCTCCAATTACCCCTCCCACTTCCACCCAACTCTGGTAACTACAAATCTAATCTCTTATACAATGAGCTCAGATTTATTTTTCTTTTCTTCTTTTAGATTTGATATATAAATGAGACTATACAGTATTTGCCTTTCTGCTTGACTTATTTCACTTTAACATAACGTCTTCTAGGTATACCCATGTCATCACAAAAGGCAGGCTCGCCTTCTTAACGGCTAAACCATATTTCATTTTACCAATATACACCACTTTCCTTTATCCATTTATATGTTGATGGACACTTAAGTTGTTTCCATGTCTTGGCTATTATAAATAATGATGCAATGGACAGCAACAGGTAGGTCTTCAACATAATGTTATCATTTCCTGTGGATATAGTCCCAGATATATGGAATTGTTGGATCATGGTTTTTCCCGTAGTCATATATGGATGAGAGTTGGACTGTGAAGAAAGCTGATCGCTGAAGAATTGATGCTTTTGAACTGTGGTGTTGGAGAAGACTCTTGAGAGTCCCTTGGACTGCAAGGAGATCCAACCAGTCCATTCTAAAGGAGATCAATCCTGGGTGTTCATGGAAGGACTGATGCTAAAGCTGAAACTCTAATACTTTGGCCACCTCATGTGACGAGTTGACTCACTGGAAAAGACTCTGATGCTGGGAAAGGTTGGGGGCAGGAGGAGAAGGGGATGACAGAGAATGAGATGGCTGGATGGCATCACCGACTCTGTGGACATGAGTTTGAATGAACTCCGGGAGTTGGTAATGGACAAGGAGGCCTGGCGTGCTGTGATTCATGGGGTTGCACAGAGTCAGACACGACTGAGTGACTGAACTGAACTGAATAGTGATACTGAGGTGACTTTCTCATTTATCTGTTGACCATTCATAAAGCTTCCTTGGAAAATGTCTCTTCAGGTCCTTTGCCCATTTTTTTATTTATTTATTTATTTTTTGCTATCAAGGTGTATGAGTTCTTTACATAGTTTGGATATCAAATTTATAATTTGCAAATATATTTGCAAATATTTTTTCCCATTCTGTAGGCTATCTTTTTATTTTGTTGATTGTTTCTTTTGCTATGTGGAAGTTTTACTATGCCCCTCTATCCACGGGATTTCTCAGGCAGGAATACTAGAGTGGGTTGCCATTTTCTTTTCCTAGATTTTTCTTGTTTAGTTTTTACTTTATTGTACTTTAGATTACATATTTTAAAAAAATAATTGCCAAGATTTAGGAAGACTTTTTCCTACGTTTTCTTCTAGGAGTTTTATGGTTCCAGGTCTTATATTTAAGTTTTTAACACATTTCAGTTTCTTTTTGTGATGGTATGATATAAGAGTCCAGTTTCATTCTTTTACATGCGAATTCCCAATTTTCCCAGCACCATTTATTGAAGAAACTGTCTTCTCCGTTGAGTAATCTCAGTTCCCTTGTCAAAAATTAGCTGACCAGAAAGAATACTTTTTAAAATAACATTTTCAAGAAGGGCACATAGGTAAGAATATATTAATAGATGGTCAAAATGTTTGTCTGGTGAATATATTAATAGATGGTCAAAATGTTTGTCTGTGTGTGTGTGTGTGTGTGTGTGTGTGTGTGTATACACACACAGTAAAAGTATCCAAGCAGAAGAAAATGTATAAATAACTGTAAGGCTGATTTTCTATGCATCTTCACATGTACAAAATTTATACTGACCATCTACTGACTGTTGTTGTCACTCAGTCACTAAGTCGTGTCCGACTCTTTATGACCCCATGGACTGCAACCTGCCAGGCTCCTCTGTCCACGGGGTTCTCTCAGAAAGAATACTGGAGTGGGTTGCCATTTCCTTCTCCAGGGGATCTTCCAGGACTACCTTAATACTTAATCCTATTTAATTATTCACACAGCCAGGGCAGGGTGTTGACTGCCTAAAGACTATATCTTATCATTGAATCCCTGGTGCTCAGTCCTGGTACAGGGTACTTACTCAATAAAAAATGGTTGAATAAATAATTGAGTTAGTTAATTCCATTTAAGAAAAAACAAATAAACAAAAAACAGGATGGGGAAAAATAAAAAGCTGAGAAAGTGCAAGGCCCAGCAAGTAACCTCATTTGTAAGAAACCTGGATTCTGCATAAGAAAGTCCCGGGAGATGCAGTTAGAAACGAAGTTCATTACCATGAAGTGGAGGGCTAAGCTGAAGATTCTCTTCTTAATTTGGGTAGCACTGGAAAAAGCAATGCTTTCAGATTAGTAAAGGGGAAAACTATTTCCTCAGCTACAGAGGACTGTTTTCCATCAGGTCTGAAATACCAAAAAATTTATAGGGCACTGAATTATGGTGGGTAGCTACAAGTCCAAATTTAGTGGGCTGAGAGTGACATCCCAGAACCACTGCATTCTCTGTTTCCTTAAGCTTTGGCCAGCTTCAAGCAAGGAATCATTCTTTCACTCTTTTACTATATATAGGGAACAAATCACCTGTTCTTTCATCATTGTACACCAGCCTTTGGGACCGTTAAATTCATATCACTGTATTTCATTTCATTAAGATGGGGGAAGAAAACAACTTCGACATTCACTTCTCTAAGTCTTACTGATGAATGGTCTCTTATAGAATTATATCAAGTGATTATGGTATGGACTCTTGCTGACAACAATAATCTCTAAAATTAATTCATATATAGGATTTAGTTCCTCAAAAGCCTTTCACATACAGTGACACTCTGAAATGCCAGGGTAAAGTAAGAGGATAAAGAAGACCAATAAGAACAGTAGGGTTTTTGTTACTGTTGTTTTGTTTTATTTGTTTTTGGGTAAAAGGTGCCTTTGAGCATTGAATAAAAACTACTGACTCACCCACTGCAAGATCTGCACAGAATATCATGGAGTTCCCAGGCCCTTGAAAGTCCATTCATAAAAAAGTAAATACATACATACACAAATTAAGTCAAAAATATATAAAGTTCATTCGTGGAGTCCCCTCTTCAATGAGTTTGGGGAACCGAGGTTTAAAACTTGATTTGGTCTTAAATTATTTACCCTACTTATCTTTCTTATCTAAACATTTTAAGTAAGAGAATCACAAGACAGACGGAAATAAAAATTCATGGGAATGTAAGTAATCAGTAATTACTAATTATTTAGAAAGCTGTTGTACCAAGACCACAAAAAGTCATAAATTAGATATACTGGCCTCCTAATTTCTCAAGATGGAAATCAATTTGAATTAAAACTAGTGTAAAATATAATTTTGGTTATTTATTCCACAAATGCCTATGATGATCTACAAAGTACTGTGCAAGGGATTATGAGGGAAGCAGAGGGACTGAAACATGGTCTGTGTCCTCAAGGAGATTATAATCAAACAGAAGCATTAAAAGCCTTCATAAGTCATGATCATAAACTTGAATGTGACTTGAGAAAAATACAGATAATATGACAATAGGTAATGAGCTCCCAGAAGAAAAGGAGAATTGGGCTATCAAGGTGTATCACAAAAGCCTTCATGAAGTATTTCAGCTGGGTTTTGAATAACAGATAGGACTGTACAGTATATGAGGAAATTAAGAAAGAGGTCTTCTTAGAAGAACAAATGCCTGGCAGGAAGCAGCCCCAATATATAGTTTTTCAACAAATGAACAAACAATGGGCTGGGAAAAGGCAAAGAAGCAATCAATGCAAACCCTATGTGAGACACAAAGAGCAGCTTATTTTAGTGAAAGTAAGTATGAAATAAATATGAACAATACTTATAAAGTAAATATGAAATATCAAATTGCCAACATCTGTTGGATCATAAAAAAAAGCAAGAGAATTCATGAAAAACATCTGCTTCTGTTTCACTGACTACACTAAAACCTGTGACTGTGTAGATAACAACAAACTGTGGAATTAAATACTTAGGAATATATCTACCTAAGGAAACAAAAGACTTGTACATAGAAAACTATAAAACACTACTGAAAGCAATCAAAGAGGACACTAATAGATGGAGAAATATACCATGTTCATGGATTGGAAGAATAAATATTGTAAAAATGAGTATACTACCCAAAATAATTTATACATTCAATGCAATCCCTATCAAGCTACCAACGATATTTTTCACAGAACTAGAACAAATAATCTCACAATTTGTATGGAAATACAAAAAACCTCGAATAGCCAAAGCAATCTTGAGGAAGAAAAATGGAACTAGGGGAATTAACCTGCCGGACTTCAGGCTCTACTACAAAGCCACAGTCATCAAGACAGTATGGTACTGGCATAAAGACAGAAATATAGATCAATGGAACAAAATAGAAAGCCCAGAGATAAATCCACGCATCTATGGACACCTCATCTTTGACAAAGGAGGCAAGAATATAAAATGGAGAAAAGACAGTCTCTTTAACAAGTGGTGCTGGGAAAACTGGTCAGCCACTTGTAAAAGAATGAAACTAGAACACTTCCTAACACCATACACCAAAATAAACTCAAAATGGATTAGAGAGCTAAATGTAAGACCAGAAACTATAAAACTCCTAGAGGAGAACGTAGGCAAAACACTCTCCGACATAAATCACAGCAGGATCCTCCATGACCCACCTCCCAGAATATTGGAAATAAAAGCAAAAATAAACAAATGGGACCTAATTAAAATCAAAAGCTTCTGCACAGCAAAGGAAACTATAAGTAAGGTGAAAAGACAGCCTTCAGAATGGGAGAAAATAATAGCAAATGAAGCAACGGATAAAGGATTAATCTCCAAATTATACAAGCAGCTCCTGCAGCTCAATTCCAGAAAAATAAATGACCCAATCAAAAAAATGGGCCAAAGAACTAAACAGACATTTCTCCAAAGAAGACATAAAGATGGCTAACAAACACATGAAAAAATGCTCAACATCCCTCATAATCAGAGAGATGCAAATCAAAACCACAATGAGATACCATTTCACACCAGTCAGAATGGCTGCTATCCAAAAGTCTACAAGCAATAAATGCTGGAGAGGATGTGGAGAGAAAGGAACCCTCTTACACTGTTGGTGGGAATGCAAACTAGTACAGCCACTATGGAGAACAGTGTGGAGATTCCTCAAAAAATTGGAAATAGAACTGCCATATGATCCAGCAATCACACTCCTGGGCATACACACCGAGGAAACCAGAATTGAAAGAGACACGTGTACTTCAATGTTCATTGCAGCACTGTTTATAATAGCCAGGACATGGAAGCAACCTAGATGTCCATCTGCAGACGAATGGATAAGAAAGCTTTGGTACATATACACAATGGAGTATTATTCAGCCATTAAAAAGAATACATTTGAATCAGTTCTAATGAGGTGGATGAAACTGGAGCCTATTATACAGAGTGAAGTAAGCCAGAAAGAAAAACACCAATACAGTATACTAACACATATATATGGAATTTAGAAAGATGCAAATGATAACCCTGTATACGAGACAGCAAAAGAGACACAGATGTATAGAACAGTCTTTGGGACTCTATGGGAGAGGGTGAGGGTGGGATGATTTGGGAGAATGGCATTGAAACACGTATGTTGTAATATGTGAAACGAATCACTAGTTCAGGGTCAACGCATGTTATAGGATGCTCGGGGCTGGCATGCGGGGATGACCCAGAGGGAGGATAAAGGGAGGAGGGAGGTGGGGGGGGGTTCAGGAGGGGGAACTTATGTAAACCCGGGGCAAATTCATATCAATGTATGGCAAAACCAACCAATATAATATTGTAAAATAATTTGCCTCCAATAAAAAATAAATTACATATAAAAAAAAAAAACTGTGGAAAATTCTTAAAGAGATGGGAATACCAGACCATATTTCCTGCCTCCTGAGAAACCTGTATCCAGGTCAAGAAACAACACGCAGAACTGGACATGGAACAACAGACTGGTTCCAATTTGGGAAAGGACTACATCAAGGTTGTATACTGTCACCCTGCTTATTTAACTTCTATGCAGAGTAAATCATGTGAAATGCTGGGTGGGATGAAGCACAAGCTGGAATCAAGATTGCCAGGAGAAGTATCAATAAACTCAGATATGCAGATGATACCACACTTATCACAGAAAGCAAAGAGGAACTAAAAAACCTCTTGATGAAGGTGAAAGAGAAGAGTGAAAAACTTGCCTTAAAACTCAGCATTCAAAAAATGAAGATCATGGCATCTGTTCCCAACACTTCATGGCAAATAGATGGGGAAACAATGGAAATAGTGAGAAACTTTATTTACATGGTTTCCAACATCAGTGAGAATGGTGACTGAAGCCATGAAATTAAAAGACGCTTGCTCCTTGGAAGAAAAGCTATGACAAACCTAGAAAGCGTATTGAGAAGCAAAGACATTATTTTGCCAACAAAGCTCCATATAGTCAAGGCTGTGATTTTCCCAGCAGTCATGTAGGGATGTAAGAGTTGGACCATAAAAAAGGCTGAGCACTGAAGAATTGATGCTTTTGAACTTCGGTGTTGGAACAGACTCTTGAGAGACCCTTGGACTGCAAGGAGATCAAACCAGTCAATCCTAAAGGAAGTCAACCCTGAATATTCATTGGAAGGACGGATGCTGAAGCCGAAGCTCCAATACTTTGGCCACCTGATGTGAAGAACTGACTCACTGGAAAAGACCCTGATGCTGGGAAAGATTGAAGACAGGAGAAGGGGACAAAAGAGGATGAGATGGTTGGATGGCATCACCGACTCAATGTACATGAGTCTGAGCAAACTCTGGGAGATGGTGAGGACAGGAAGCCTGGCGTGCTGCAGTCCATGTGGTCGCAAAGAGTCAGACGCGACTGAGCAACTGAACAACAAAAACATGAAGATGAGTCGTGAGGAATCAGATAGAAATGTAGGTTAGAACAATGAGTGAGGGAAAGCTGTCAGAGGGTTTTAAGCTGGGGAGAAGCAAAACCAGAGATGTGTTTTAATGAGAACAGAGCAGATCATAAGATCCAAGGGCAGAGAAGATGGCTGGGAGGCACAGAATCATGAGACATGTCATAACCACCCTCCTGTCAAAACCTACTTAATACATGGCAAAGCATCACCCAGCATCTTGGGTGCAAAGCCCTGGAAATACTCTTTAATGTAATGAAACAGAAAAGACAATTGGATTTCGAATTGCCACCCAATTGTGAAACTAATCCTTCCATAATAGGAAAAATGGCCTAGTATTGCCAAAACAGAAACAAAACATGCTGAGTACCACCTCAAGGAAAGAGCCAGCAGCACAACATCAGAGCATTTGCATCTGACCTCACATCCAGGATGGGGCTATTCTACTGCCGATGAGCTGCTGTGATAGCACTCCTGTGACAGTGCCTTTCTTTTCCGAGTGTAAATGTTATGGGCCTTTACTAAACCCCCAAGTTTCAACATCTATACACAGGAGATCATTTAAACTCATTTTAAGTCAGTAATTATAATACAATGATGTAATTTATAAAATCAGTTATTCAGTTCAGTCACTCAGTCATGTCTAACTCTTTGTGACCCCGTGGACTGCAGCACGCCAGGCTTCCCTGTCCATCACCAACTCCTGGAGCCTGCTGAAACTCATGTCCATAGAGTGAGTGATGCCATCCAACCATCTCATCCTCTGTCATCCCCTTCTCCTCCTGCCTTCAATCTTTCCCAGCATCAAGGTCTTTTGCAATATTTTATATTTATAAAATAACTCCATGTATTATCACAGCATGTATGGATGTGAGATTTGGACCATAAAGAAAGCTGAGCACTGAAGAACTGATGCTTTCGAACTGTGGTGCTGGAGAAGATGATTGAGAGTCCCTTGGACAGCAAAGAGATCAAACCGGTCAATCCTAAAGGAAATCAACCCTGGATAATCATTGGAATGACTGATGCTGAAACTGAAGCTCCAATATTTTTGGCCACCTGATACAAAGAACCAATTCATTGTAAAAGACCCTGGTGCTGGGAAAGACTGAGGGCAGGAGGAGAAGGGGGCGACAGAGGATGAGATGGTTGAATGGCATCACGGACTCAATGGACATAAGTGTAAGTGAAGTTGTTCAGTTGTGTTTGACTCTTTGCAATCCCATGGACTGCAGTCTGCCAGGCTCCTCTGTCCATGGGATTCTCCAGGCAAGAATACTAGAGTGGGTTGCCATTTCCTTCTCCAGGGGAAATTCCTGACCCAGGGATAGAATCCGGGTCTCCTGCTTTGTGGGCCAACTCTTTACCATCTAAGCCACCAGGGAAGCCCCAGTGGACATGAGTTTGAGCTAACTCCAGGAGATAGTGAAAGACAGGGAAGCCTGGCGTGGTGCAGTCAATGGGGTCACAAGGAGCAACCAAACAACAACAATTATCTAATTTGCTCATTAAAATAGAAATTTATAAGAATTGTGCTCATTTTACTCAAAGTAGTGATAGGTGAGACGAAGTTTATGTAAATGTCACAGAATAACTTGCTATATTTCTCTTCTTTCTGATGCAGAGAAATGTGTGAATTTACAATTTTAGACAGATAAGTAGTCCAGCTATTTATACCAAATATGCTGAGATACAGAATATATCTGCTTTTAACACATTTCAGACAAATATGTCTTAATATAATATAAATGTTCAAATATAAATGTGCAATTTATAAATGAATATAAATGTTCAAAAGCAGGATAGTAGGTCTTTTGTCAAAAGCTAACAAAAATAAAACAATATAGAAATTAAATTAATAAAATATGTATGAGGTAAATAATAATTAGAACACAGTATTGACAATTTCATCCTGTAACAAAACCTTAATTTTGATGGTAAAGTCAAAGAGACCATCAAAAACACATCCTATAATTAAGATGTTTGTGAAATCACTGCAGATGGTGAGTGCAGCCATGAAATTAAAAGACGCTTGCTTCTTGGAAAAAAGCTATGACCTACCTAGACAGCATATTGAAAAGCAGAGACATTAGTTTACCGATAAAGGTCCATCTAGTCAAAGCTATGGTTTTTCCAGTAGTCATGTATGGATGTGAGAGTTAGACTATAAAGAAAGCTGAGCACAGAAGAATCGATGTTTTGAACTGTGATGTTGGAGAAGACTTTTAAGAGTCCCTCGAACTGCAAGGAGATACAACCAGTCCATCCTAAAGGAAATCAGTCCTGAATGTTCATTGGAAGGACTGATGCTGAAGCTGAAACTCCAATACTTTGGCCACCAGATGCAAAGAACTGACTCATTAGTAAAGATCCTGATGCTGGGAAAGATTGAAGGTGGGAGGAGAAGGGGACGACAGAGGATGAGATGGTTGGATGGCATCACTGACTCGATGGACATGAGTTTGAGTAAGTTAGTGATGGACAGGGAAGTCTGGCGTGCTGCAGTCCATGGGGTCTCAAAGAGCTGGACACAACTGAGCCAGTGAACTTGACTGAACATAACTTTTTAGTAACCCTGGCAATATGGGTATCAACTGCCTTTCCAGCATTTATATTAATGCATGCTTTCAGCAGTTTTTCAAGAAAAGAATATTTTTCAAGAAGTCAACAGAGAGAGAAATGAGAAGGCAAGTCATGACTTTCAGTATTTGCAAAAGACACATCTGATAAAGGACAGTTTTCCAAAATATACAGAGAACTCTTAAAACTAAACAAGAAAACAACCTGATTTTTAAAATAAACCTAAGACCTTAACAGATACCTCACCACAAATGAAGAATATGTATAATCAAAATAAAAATGCCAAGAAAGATGCAATTCCTCTAAGGTACCCCAAGGATAGTTTCACATGGATGTTAGGGGTAGAAAGGGGACTAGAAATAGAAGATGGAACCTATTAGGATATAACATATATCTTTCAAAGAATGGGGCAGGGAGGGTTCCATGACCCTTGACAATACTTCTGCAACAGCGCTCCACCCACATCTGTTCTGTCTTTTGGTGCTGCACATGAGATTTCAGTGGCAAAAAGATTCTGCTGAAGGAAAAGCAAAAACCTTTGAAAACCACCAACCTAATTACTGTACTTCATTTTCTTCCTTAAACTTGATAAAAAACTACTTCAGAACTATGTAAAAATCCTTTGATTATTAAGGATACAGTTTTGAACTGGTTTCTATTTAAAAATTAGATTTGGAATAATATTCTTCTCTAGCTGCATCTCCCCGGAGAAGGCAATGGCAAGCCACTCCAGTACTATTGCCTAGAAAATCCCATGGATGGAGGAGCCTGGTAGGCTGCAGTCCGTGGGGTCGCTAAGGGTCGGACACGACTGAGCGACTTCACTTTCACTTTTCACTTTCCACTTTCACACATTGGAGAAGGAAATGGCAACCCACTCCAGTGTTCTTGCCTGGAGAATCCCAGGGAAGGGGGAGCCTGGTGGGCTTCCGTCTATGGGGTCACACAGAGTCGGACACGACTGAAGTGACTTAGCAGCAGCAGCAGCAGCAGCTGCATCTCCCAGCCATATCCCACTGCACCACAACTGCCCACCCATTTCCTGCATGCTCATCACACTCCAAGGCAACAACTGAGTCTCCTTTTCAAAGATTCTCATGCTTCTTAGGAGGGCAGTGGACCCTAGACTTTGCTCTCTCAGCCAGAAGTAACTGGATCCGGGTCAGTCACAATTATGGCAGTCGTGACTCACGACTCTTATGAGTTTCTGATGGCTTGAATGGAGAGACATTTAAGGCAGCATCCGTCACTTTAAGGCATAAACCCAGAGTAATAGTGGAGCAGGTTTGTAGCTAAAGACTGGAAAGAATGACACAGACAGGCACACACAAGCAGACGTGAGGAACTATGAGACACTGGAGAGACAGAAAAAGTAAGCTTCATTCCTGACTTCGCAGTTCCTGGGCTCTGGCCTCATGAAACCGAGCCACCAAACAGGCTTCTGTCCTTTTCATACAGAATTCCAAGGCATCTACTCTCCATGGTTCCTCCAGTTTCTTAACCCCTTCCAGACTGCAGGTGGATTCTTCACCAGTTTAGCTGAACTGATAGCTGATAGCTGATAGCTCAGCTCCTCCAATGCAGGAGATCCTCTGTTCAATTCCTGGGTCAGGAAGATCCTCTGGAGAAGGGATAGGCTACCCACTCCAGTATTCTTGGGCTTCCCTTTGTGGCTCAGATGGTAAAGAATCCACCTGAAAGAATCCACCATCGATCCCTGGGTTGGGAAGATCCTCTGGAGAAGGGAAAGGTTACTCACTCCAGTATTCTGGCCTGGACAATTCCATGGACTGTATATGTCCATGGGGTTACAAAGAGTTGGACACGACTGAGCCACTTTCACTTTCAGTATATTTAAGAAAACTCAGAGAAGGCCTGAAATGTCCAAATACAACATATAAATTTAGAAACTTTTATATAAAAAACAACAAGCTGAAACAACTTACTCAATTACACATTTTAACTTGAAGCTACCAGTCCATTCTGAGGGAGATCGATCCTGGGTGTTCATTGGAAGGACTGATGCAAGAGCTGAAATTGCAATACTTTGGCCACCTCATGCGACGAGTTGACTCACTGGAAAAGACTCTGATGCTGGGAAAGGTTGGGGGCAGGAGAAGGGGACGACCGAGAATGAGATGGCTGGATGGCATCACCCACTCAATGGACATGAGTTTGAGTGAACTCCGGGAGTTGGTGATGGACAGGGAGGCCTGGTGTGCTGTGATTCATGGGGTCGCAGAGAATCGGACACAACTGAGTGACTGAACTGAACTGAACTGAACTAGGATATCATTTTAAAAGCCTTGGATTTGCTCATTTTAAGCAAATACAATACTAATTATGAAGACTCTTCCTTAACACATAGATATCAGTGCTCTAAAATTTTGAGTCTTAAACGCTTTTACACTCTGTTTTAAATCTTCTTGAGGTTTACAAAGTGCATACCTATTAAGGAAAACAATCACCATCCCAATTAACTGAGACTACTTTAACCAGAGATTTTATTTTAAAAAGTGAGTAGCCAGATTGGTGGGTGGGTGGGTGGGTGTGGGGGTGTCAAGGTACAGTTTCCTGATGTTTATAATCCAGCAAAGAATAGAGAGATAATCTACATGGTGCTGCATCCCCCCATAACCTCAGTGGGCATAAACCACTGGAAAGAATGTCCCTCTTCCCTGTCCTGCACATTGTCTGTGCCCACATGTCTTGTTATTATCCTATTTAATACAGATCCTTTAGCTCTCTCACCCTATGGCAAGCTCCATGGCTCTACACTTGCCTCACGAGACTGAAACTCTCCCTCCTCTGTGCTTCTGGAATATGTTGTTTATACTTCTCTTATACCAGTTAGCACATTCTGCTTCAAGAAATATATCTAGCTGAATTTACGTGTTAATCTCCTCTCTGAACTGTAAGTTCCTTAACGAAACAAAAGGAGTTTTTTCATGCCTAACTTTTACCCTAAAATGTGTCATACAAAATATGTCCCTTTAAATCACAGCTTAGAATAAACAAATATTTATTTGAATTGTAAAGGTTTTATGATTAGTGTTTAATAAGCAAAAAAAAAAAAAAAAAGAACTCTAGGTTGATTCAGGTTATTAATTAGAAATAAAGTACAGAAAACTTGGGACATCTAAAATGACAATTATGCGATTTTACACAGGCAAACGGTCTCCAAAAGAACAGGCAGCATGGTATGAAGTCAAAAGCGTGGTCACGTGATTGCCTGAGCATGAATCCTTGCCCCTCCACTTTCTAGCTGAGTGACAAGTGTCACTGTGACTCTCCGTGACTGTGGACTACATAGCACACACTCAGTTTCTCCTTCCATAAAAGGAGCCTAATCAAAGCCCCACTCAGTAGGACGAGTATAAGGATTTGATGAGATAATACTAGCAGAGCATTTAGAGGAACACTTGTCACGCAGAAAGAAACCACTGCATTGATAACACCGTAGATGATGCTTTTGGTGGCAGTGACAACGAAAGCTCAATTTTTCTTGTTTCGTCGCTAAGTCATGATTGACTCTTTCACAACCCCACAGACTGCAGCCGGCCAAGCTCCTCTGTCCATGGAATTCTCCAGGCAAGAATATTGGAGTGAGCTGCCATTTCCTTCTCCAGGGGATCTTACCTGACAAAGGGACAGAACCCACATCTCCTACATTAGTGGGCAGACTCTTTACCACTGAGCCACCTGGGAAGCCCTGAGTGGTCAATAAATGTTACCTGTTTCTTTCTATTTACCATGAAGTAAGTCTAAATTACAGAATACAAAAGAGGCATTAGGCAAAGAGAAATTTTATTCCAGAAAATAATATTCAAGTTCTCTTAATGTTATTTGGCTGATAAGCTTCCCAAGAATCATAGAAATGAAACAGTAACAAAACAGGGTAGAAGAATTCATACTCCTACTACCCTAACAAATTAAGAGCTCTCAATACCTAGCTGTAGGGCCTTCAGAGTTTATAATTAAATAAATTAATGAGAAAGGTATTATATTCTAAAAAAAAAAAAAAAAAAAAGATAAATGCTGTACTATGTTCACTGCTAATTTTCAATTTAGAAAATTGATTGTTTATATCTGCTTGGATGTTCCCAGAAATATTTTTTACTAGAAACACAAAAAGTCAGATTATACAAACTCTGCTGCTGCTGCTGCTGCTAAGTCGCTTCAGTCATGTCCGACTCTGTGTGACCCCATAGACGGCAGCCCACCACGCTCCCCCGTCCCTGGGATTCTCCAGGCAAGAACACTGGAGTGGGTTGCCATTTCCTTCTCCAATTCATGAAAGTAAAAAGTGAAAGTGAAGTCACTCAGTCGTATCCGACTCTTAGCGACCCCATGAACTGCAACCTACCAGGCTCCTCCGTCTGTGGGATTTTCCAGGCAAGAGTACTGGAGTGGGTTGCCATTGCCTTCTCCATACAAACTCTAGGCTGTGATAAATTTAAATGAAGCACTGATGGAGGACAGTGAAGAATCAGTGACTCAAACATCAAACACATACGATTTTATTTATTTAAATTTACTCTGAAATAGTTATATTATTATTTTCTGTTTAATTGTGGAAGTTTTCAATAGGCCATGTCTCTCATGTCTTTAGGAAATGTAGATGCTCAAACTTCAAAGTTTACTTGAATTGGAAAAGGCTTTATGATTCATGGGCCCACTATTCAGTTGTCCTAATTGTGGATCAAATGGCCAAAGGAAATAATCATCTTCAGTTACACACATTGCTGCTTCAGTGAAGGGGAGCAACTTAATTATGACACACATCACAACACATCACCAAATTCAACTTCAAATCTAAGTCTTGGTCATCATTTATTCAACACACATTTCCTTATATTCTTCTAATGAAGGTTATTACTTTTGTACCATATTCTATTCTTAATATTAACAAAAGTTGCCATTATCAATGGAAAATACTGCTACATGAGTATAACCTCTCCTTAGAACAATGAGACAAACAAGAAGTCCTAAAAAGAATCTTATTAATACTTTTCTTCCTAACTTGTTGAAGGACCTTAACCTAATTCTTTTAAGTCTCAGTTTTCTTATCTGTGAAAGAAGAAACATACCACCTCCCTATGATTGAGATAACTTAGTACAATGACTGACCTTCCATATCACAGTAGCTAGCATAATTTCCTAAATTATCACTGCATACCAAGAAAGTTCTAGGAAGAAAGAACATATATAGTTCTTTCTACAAATAGTTCTGCAAATGGACAGGTGAGAAACAGGTTTCTCCTCTCTGATCCACTCACTAATACCTGTGGGGTTAGAAGGAGATCAGAGACACTCAGGGGAACACCAGGTAACCCTTTGATCTCTGCCTTTTCTGAGATCTAGCCTCTGTCCTTGGATACATAGTTATTCCTAACTGACTGTCTTTCAGGTAACTCCAAGAGTAGAAGTGACGAGCATAGAATCTCAAAGTTGGAAGAGTTTCAAAACGAGAAACAGGGTAACTCACTGCACTCAGGTGGAAGATGCTTAAACCTTTCTCGGCAGATGGCTATCCATCCCTAGTTTTAAAGATCTCTAAGGATTGAATTTCCCTGTATTCCTTGGTTACCTGTTTCAGTGTTTAATCCCTTCTTCATAGTTATGTCCATCTTTATGACCAACTGAACTTTTTCTCTTGCTACAATTTAAAACTATTTCCTTTTATTTGCTCTCCTGTGGAAGTAAAGAACATCTGTTCTGCATCTTCTATATAATAACCTTTCAAATACTTGAAGACAGTTAAATCACCCCTTAGTCTTCCCTTCTCCAAGTAAAACAGTCCTGATCCCACTGAGCCCTCTCGTAGGAGCTGGTCCCCATTCCTTACATCACTTTTGCTGATCTTCGCTGGACCTTCTCCAGAGTCTCCATATACTTTGCCAAATGCAAAGACCAAAATCGAACACAGCAATAATGCCAAATAAAGCAAAAGGATTACTTTTCACTTCTGTATCCCTCTCTTGATAAAACATTCCAAGTGGTGTGCTTGCCCTTTTTTCCAAAAATATATTGCTCTTGCTAATCCTCCTTGCTTTGTAATCATGCATGCTATCATCTTGTGGTACCTTTCTCCAAGGCTCAGATCAGATTTCAGGTGCTTCAAATAATTCCTCCCTGTCAGTAAGGACCAAATTTAGAAGCACACGGCTTCAGAACATTTTTCTACCTTCTATAAAAGCTAAAATAGAAAAGCTGTGAAAACAAAATCAAAATTCATACAATCCATGAAATAACCATCAACGTTTACCTCTTGATGACATTTAAGAAATCTGTTTTCTTCACATGTACATAGAAATCCATTTTCTTCTAATTTAAGATGATATAACCTGACGGATTTTAGAGGAGTAACTTGTAAACATCGAATAATTGAAAAGTTAAAAGTTACAGATGAATTTGTCAATGAATTTGTGGAAATGGTGACTCGACGCACATTTTAAATCTGGTTCGAGTTTCACAATTTTAATCTAGGCTCTACTTCTTAATAATACATGTTAAACATTTTCTGACCCCTGTATTGCTTTAAATGTTTGAATGCATTTACCAAGGGTATTAGAATTGCCAATAACTAAATTTTTTATTTTGAATTATTATAAATAAATGTTTGGAACCAGTTAAATTTCACATATTTTTTTTCTTTTTCTACTTACCTTCATGAAGATACCAAACTATGTACAAATTCTCCCATCACAAACACATTAAGCTAGAATAGTTCCCTAACACATATATTTATCAGTTTATGTTTTAAACCATCACTTGCCTACTTCATTGCATCTATGTGTGGTTAGTCACTCAGCTGTGTCTGACTCAGTGACCAAATGGACTATAGCCCACAAGCTCCTCTGTCCATGGGATACTCAAGGAAAAACTACTGGAGTGGGTAGCCATTCCCTTCTCCAGGGGACCTTCCCAACCCAGGGATCGAACCCAGGTCTCCTGAATTGCAAGTGGATTCTTTACCATCTGAGCCACCAGGAAAGTCCATTTTATTGCTTAGGAATGCTAAAACTGAAAGATGTAAAAAGAAAAATGTTACAATGATTTGAAGGAAAAAGAAGGACTATGCTTTCATTTTAGAAATTAATTTTTTTAAATAGGGAATTTTCTTCCCAGTTTGTCCCATAATTTCAGAGCCTCTTATGGGTATTTGTCCTTCTTAACCATTCCCTCAAATAGCAGAACACAATCTAAAGGATGTATGGAAGAGAGGACAATATGCATCTCTGTATAACAATGCAAATGTATAACCCACTCTATGACCCCTCATAACCTCACATCAAAGTTAATTTCAGATTCTATCAAGACACCTTAAACTAAAGGAGAAGACAAACTGCAAACTAGAAGAAGCTACTGGAATTATATAAAGCTGAAGCAGGTATAAATAAAATATTCCTACAAGAAAATAAGAAAAGCACAGAAGAAAAAACTATATGGCCAATAAACAAAGGCACTTTCAGTTCAGTTTCTTTAGTGATTATGGAGCACAAATCAAAACTACAATGAGAAGTCATTTTAAAAATACTTGAATGACAAAAATAAATTCTGAATGGGATGGAGAGCCAAAAGGTATACTATTAATTGGTAGTAGCAAGGCAAATTGGAGAAGGAAATGGCAACCCACTCCAGTGTTCTTGCCTGGAGAATCCCAGGGATGGGGGAGCCTGGTGGGCTTCCGTCTATGGGGTCACACAGAGTCGGACACGACTGAAGTGACTTAGCAGCAGCAGCAGCAAGGCAAACTGGTTCAACTACTTTGGAAATAAAATTAAACATTCACATACTCTATAACAGATGCATTCTGGTAAATTGCATATTGCTCAGGAGAAACATCCATTAGGAGATATATTCATAGCAGCTCTGTTCACAATAGCAAAACCCATAAGTAACCCAAACCCCTATCAACAAGGATGTTTAAGACTCAGTGCTGATACCATCAATAGAATGTTATACAGAAGAGAAAAAATAAACAAAATATAGCAACACACAACAATATGAATTATTCTTAGTGATTAGATACTATGTGAAAAAGTAAATCCCAAAAGCATACATTTAGCAATACCATCTTTTATAAAGTCAAAACAATTAAAATGAAAAATCTACCTTTTAGGAACACACATACATATAAAACTCTATTAAAAGGAGAGCAAGAGGACAGTGAATGAAGAACTCAGGGTATAGGCTAAGTTGTGATTATAAAATTGGCTCAAATCACTACAAAAATGGGCTCAATATTTTATGTCTCTCCCTACGTTTACACCCTTTGCAATATAATCTCACACCTTCTTCCAACAAGAGGCAGAGTCTCTTTCTCCAGCTCTTGAATCTGGAATGGCCTCGTGACTCATTTTAGTGAACAGGATGGTACAGAAATGATAGTCTGCTGGTTCCAAGTCTGCCTCTCTCTCCACTAGATCCCTGCCTCAGCCAGAAGAATGCACCCAGGACCCATGCGTCTGACAATCTGGGATCAAATGTACAAGATCCATTAAATAAGCTGAGTGCTGAATATACTGACATCCCTGGGTCTCTCTAAAATTATTCCTCTCGGGTCCTGGGTGTGATTTAACCATTTTTACTTTTCAGTTAAAGCATGGCGTATTCTCTCTCTGGTTCCCATAAGAATATGGAAGTGAAATCTCTGAGGGAGGAATAATAAGGGAAGGGGAGGGCACAGCCTTTGAAAGAAGGACACAGGCCGGGAACATTACATAAACTGATTAGAATCAAATGCGTCCAAGATGTCAGATGAGCTCACTTCCGCCAGACCTTGAATTTCAGTATACACTCATCATAACACATCAGTTTGTTGTTGTGATCTACACAACAAACTGTGGGAAATTCTTAGAGATGGGAATGCCAGACCACATCACCTGCCTCCTGAGAAACCTGTATACAGGACAAGAAGCAATACTTAGATTGGATGCGGAACTGGTTCAAAACTGGGAAAGCAGTACGTCAAGGCTTTATACTGTCACCCTGCTTATTTAACTTATATGCAGAGTTCAGTTCAGTTCAGTTCAGTTCAGTCGCTCGTGAAATGTTGGGCTAGATGAATCACAAGCTGGAGAAATTTCCAGGAGAAATATCAGCAAGCTCAGATATGCAGATAATGCCACTCTAATGCCAACAAAGGTCTGTCCAGTCAAGGCTATGGTTTTTCCAGCTGTCATGTATGGACGTGAGAGTTGGACTGTGAAGAAGGCTGATCACCGAAGAATTGATGCTTTTGAACTCTGGCGCTGGAGAAGACTCTTGAGAGTCCTCTGGACTGCAAGGAGAGCCAACCAGTCCATTCTAAAGGAGATCAATCCTGGGTGTTCATTGGAAGGACTGATGCTAAAGCTGAAACTCCAATACTTTGGCCACCTCATGCGACGAAACTCACTGGAAAAGACTCTGATACTGGGAAGGATTGGGGGCAGGAGGAGAAGGGGACGACAGAGGATGAGATGGCTGGATGGCATCACTGATTCCATGGACATGAGTTTGGGTGAACTCCGGGAGTTGGTGATGGACAGGGAGGCCTGGCATGCTGTGATTCATGGGGTCGCAAAGAGTCGGACATGACTGAGCGACTGAACTGAACTGAATGGCAGAAATTAAAGAGGAACTAAAGAACCTCTTGATGAAGGTGAAAGAGAAGAGTGAAAAAGCTGGCTTAAAACTCAGCGTCATAAAACTAAGATCATGGCATCTGGTCCCATCACTTTATGGCAATTAGATGGGGAAACAATAAAAACACTGACAGATTTTATTTTCCAAAATCACTATGGACGGTGACTGAAGCCACGAAATTAAAAGACACTTGCTCCTTGGAAGAAAAGCTTTGGCAAACCTAGACAGCATATTAAAAAGCAGAGACATCACTTTGCCAACAAAGGTGCATATAGTCAAAGCTATGGATTTTCCAATAGTCATGTATGAATATGAGAGTTGGACCATAAAAGTGCAGAATAATCGATGCTTTCGAGCTGCGTTGCTGGAATAGACTCTTGAGAGTCCCTTGGACAGCGAGATCAAACCAGTCAATCCTAAAGGAAATAAATCCTGATTATTCACTAGAAGGACTGATGCTGAAGCTGAAGTTCCAACACTTTGGTCACTTGATGCAAAAAGCCAACTCATTGGAAAAGACCCCAATAATGGGAAAGACTGAAGGCAAAAGGAGAAGCGGGCAACAAAGAATGAGATGGTTGGTGGCATCACGGACTCAATGGACACATGGAGTATGTTTCTCTAAATAAATCCACTTCTTACCTATTAAAAAAAAGGACACAGCATATCCTGATGGGTAGGTACAATAAAAATATCACTCATAATTCTGTAGTTTTTGATCAACTAATTAAAAAAGCATATGAGTTGATATTAATAATTACTGCCGAGGCTAAATAACTATATCCAGGATATAATTAATACTTTTTCAGGAGCTGGAAAAGGACTTAAAAAATAATAATAATATACTCTTCAGAAAATCACAAAGGAAATTCTGAGACATGCTACAATGTGAATGAACCCTGGAGGACATTATGTTAAATGAAGCAAACCAGTCATAAAATAGACAATATTGTATGATTCCATTTATATGAGATATCTTAGAGTAGTCAAAGTCACAGAGACAGAAAACAAAATGCTGGTTGCCAGGACTGGGGGAGGGGGAGAAAGACTGAATTTTGTTTGACAAGTATATACTTGCAGTTCTGCAAGACCAAAAAGTTCTGGATTGGTTGTACAATAATGTGAATATACTTTACTGAACTGTACACTTTAAAATGGTTAAGATGTAAAATTTTATGTAATGTGTATTTATACAACAGATATAAAATTTATATTATGTATATTTACATACTATATATGTTATATATATAGTTGCTACTTGACAACTGACTTGTTAATTATTGCCACTGACTTGCAATCTAACTTAGAAGCAATTTGCCTAAGTACATAGTTGCACACAGAAGTAAAGTTTTAAAAGATATATGTAGGTATAGGTTTTGTGATGGGAATTTTTTTTAACAATGTGGGTTCAAGTACATGGGTTAAGTTGCTGAACTATGTTGCAAAGCTATGGGTGCCATAGCTAGGACTTCACTGTCCGTACTAGATAAACATTAGTGTTAAAAATTGGATGACAAACCATTTTACTGTTGTTTAGTCTCTGAATCACGTCTGACTCTTTTGGGACCCCATGGACTGTAGCCCACCAGACTCCTCTGTCCACGGGATTTTCCAGGTAAGAATACTGGAGTGGGTTGTTATTACCTTCTCCAGGGGATCTTCCAAACCCAGGGATTGAATTCATGTCTCCTGCACTGCAGGTGGATTAGTGACCACTGAGCTACCTGGGAAGCCCATTTTACTGTTACCTTGTCCAAAACACATTCAGCACCTGGCGCTCTCAAATCCTCAATCACAAAGTCATTTATTCAACTAGTAGCTGAGAATCTGCTATTCATCAGGACTATAGTTGACTTTGGTGAGACAGTAGCGAGCAAAAGAAAGACACTTTCTCATACAAAGCTTACATGTGGCTGAGGGAAAATACTGCATATCAGTTCAGGTCAGTCACTCAGTCGTGTCCGACCCTTGGCGACCCCAAGAACCGCAGCACACCAGGCCTCCCTGTCTGTCACCAACTCCAGGAGTTTACCCAAACTCATATCCACTGAATTGGTGATGCCATCCAACCATCTCACCCTCTATCATTCCCTTCTCCTCCTGCCCTCAATCTTTCCCAACATGAGGGTCTTCTCAAATGAGTCAGCTCTTCACATCAGGTGGCCAAAGTATTGGAGTTTCAGCTTCAACATCAGTCCTACCAATGAACACCCAGGACTGATCTCCTTTAGGATAGACTAGTTGGATTTTCCTTGCAGTCCAAGGGACTCTCAAGAGTCTTCGCCAACACCACAGTTCAAAAGCATCAATTCTTCAGAGTTAGCTTTCTTTATAGTCCAACTCTCATATCCATACATGACTACTGGATAAACCATAGCCTTGACCAGACAGACCTTTGTTGGCAAAGTAATGTCTCTGCTCTTTAATATGCTGTCTAGGTTGGTCATAACTTTACTTCCAAGGAGTAAGCATCTTTTAATTTCAGGGCTGCAATCACTGTCTGCAGTGATTTTGGAGCCCAGAAAAATAAATTCTGACACTGTTTCCACTGTTTCCCCATCTATTTGCCATGAAGTGATGGGACCAGATGCCATGATCTTAGTTTTATGAATGTTGAGTTTTAAACCAACTTTTTCACTCTCTTCTTTCACTTTCGTCAAGAGGCTCCTTAGTTCTTCTTCACTTTCTGTCATAAGGGTGGTGTCATCTGCATATCTGAGGTTATTGATATTTCTCCCGGCAATCTTTATTCCAGCCCAGCATTTCTCATGATGTACTCTGCATATAAGTTAAATAAGCAGGGGGACAATATACAGCCTTGATGTACTCCTTTTCCTATTTGGAACCAGTCTGTTGTTCCATGTCCAGTTCTAACTGTTGCTTCCTGACCTGCATACAGGTTTCTCAAGAGGCATATCAGGTGGTTTGGTATTCCCATCTCGAAGAACTTCCCACAGTTTGTTGTGATCCACACAGTCAAAGGCTTTGGCATAGTCAATAAAGCAGAAATAAATGTTTTTCTGGAACTCTCTTGCTTTTTCCATGATCCAGCGATGTTGGCACTTTGATCTCTGGTTCCTCTTCCTTTTCTAAAACCAGCTTGAACATCTGGAAGTTCACGGTTCATGTATTGCTGAAGCTTGGCTTGGAGAATTTTGAGCATGACTTCACTAGCGTGTGAGATGAGTACAGTTTTGCAGTAGTTTGAACATTCTTTGGCATTGTCTTTCTTTGGGATTGGGATGAAGACTGACCTTTTCCAGTCCTGTGGCCACTGCTAAGTTTTCCAAATTTGCTGACACATTGGGTGCAGCACTTTCACAGCATCAACTTTTAGGATTTGAAATAGCTCAACTGGAATGTCATCACCTCCACTAGCTTTGTTTGTAGTGATGCTTTCTAAGGCCCACTTGACTTCACATTCTGGGATGTCTGGCTCTAGGTGAGTGATCACACCATCATGATTATCTGGGTTGTGAAGATCTTTTTTGTACAGTTTTTCTGTGTATTCTTGCCAACTCTTCTTAATATTTTCTGCTTCTTTTAGGTCATAACATTTCTGTCCTTTGTTGTGCCCATCTTTGCATGAAATGTTCCCTCGGTGTCTCTTATTTTCTTGAAGAGATCTCTAGTCTTTCCCATTCTATTGTTTTCCTCTATTTCTTTGCATTGATCGCTGAGGAAGGTTTTCTTCTCTCTCCTTGTTATTCTTTGGAACTCTGCATTCAAATGGGTATGTTTTTCCTTTTCTCCTTTACTTTTCACTTCTCTTTGTTTTCACAGCTATTTGTAAGGCCTCCTCAGACATTTTGCTTTTTCACATTTTTTGCATCCAGCGGTACAGGGGCGGCCACTGTGCAGCGCATGAGCAAGGAGCAGCTACCCCACGTCCAAGGTCAGGAGCCCCAGCTGCGCTTTGCTGGAGCAGCCGTGAAGAGATACCCCACATCCAAGGTAAGAGACACCCAAGTAAGGCGGCAGGCACTGAGAGAGGGCATCAGAGGGCAGACAGACTGATCACAAGGACCACAGCCTTGTCTATCTCAATGAAATTAAGCCATGCCGTGTGGGGCCACCCAAGATGGAGGGGTCATGGTGGAGAGGTCTGACAGAATGTGGTCCGCTGGAGAAGGGAATGGCAAACCACTTCAGTATTCTTGCCTCGAGAACCTCATGAACAGTATGAAAAGGAAAAAAGAAAGGACACTGAAAGATGAATTCCCCAGGTTGGTAGGTGCCCAATATTCTACTGGAGATCAGTGGAGAAATAACTCCAGAAAGAATAAAGGGATGGAGCCAAAGCAAAAACACCACCCAGTTGTTGATGGGACTGGTGATAGAAGCAAGGTCTGATGCTGTAAAGAGCAATACTGCATAGGGACCTGGAATGTTTGGTCCAGGAATCAAGGCAAAGTGGAAGTGGTCAAACAGGAGATGGCAAGAGTGAACATCGACATTCTAGGAATCAGTGAACTAAAATGGACTGGAATGGGTGAATTTAACTCAGATGACCATTATATCTACTACTGTGGGTAGGAATCCCTTAGAAGAAATGGAGTAGCCATCATGGGCAACAAAAGAGTCCGAAATGCAGTACTTGGATGAAATCTCAAAAATGACAGAATGATCTCTGTTGATTTCCAAGGTAAACCATTCAATATCACAGTAATCCAAGTCTATGCCCTGACCAGTAACGCTGAAGAAACTGAAGATGAATGGTTTTTGAACAGTGTTCTTGCCTGGAGAATCCCAGGGAAGAGGGAGCCTGGTGGGCTGCCGTCTATGGGGTCACACAGAGTCGGACACGACTGAAGTGACTTAGCAGCAGCAGCACAAGACCTTTTAGAACTAACATCCAAAAAAGATATCCTTTTCATTATAGGGGAGTGGAATGCAAAAGTAGGAAGTCAAGAAACACCTGGAGTAACAGGCAAATGTGACCTTGGAGCACAGAATGAAGCGGGCAAAGGCTCATTGAGTTTTGCCAAGAGAACGCACTGGTCATAGCAAACACCCTCTTCCAACAACACAAGAGAAGACTCTACACATGGACATCACCAGATGGCCAACACCAAAATCAGATTGATTATATTCTTTGCAGCCAAAGATGGAGAAGCTCTATACCGTCAGCAAAAACAAAATCAGGAGCTGACTGTGGCTCAGATCATGAACTCCTTATTGCCAAATTCAGACTTAAATTGAAGAAAGTGGGGAAAACCACTAGACCATTCAGGTATGACCTAAATCAAATCCCTTATGATTATACAGTGGAAGTGAGAAATAGATTTAAGGGACCAGATCTGATAGACAGAGTGCCTGATGAACTATGGATGGAGGTTCGTGACATTGTACAGGAGGCAGGAATCAAGACCATCCCCAAGAAAAAGACATGCAAAAAAACAAACAAAAAAACCAACTGCATTTATCAAGCAACACAAACAAAACCTATGAAGTTTCTGACCTCAGAGAAGAATAAAACAGCAGTGTTGAAGTGAGCAACTGTATGGCTAAAGTCTGGGGTGTCACTATGGAGATATGGACTGTGATCTGAATGACAAAAAGAAACCAACCACATAATGATCAATCAGGCAGAAGAGTTTTCCAAACAAAAAGAAGGGCCAGTGCAGACTCTACATCTGGAACAAGCTTCATGCTCACAAAAGAAACAAATCAGAACTACCAGTTAATATTGAAGTAAAAGACTAAAAGGATTCAAAAGAGCAGAATCATTTTAAGCCTGTGCATAACAGCCTTGGACTCCACAAACAAATGATGGCCTTGAATCTAGCCCCTTTTGCTTAAAGATTATAAACTTATTACAAGTAGAAACAATCCTTATTACAAGGAAATATTTTGTTGCACCTAAGTAAACAAATTTTATTTATTGCTGTGGGGTTTTCCAAAATTATTTAGGTTTAGAATATTTTTAAATCAGAGGAGGAAAAAAATTTTAAAGGAGTCCAAATTTATTCTTAGGCTGAGAAAGTCTGTTATCCCCGTCCAAATCCAGGTGCAAAAACATTATTGCTAATGTTACAAATTCACTACTTAGAGAGAAAAGCTACCCAAACACACCTGCACCTTTTCAGAACTGACTTAATATTGTGTTAAAGTAAACATATTAAGGACATGAAGGTTTAGTCATCAAAAAGCTCTATTGCTCAATGTGTTACTTAAAGTGAATGAGACAAGTTACTTGGATTCTGATAAAGATAAACCTGCATTTCGTGACTTCCTTTCCCAATTCAATATTATCAAGTGGTTACTGGTGCTTATGATTTCACTCTAATATTATCTCAGTCATAACACATACAGATTGAGAACACACAGAACAATGTATGAGGAAGGGGCTGTGTTCTGAGGATATGGCATTTAATGACACATTTCATTATATGAGGTAAGAGAGTGTAGAATCTAGAGGGTAAGAATCCAGGTTCTAACAACAGACTGCTTGAGATTTCCCCCACATCTGCCTCTTAATGGCTGTTTAAACTTGTTTGTAAACTCTACGTACTGACTTTTTCCACTGTAAAATGGAGATAATTATACTTATATCCACAAAGATGGCTGTGAACATTAACTAAGTTAAAACACATAAAATGCTCTACAGTGCTTGGCAGATATCAGGAAATGATACTTCCAATACGACTAACTATTATTATTGTGTTATACACAAAATATACACAGATCACTGAACTGGCAAAGGATTCACTGCCATGAGACTTTGTTTCTAAATACATATGCATGCATGTGTGGGCACACATGCTAACTCACCTCAGTTGTATCCAATTCTGTGCAACCCTACAGACTGCAGCCTGCCAGGCCCTTCTATCCATGGGAAAAATACTGGAATGGGTTGCCATGCCCTCCTCCATGGGATCTTCCCGAGCCAGGGATCAAACCCATGTCTCTCATATCTCCTGCATTGACAGGTGGGTTACCACTAGTGCCAACTGGGAAGCCCATATATATATATATCATTGATCTATGATATATGCATATATCTACATATAGATGTAAATAAAAAGAGAATCTATAAACCAAATCAAGTACAAAATTTTAAAGTCATAATATTAACCTAACAATTACAGAAATTAAATTTCAGTGTTAAAAATCTAGTAGTTTTACAATAGTCTTACATCCTTGTTTCAAGAATGTGCCATACAATCATTTAATGTTATGGCAAAAACAGACAAAAACCCTTCTGGTTTAAAAGAAAACTTGTGTTTTTTAGAATGTATAAGTTGTGTCAAGTCAAGAAATCAATTCACATCTGGAAATTGTTTCAACATTTGAATTTTAAAAGATTACTTTCAATCATCTTGATTGGAATAATTTTACTAGCCAGACTCTGTGTACTTGAAAGAATTTAATGCTTATTACTCATCTATAAAATTAATACTGTTGCTAATAAAATTCACAGCATAAAATTTTTTAATTATCTGAATATTATGTGTGAAATGTTTATATATATATGTATATATAAATGTTTATATATATATATATATATATAAATATATATATAAACATTTAATTTTCTCAATGGATATTTACAATTACCCTTGAAAATGTGTTTGAGGCAAACAGGGGTGTTTATGATGTAATGAACTGACTCCATAAGAAACTGGAAGAAACCCTGTTTACCCCTCTTCTGACACCCCTCCTTATTATGCATTGATCACTAGAAACGAACATCTCTAAGTAGATCAAAGGACCCTTGTAGTGGGGTTCTGCCATCCTTCTCCTAGATCAAACCATCCTTCTCTTTGATGGTTAAAAGGAATTTTCCCATCAAATAAAAACTAAAACAAATAAGAAAAATAATTTGTCAGCTAAGCAAATTAGTTAATCAAATATGCTGAAAGACTTGAGAGCAATATATATAGCATTGTGGAAAATATCTATTGGTTGTTTATTTTCCATGAGTCCTTGCTAGGCTCCTCTCTAATGAAAAAAAATTTAATGTTTTCCTACTTTATCCTAAATTTCCGATCACATTTCTTTTTCTCCTTTTATATCTACCCTAGAAAGCAGCATGGAATGGAAAGAAGAGCAAAATCAACTAAACTCTGTGTTTCTGACATCCTTAAATGAAAAAGACTTAGGCATGACATAGCTTTGCTTTCTGAAACAAATACCTTGGTAGTTATTTTAAGTTTTATTGAAATATAGTTGATTTACAGTGTTGTTTCTGGAGAGTTTACCATAATGGATGTTGAATTTTGTCAAAAGCTTTTTCTATATCTATTGAGATGATCATGTGGTTTCTGCTCTTTAATTTGTTAATGTGGTATATCATACTGATTGATTTGTAGATACTGAAATATCCCTGCATCTCTGAGGACAAAGGAGTGCCAAGAAGAATACTAACAAACAAGCCTTGAGAACTTTCTCCACTTTACTGTAATTATCTCATGCTCCTTAACCTGTCATATTCCTTGACAACTGTCCACTCTTCATCAAACCTAGTACAAACTACTTCAGTTCAGTTCAGTTCAGTTCAGTCACTCAGTCGTGTCCGACTCTTTGCGACCCCATGAATCACAGCACGCCAAGACTCCCTGTCCATCACCAACTCCCGAAGCTCACTCAAACTCATGTCCATCGAGTCGGTGCTGCCATCCAGCCACCTTATTCTCTGTCATCCCCTTCTCCTCCCGCCCCCAATCACTCCCAGCATCAGAGTCTTTTCCAGTGAGTCAACTCGTCGCATGAGGTGGCCAAAGTATTGGAGTTTCAGCTTTAGCATCAGTCCTTCCAATGAACACCCAGGACTGACCTCCTTTAGAATGGACTGGTTGGATCTCCTTGCAGTCCAAGGGACTCTCAAGAGTCTTCTCCAACACCACAGTTCAAAAGCATCAATTCTTCGGTGATCAGCTTTCTTCACAGTCCAACTCTCACATCCATACATGACCACGGGAAAAACCATAGCCTTGACTAGACGGACCTTGGTTGGCAAAGTAATGTCTCTGCTTTTAAATATACTATCTAGGTTGGTCATAACTTTCCTTCCAAGGAGTAAGCGTCTTTGAATTTCATGGCTGCAATCAGCATCCTCAGTGATTTTGGAGACCAAAAAAATAAAGTCTGACACTGTTTCCCCATCTATTTGCCATGAAGTGATGGGACCAGATGCCATGATCTTTGTTTTCTGAATGTTGAGCTTCAAGACAACCTTTTCACTCTCCTCTTTCACTTTCATCAAGAGGCTTTTGAGTTCCTCTTCACTTTCTGCCATAAGGGTGGTGTCATCTGCATATCTGAGGCTATTGATATTTCTCCCAGCAATCTTGATTCCAGCTTGTGCTTCTTCCAGCCCAGCGTTCCTCATGATGTACTTGCATATAAGTTAAATAAGCAGGGTGACAATATACAACCTTGACGTACTCCTTTTCCTATTTGGAACCAGTCTGTTGTTCCATGTCCAGTTCTAACTGTTGCTTCCTGACCTGCATATAGGTTTATCAAGAGGCAGGTCAAGTGGTCTGGTATTCCCATCTCTTTCAGAATGTTCCACAGTTTATTGTGATCCACACAGTCAAAGGCTTTGGCATAGTCAATGAAGCAGAAATAGATGTTTTTCTGGAACTCTCTTGCTTTCTCCATGATCCAGCGGATGTTGGCAATTTGATCTCTAGTGCCTCTGCCTTTTCTAAAACCTGCTTGAACATCTGGAAGTTCACGATTCACATATTGCTGAAGGTCAGTAGATGCCCAGTATGCTGCTGGAGATGAGTGGAGAAATAACTCCAGAAAGAATGAAGGGATGGGACCAAAGCAAAACCAATCCCCAGCTGTGGATGTGACTGGTGATAGAAGAAAGGTATGATGCTGTAAAGAGCAATATTGCATAGTAACCTGGAATGTTAGGCCCATGAATCAAGACAAAGTGGAAGTGGTCAAACAGGAGATGGCAAGAGTGGATGTAGACATTCTAGGAATCAGTGAACTAAGATGAACTGGAATGGGTGAATTTAACTCAGATGACCATTATATCTACTACTGTGGGCAGGAATCCCTTGGAAGAAATGGAGTAGCCATCATGGTCAACAAAAGAGTCCGAAATGCAGTACTTGGATGCAATCTTAAAAACGACAGAATGATTTCTGTTCTTTCCAAGGCAAACCATTCAATATTACAGTAATCCAGGCCTATGCCCCAACAGGTAACACTGAAAAAGCCGAAGTTGAACGGTTCTATAAAGACCTACAAGACCTTTTAGAACTAACACCCATAAAAGATGTCCTTTTCATTATAGGGGACTGGAATGCAAAAGTAGGAAGTCAAGAAACCTGGAGTAACAGGCAAATTTGGCCTTGGAGCACGGAATGAAGCAGGGCAAAGGCTAATAGAGTTTTGTCAAGAGAATGCACTGATCATAGCAAACACCCTCTTCCAACAACACAAGACTCTACACATGGACATCACCAGGTGGTCAACACCGAAATCAGATTGATTATATTCTTTGCAGCCAAAGATGGAGAACCTCTTTACGGTTAGCAAAAACAAGACCAGGAGCCAACTGTGGTTCAGATCATGAACTCCTTATTGCCAAATTCAGACTTAAATTGAAGAAAGTAGGGAAAACCACTAGACCATTCAGATATGACCTAAATCAAATCCCTTATGATTATACAGTGGAAGTGAGAAATAGATTTAAGGGACTAGAACTGATAGAGTGCCTGATGAACTCTGGACGGAGGTTCATGACATTGTACAGGAGACAGGGACCAAGACCATCCCCATGGAAAAGAAATGCAAAAAAGCAAAATGGCTGTCTGAGGAGGCCTTACAAATAGCTGTGAAAAGAAGAGAAGCGAAAAGCAAGGGAGAAAAGGAAAGATATAAGCATCTGAATGCAGAGTTCCAAAGAATAGCGAGGAGAGATAAGAAAGCCTTCCTCAGTGATCAATGCAAAGAAACAGAGGAAAACAACAGAATAGGAAAAACAAGAGATCTCTTCAAGAAAATTAGAGATACCAAGGGAACATTTCATGCAAAGATGGGCTCGATAAAGGACAGAAATGGTATGAACCTAACAGAAGCAGAAGATATTAAGAAGAGGTGGCAAGAATACACAGAAGAACTGTACAAAAAAGATCTTCACAACCAAGATAATCACTATGGCGTGATCACTCACCTAGAGCCAGACATCTTGGAATGTGAAGTCAAGTGGACCTTAGAAAGCATCACAACGAACAAAGCTAGTGGAGGTGATGGAATTCCAGTTGAGCTATTTCAAATTCTGAAAGATGACGCTGTGAAAGTGCTGCACTCAATATGCCAACAAATTTGGAAAACTCAGCAGTGGCCACAGGACTGGAAAAGGTCAGTCTTCATTCCAATCCCAAAGAAAGGCAATGCCAAAGAATGCTCAAACTACCGCACAATTGCACTCATCTCACACGCTAGTAAAGTCATGCTCAAAATTCTCCAAGCCAGGCTTCAGCAATATGTGAACCGTGAACTTCCAGAAAGTATAATAATATGGATACATTTGCTGATAGACAGACAGGTATAGGTAGACATGACGTTCCTAAAAAGATCAACACCCTCTATAATCACTTGCTTGTTGGAGAGAGAGGGAGGGAGGGAAAGATTGGTGGAAGGAAAAAAAGAGAGGCAGAGGGAAGGAGAGAGGAAAGGAGGAAAAATTGAGAGTGTAATCTCAGTTATGTTACAATATCCAGCTAGTTAATACTGAGCATTTATCAATATCATAATTTGCAGACTCAGATAAGGAGCTTAATCCAGGGACTTGATCAACAAGCTCAGAGTGGCTGCTTAGGACCCTTACATGTTGAAAATCATGCAGTTGGTGTACTGAACATGTCATCCCTTAGGGCAAAACAGATGCTCCGTCAACAAAGGTACTACTTAATTTGTATCACAATAAGAAATCAAAGCTGATTATTTGAGGTTGAAGGAAGCCATCACAGTAGGAAGTTAGGATGTCTTGCCCAATATCCATACCTGATTCAGTGATCAGACTAGGAAGCTGCTGACTGAAGAAGTTACCCTGTCCTAGAGGAATGGACCTGTAACCCAATATCAAGTATCTGTTGCAATGAGTCCCTCTGTTCTTTGCCAAAGGGATCTTCAACCATTTACTTATGTTAACAGACACTACAGAAAGGAGAATACCCAAACAGCTGGTAGACTAATGGGTGCAGGGTCACAGTTGAGATTAGTATCTGGAGATCCAAAGCATCTTCATGGTCCCACTATTAGAGTGAAGGCATATGGGGAGGAGATATCAGATGTAGTCCTGGCCATTTGACCAAAGGGTCAGTTTACAACAGGTCCACTGTGTTTACTGATCTACCCAGGGATCATTGATCCAAACATCTAATTCAGATTGTCACGCTTAGCAACTGGCACAATCCTGGAATCCTGGAAAATGACTGTAGACTACCACAAGCTCATTCAAGTCATAGTATGGATTGCATTTGATTAGTTGCTAGAACAAAGTATGACTTCAGATACATGGCAAATAGCTATTGATTTGGTGAGTGAGTCCTCTTCTATGCCAGTTGGGAAATGAGGTCAAAATCGATGAATTCACAATAAACAACAACAATACTCATTCACAGTTTTGCCTCAAGGCTACAGTAACTGTCCCCTTTCACAATGGAATCTGGGCCAACTGGACATTCCACAGAACATAACATTGATTAATTCCACCAGTGACACCACATCGATTGAAAGAATGAACAAGAGACAGCCATCACATACCTTTTATAAGACACATGCACTCCAAAAGACGGAGTAAATCCTAAAAACTGTGGGTATCTGCCACTTCAAAGCTTTTCAAGATAAATACTTCCTCATGTAGTAGTGTCCCAGGGTGACTACAACAAAGCATTGCAAACTGGGTGACTTAAAACAACAGAAATTGATCACCCTTATAGGCCAAGAAGCTAAAATCCAAACATCAAGATGTACCAGCAGGGTCATGCCTACTCTGGAAACTTTAAGGGAATCTTTCCTTGCCATAGTTTTTGGTGGCTTGCTGGAAATCTTTGCCATTCCTTGGTTTGTAATCACTTGAATCCTTAATTGTCACATGGCATTTTCCCTGGGTATCTGTCTTCACATGAAAGTGAAGTGAAAGTCTCTCAGTCGTGTCTGACTCTTTCTGACCCCATGGACCATACACTCCACGGAATTCTCCAGGCCAGAATACTAGAGTGGGTAGCCTTTCCCTATAGGGGATCTTCCCAACCCAGATATCAAACCCAGGTCTCTCACACTGCAGGCAGATTCTTTACCAGCTGAGTCACAAAGGAAGCCCAAGAATACTGGAGTGGGTAGCCTATCCATTCTCCAGCTGATCTTCCCAACCCAGGAATTGAACTGGGGTCTCCTGCATTGCAGGCAGATTCTTCACATGGCCATCTTCTAATAAGGACACCAGTCATACTAGATTAGGGGCCCACCCAACTTCAATACGAACTTATCTTAGTTAACTAATTATGATTTTATTTTCTTAGGCTTCAAAATCACTGAGGACAGTGATTCCAGCCATGAAATTAAAAGATGCTTCCTCCTTGGAAGAAAAACTATGACAAACCTAGACAGTGTACGAAAAAGTAGAGACATCAGTTTGCCTACAAAGGTCCATATACTCAAAGTGAAAGTGAAAGTCACTGTCGTGTCCAACTCTTTGTGACCCCACTAACAATACAATCCATGGAATTCTCCAGGCCAGAATACTGGAGTGGGTAGTCTTTCCCTTCTCCAGGGGACCTTCCCAACCCAGGGATCGAACCCAAGTCTCCCACATTGCAGGCAGATTCTTTACCAGCTGAGTCACAAGGGAAGCCCAAGAATACTAGAGTGGGTAGCCTATCCCATCTCCAGTGGATCTTCTCAACCCAGGAATCAAACTTGGCTCTCCCCCATTGCAGACAGATTCTTTACCAACTGAGCTATCAGGGAAGCCCATATAGTCAAAGCTTTAATTTTTCCAGTAGTAACATGCTGATGTGAGAGTTGGACCATCAAGAAGGCTGAGTGCTAAAGAATTAATGCTTTTGAATTGTGGTGCTGGAGAAGACTTGAGAGTGAGTTGGACAGCAAAGAGATCAAACCAGTCAATCCTAAAGGAAATCAACCCTGACTATTCATCGGAAGGACTAACACTGAAGCTGAAATTCCAATACTTTGGCCACATGATGCGAAGAGCCGACTCATTGGAAAAGACCCTGATGCTGGGAAAGATTGAAGGCAGGAGGAGAAGGGGGTGGCAGAGGATGAGATGGTTAGATAGCATCACCAACTCAATGGACATGAATCTGAGCAAACTCGGAGATAATGTAGGACAGAGCGGCCTGGCATGCTGCAGTCTAAGGGATCACAAAGAGTCTGACACAAAAGAGTGACTGAACAACAACAACTGGTCATATCTGCAATGATCTTATTCCCAAATAAGGTCACATGTTGTGGTACTGGTGGTACTGGGGATTAGGATTTCAACAAACCTTTGCTGGAGAATGCAACTGAACCCATAAAATCTAGGAATGTCTGTAAATTACAGTGAGAAAGAAAAACTTTCCCAATAGGCAGAATTTTCAGTGACACATCTGATCATATACTTTGTTTTTGTTGTTTATTTGTTTTTTGATTGCCCAGCATGTGGGATCTTAGTTCCTTGAGCAGGGATCAAACTCACACCCCTTGCAGTGGAAGCATGGAGTCTCAACCACAGGGCTGCCAGAGAAGTCCCTGGTCATCCCTATACATCTCTGTGTAAAAGGATAAGGAAAAACAAATGTCCAAAAATTAGAAAAGACTCACAGGCAATGGTGAATGGGCTAACTGGCTGGGCCGAAAACTGGGAAGAAAAAAGGTGGAAACTAAGAATATCTGAGGTGGTGTCACATGGATGGAATATAGGGTAATGAGGTGAAGTGTGAAGATTTTTATAACACCCATCAAAAATGATGCACTAAACAACCAAACAGACAAAAGGGCTCAGCCAGTTGACGTCACTCAGCCTTGTCAGCAGTCTTCTCAACACCAGGATGACAGACACATCAACAAAGTTCAACAGATCAAGGACCCAACAGCAGACTCCCACTCACCAAGGCGGATCTAACTACTCTACTTCTCCAGGTCCAATTTTCCAGCAAAAGAGACCAATGTTGAGTCTCTGGGAGGGCATTAGTCCTCAAGGAGAACAATGAACTCTTGTTGACAGTTGGACTATGCTGCTCCTTTTTGTCCCTGAAGGGACAAAAATTTATTCCCATGGGAACACCTACATATTCCAGATATAAATGTGCTTCTTGCTGCCTACCTGACCTTAGTTGGCACCACTATCTGGGTGCCTACAGAATGCCTAATCCACAGGCATGAAATCCAATACAACATAGCACCCGAACCGGGAAACCCACTGTACAACAAAAAAAAGGTGTGGGCGAGAGTTCATGATCATGGGCTCCTCTGGTCAAATCACTTAGTGCCCCATCAGAAGTTGTCAGCTTAAAACTGTTTAGAATAGTCCACAGGAGGTACAACTGGATCTCCAGCTCAGAGGCAATATTGTTCAAGGATAGGGCGCCGTCTTTGAGAATACTCTTAGCAGGAAAAACAGCAAGTGTGTCACTGAACTATAAACTCTGCCTTCCATGTGAGCACTCTTACATTTCTTGTGCCCAGGTCCCAGCAAACAAGACGGAGAGACACTGTCTTGTGAAGAGTTACTCTTGCTGACTGAGAGAGATGGGACTACTCTTACAGAATGGTGGCAACACACTTGAGCGGCCCACCCACGTACCTCTTGGTACTTCCTAATAGAACTTTAAATGAGGATGAGAAATTCAGCAACTTCAACATGAGCACAGTAGGATTACCATGGCCTCCATCATCTTAAGGTTGAGACTAACAGAGGTGACAGCTGAAGACAGAGGATATAGGATGAACAGCAGAATGAGACGATGAGAACCACCTCTGGCCCCCAGACCAACAGCAGTGATGGGGACTCTAGCTCATCCCACTAACTCTCCTCTTGTGAATGACCTCTCTGGGAGAAAGGCCCTTGGTGCTGCGGAAGAGCTGCTCCCTGCAAGTATAAAATGGATCCATACGTCACATGGGGTGAACCATAGCAGGCATGGGGACATGGCGCTCAGATACCCCTCGGATAAAGGCCTCACTGCCTGGCTGTGGGAAAATGCTAAAATGACAGCCTCTGGCTGTTAACCTTTCCAGGGTCTGCCTCAGTTTCAAGCTGAGATCACACTGGGAGGGCAACCCTCAGGCAATGACTAGACTCAAAAGAGGTACTAAGGGCCTGAACACTTCACCCAAACTTTAACAAACAGCCTTTACTCTGGAGCTTTCTGAGGTGCTGGGACAGTCTTTGTAACTTTGGTATCAAGAGTCTGACCCTCCAGTACTCTTGCCTGGAGAATCCCTTGGACAGAGGAACCTGGTGGGCTACAGTCCATGAGGTCGTGGAGACAGACACGACTGAGCGACTGACACACACACAAAATTGAGGAGATACTTGATGGTGCAAGGGTACACTTTATCTACTCTCCCATCTCCCGCAGGAAGCAGGATGGGGCAGGCAGCACCTGGGAGGCGGGATGGCTCACCCCCAGCCCCCATCCCTTCTGGAAGTCTTGGGGCCTCAATGCCTGCAACAGCTGGCCTTGGGCAAATAAAAGACTAAGTTGTTTACTGGCAAAAAAAAAGAGTCTGACCCTGAGTCTTCCCGGGTGGTCCAGTGGCTGGGACTCTGCGCTCCCAGTGCCGGAGGCCCCGGTTTGATGCCTGGTCGGGGAACTCAATCCCACATGTTGCAACTAGTTTGTATGCCACAACTAAAAACATCCTGAGTGCCGCAACGAGGACTGAAGATCCCACATGTGGCGATGAAGACCCAGCACAGCCAAATAAATACACAAATATTTTTTAAAAAGTAAAGAAGATTCTGACCCTGCTTAGTCCTGCTCCCTCACTTTCCCTTTCACAGGTGTTACTTCCCCAGCAAAACTTCTCTCTTCTGACCCCCACTGTCCGCTTCCTGGAGAAGCTAATCTCAGACAAGCCACAACTCTAGATTTCTTGCTTGAGAGCTATTAATGTACAAGAATGACTTTAAAAGCATAAACCACTTGAAACAAAGTGAAAAGGTGAAACCATTTTATGGAAATCAGATGTTAACTAGCAGAAAACATTAAACTTACAGAAATTCATTTAATTCACTAGCCTATGGTATTCCCTTTTGATCATAAAGTGAATCATAAAACAAATTTTGACCTTGTCTAACTTCATCTTCAGAAAAAGTATGCTATCAATTAATAGATACTTCCAACTCCTATTTTTAAAAACAGATTGAGGAAGAATACTCCACTTAGAAATAGTGGACAGATGATAAGCTGATGATTGGTTGGAATAAGAAAGGTTGGGGACTTGTCCGACTCTTAAAATTTAGTCCCCAATGTACTTGAGGATAAAAGAATATAGGGCCTTCTCCAAAATCACTATGCATACATGCGTGCTCAGTCATGTCCAACTCTTTGCAACCCCATGGACTGTAGCCCACCAGCTTCCTCTACCCATGGGATCTCCCAGGCAAGAATACTGGAGTGGGTTGCCATTTCCTCCTCCAGGGATCTTCCCAACCCAGGGATCGAACCTGGGTCTCCTGTACCTTCTGCATTGACAGGTGAATTCTTCACCACTGAGCCACCTGGGAAACCCAAATCACCACAGATATCCTCTCTATTTCAGCAAGAAAGATCACAGGGATCCCTATATATTTGGTATCTGAGATACCCGTCAAACTCCCTTTACAGGAATTCCCACAGGTGCATCACAAAGCCTCTCAAGAAGATGGCAACAGTCAAGTAGTACAATTCTCAGTTCCTCCAGGGCTACTATTTATGCCCTCTGTGTTTCAGATTCTGCATTTCAGTAAAAATAAGGTCATTATCTCAGAAGCAGTTTAAAGAAGAGCTAATTCATCTCCTAAAAACATAAACTGACCCAAAGCTAAGAGACTGATGATCTCACAAGCTCATCCAGGAGAGTGTTCAGGGTGAGATACAACTACTAACTAGACCCCAATAATCCAGTATCCAACCTGTGTGCAAGTAGTCAACATCTTTCTATCACCCATGGAAATCAACTGAACTTCTCACTACAAATAAAAGTTCTCCAGGACTTATGAGGGGAGCTACCTCAGTAAACACCAGCTAAACTTTCTTTCCAACCTTTACAAAAAGTCTCTGCCTTGCAGCTACCCAGCTGGCATGAATCTCAGTGGATGGGGGATGAGAGATGATGTTTATGTGATAATGAAGCAGAGAGGGCTTTGACGCAAAGGTTGAGGGAGCTAGGAGAAGGCAGAGCCCACCCACCGCTACCACTGCCACCACCACAAATCCAGTAAATGTGGAAATGAGTGATCTCTAGCTGGTACAACTTGGGGGGGACATCTTAGCAAGGGACTAGGCATAAATTAAGACAAAGAGGTAGAGAGGATGATTTGTGAAGAAGGCAAGTTTATCATGGATTTAGGCAAACTGAATGTGTGTCCATCTGCATACCCTTGTCTTCCTCATTGACTCCTACTTGCCCTTTAAAAGTAAATTCAGCAGACATGCCTTAAGAAGAGCCTTCCCTGTTCACATTCAAATCTTGACTTAGTACTACTTCAGGGTGTTGCTGCGAGACCTATGATAGCATATGTTATCTTCTGCTGTAACTGCCTTCCTAAATTGAGATATAATTCACAAGCCATAATATTCAAACTTCCAAGGTACACAATACAATGGTTCTTAGTACAGTTACAAAGCTGTACAGTCATCACCAATATCTAATTCCAGAACATTCTATCACCCCAGAAAGACAGCCCATACCCACTGGCAATCATTCTTCTTTCACTCTTCCTTCCAGCCCTTGACAAAGACAACCACAAATCTACTTTTGTCCTTATGGATCTACTAATTGTGGACACTTTACATAAATGGGACTATGTAACTTACAAACTTTTTACCTGCCTCCTTTGCTAAACCTGATATTTTCAAAGTTTATCCATATCATAGCAAAGAAGAATATTTCACTCTTTTTTATGACTGAATAGTATTCCATTGTTATCTATGTATACCTTTTTTTTATCCATTCATCAGTTGATGGACAATTGGATTGTTTCCCTTTTTTTTTTGTTTTTCCCCTCTTTTGTCCATGCCATGCAGCATGTGGGATCTTAGTTCCCTGACCAAGGATTAAACCCATACCCCCTGCAGTGAAAGCTCAGAGTTTTAACCACTAAACCATCAGGGAAGTCCTGGAGTTTCTGCCCCTTTTTGGCTACTATGAATAATCCTGCTATGAACACTGGTGTATAAGTTTTCAAGTGGACCTAAGTGTTCAGTTCCCTTGGGTATACACTTAGGAGTGGAATTACTGGGTTATATGGTAACTATTTGAAGAACCGCCAAATTATTTCCCACTGTATACTCCCACCAGCAACATCACTGTCTTTTCTTTATCCAGCCCTCAATTTTCTGGAGGACAGGGACTAATAAGTATTCAATAATAGCCCCCGCACCTAGCATAACATCTAGTGCAGCATGGTTGTCTATGAGTATTTGTGAAGTGAACAACTAAGGAATTTGTTTTAACCTTGTGCTTTCTTCCAGCAAAATACTCCCTCCCAATATCTTTAACCAGTCATTTTTACCTATGAAACTATTCTAAGAAAGTGACATATTCTTAGGTGCCAGCAGTTCTTGAAATGAGTGCTCTGTGATTGCTGGAAAATAGGATTGTGATCTGCATGGGGCCGCTCACCCACACATTAGAGAAGCTAAGATAATCTCATAGTAGAATCACATGTTTTCAAGGTGGTACCAGTTGGCGGTCAGGCAGATGTTCACACATATTTTCAAAGTGATCCTCAGCAAAATAAGTACAGGACATGTCTGGTGTCCAGACTCTGCTGGCCCTGCTGCCAATAACACTACAATGGACCTGGGCAGAGAAGGGAACAAAGTAACTCCCACATAGGGCAAGAGGAAACATTTGGGGCCCATCCCATATGTGGGTAAACTTTCCCTTCTCCAGGGGATCTTCCCAACTCAGGGATCGAACCCAGGTCTCCCACGTTGCAGGTGGATTCTTTACCAGCTAAGCCACCAGGGAAGCCCAAGAGTACTGGAGTGGGTAGCCTATACTTTCTCCAGCAGATCTTCTTGACCAGAAATTGGACAGGGGTCTCCTGCATTGCAGGTGGATTCTTTACCAACTGAGCTATCACAGAAGCCCCAAATGAGTGTGAAAGCAGATTCATTCTCAGGGTCTCTAGAAAAGAACTCAGTCTAGCCAACACCAGGATTTCAACGTTGTGATACAGAGTGCAGAGAATCCAGCCAAACCACTGTACTCTGATTTCTGACCTACAGGACGATGAATAAATATATTTGTGTAGTGTTCAGCCACTTAGTTTGTAGCAATGTGTTATGACAGCAATAGAAGACTAATATATTACTGAATGTCAGCTTATTAAATTCCAATATTCTATGGTTCTGAAGTATGAGAACCACTACTTTAATGGAAAGATCCATTAAAATTGCACATTTCCAGAATGGATTCACAGTCCACTGCCAAATGTTATTTTTATAGCAAATCCATGGGAGACTTCTACTCATAAATACTGGGTAATTTTTTAAATGTTACCTAAGAATAATGTGAGCTTCCCTGGTGGCTCAGTGGTAAAAACCTTGCCTGCCAATGCAAGAGATGTGGGTTCGATCCCTTGATTGGGAAGATACAGTATTCTTTTTTTTTTTAATTTATATGTTTTTTAATTGAAGGATAATTGCTTTATAGAATTTTGTTGTTTTCTATCAAACATCAACAATAATCAGCCATAGGAAGGGAAATCCTATGGACAGGGGAGCCTGGCAGGTTACGTCTATGGGGTCAGAAAGAGTCAGGCACAACTTAATGACTAAAGAACAACAACAGCAAGAATATACCAATTTCTAAGTAATTATCTTCTTCAACATTTACAACTTTAGCATTAACTTTTAAAACGAAATAGATAATTACTTGTCAAAAATCTTTTTCAAATTGTCTTACTTGTTTATTCACTTTAGATGTATGTCTGTTTCCTAATACATTCAATGTATTTTATTAAACTCACATTTCACATAACCAGGTATGAGTCACATTAACAAAAGCCAGTGATTGTTAATAGAATCCAGTGAATCAATTTTTACAAAAGCGTGAGAATGTAAATGAAGCCAAAGATTTACAGGCCTCAAAAGTACAAAGGAAAAAATCATTTGTAGTTTTTGTGTAAAACCAATTATATAGAATTGTGTTTTAATAGGACTTTATTGGTATGATGACCATACTTCAGTATCGATATTTTTTAAATAAGTAGCTCACAGTTGCTTGTGGCTTTCTTGCAACCATACCACAGTTCCTCCAATCCCTGATCTGCACAACACATGCTTAGAATATTCCAAGTTCTACCGGTTCCAACCAGTGCTTCTAAATTACCACAATGCCAACAAAACTGGGTCTTTTTCACAGACTCTACAATGTAATATAAAATCAGTTTGGAACATGGACACTTACTTTTTCTGAGTTCTTTCAGCCAACCTTGCAATCTCTATAGCAGCCTTTCTTGCTTCAAAATCTTCTCGTTTCACTACCTCTCCAGTACCTCGGTAGCCTAGCTCCACCAACTGGCGGGCCAGACCTTCATCCTGAAAAGAAGATCAATTGTTAGGTTTGTGGATGAGACATTTTATCAGTGTATACTGAATAACTGTTTCAAACGAAAAAGCAAATGTGTTATTTAAATATGAGACAAGATATGTTAGACATGAAAAGTTAGAATTTTTTCCAACGATAATTTTATAAACATCTGATTTGTCATCCCTTTCCCAGAGATGTAAGATGGGAAAAATAATAATAACAACATCATGCACTAAATTTTCTCTAAGGGACTGGAAGACAAAAGTCTGTTATGTTTTTAATCAATTTATGAGAAGAGCTGTAGATAATTAATAAAGTATCCTTAAAACAATAAAACTAACAGACAATAGTATTTATACAAGAAAGACTTTATAAAAAGCAATTGCACAAAAAAGAAAACTGGGTTGCTTTCAGAAAGTTCAATACTTCAGAGACTTACTTCCTTGAAGTCAATTAACTGATGACACAGGGCATTATAACTTCAAATACAAAGCAAAGAGCAGATGAGTTTCCTATTTGAGTAGAAGGATATTGTTTCCATATAATGTCGGTACCAATAAACACAGAGAAGTAGAAACCCAGTTCAGTTCAGTTCAGTTCAGTCGCTCAGTCGTGTCCGACTCTCTGTGACCCCATGAATCACAGCACGCCAGGCCTCCCTGTCCATCACCAACTCCCGGAGTTCACTCAAACTCATGTCCACGGAGTCGGTGATGCCATCAAGCCATCTCATTCTCGGTCGTCCCCTTCTCCTCCCGCCCCCAACCTTTCCTAGCATCAGAGTTTTTTCCAGTGAGTCAACTCGTCGCATGAGGTGGCCAAAGTATTGGAGTTTCAGCTCTTGCATCAGTCCTTCCAATGAACACCCAGGATTGATCTCCTTTAGAATGGACTGGTTGGATCTCCTTGCGGTACAAGGGACTCTCAAGAGTTTTCTCCAACACCACAGTTCAAAAGCATCAATTCTTCAGCGATCAGGTTTCTTCACAGTCCAACTCTCACATCCATACATGACCACGGGAAAAACCATAGCCTTGACTAGACAGACCTTTGTTGGCAAGGTAATGTCTCTGCTTTTTAATATACTATCAAGGTTGGTCGTAACTTTCCTTCCAAGGAGTAACCATCTTTTAATTTCATGGCTGCAATCAGAGTCTGCAGTGATTTTGGAGCCCAAAAAAATAAAGTCTGACACTATTTCCACTGTTTTTCCATCTATTTGCCATGAAGTGATGGGACCAGATGCCATGATCTTTGTTTTCTGAATGTTGAGCTTCAAGCCAACCTTTTCACTCTCCTCTTTCACTTTCATCAAGAAGCTTTTGAGTTCCTCTTCACTTTCTGCCATAAGGGTAGTGTCATCTGCATATCTGAGATTATTGATATTTCTCCCAGCAATCTTGATTCCAGCTTGGGTTTCCTCCAGCCCAGTGTTCCTCATGATGTACTCTGCATATAAGTTAAATAAGCAAGGTGACAATATACAGCCTTGACGTACTCCTTTTCCTATTTGGAACCAGTCTGTTGTTCCATGTCCAGTTCTGACTGTTGCTTCCTGACCTGCATACAGGATTCTCAAGAGGCAGGTCAGGTGGTCTGGGATTCCCATCTCTTTCAGAATGTTCCACAGTTTATTGTGATCCACACAGTCAAAGGCTTTGGCATAGTCAATGAAGCAGAAATAGATGTTTTTCTGGAACTCTCTTGCTTTCTCCAAGATCCAGAGGATGTTGGCAATTTGATATCTGGTGCCTCTGCCTTTTCTAAAACCTGCTTGAACATCTGGGAGTTCACAGTTCACATATTGCTGAAGCCTGGCTTGGAGAATTTTGAGCATGACTACTAGCGTGTGAGATGAGTGCAATTGTGCGGTAGTTTGAGCATTCTTTGGCATTGCCTTTCTTTGGGATTGGAATGAAGACTGACCTTTTCCAGTCCTGTGGCCACTGCGGAGTTTTCCAAATTTGCTGGCATATTGAGTGCAGCACTTTCACAGCATCATCTTTCAAGATTTGAAATAGCTCAACTGGAATTCCATCACCTCCACTAGCTTTGTTTGTAGTGATGCTTTCTAAGGCCCACTTGACTTCACATTCCAAGATGTCTGGCTCTAGGTCAGTGATCACGTTATCGTGACTATCTTGGTCGTGAAGATCTTCTTTGTACAGTTCTTCTGTGTATTCTTGCCACCTATTCTTAATATCTTCTGCTTCTGTTAGGTCCATACCATTTCTGTCCTTTATCGAGCCCATCTTTGCATGAAATGTTCCCTTGGTATCTCTAATTTTCTTGAAGAGATCTCTTGTTTTTCCTATTCTGTTGTTTTCCTCTATTTCTTTGCATTGATCACTGAGGAAGGCTTTCTTATCTCTCCTTGCTATTCTCTGGAACTCTGCATTCAGATGCTTATATCTTTCCTTTTCTCCTTTGCTTTTCGTTTCTCTTCTTTTCACAGCTATTTGTAAGGCCTCCTCAGACAGCCATTTTGCTTTTTTGCATTTCTTTTCCATGGGGATGGTCTTGGTCCCTGTCTCCTGTACAATGTCACGAACCTCTGTCCATAGTTCATCAGGCACTCTATCTATCAGATCTAGTCCCTTAAATCTATTTCTCACTTCCACTGTATAATCATAAGGGATTTGATTTAGGTCATATCTGAATGGTCTAGTGGTTTTCCCTACTTTCTTCAATTTAAGTCTGAATTTGGCAATAAGGAGTTCATGATCTGAGCCACAGTCAGCTCCTGGTCTTGTTTTTGCTAACTGTATACAGCTTCTCCATCTTTGGCTGCAAAGAATATAATCAATCTGATTTCGGTGTTGACCATCTGGTGATGTCCATGTGTAGAGTCTTCTCTTGTGTTGTTGGAAGAGGGTGTTTGCTATGACCAGTGCGTTCTCTTGGCAAAACTCAATGAGCCTTTGCCCTGCTTCATTCCGTGCTCCAAGGCCAAATTTGCCTGTTACTCCAGGTTTCTTGACTTCCTACTTTTGCATTCTAGTCCCCTATAATGAAAAGGACATCTTTTTGGGGTGTTAGTTCTAAAAGGTCTTGTAGGTCTTCATAGAACCATTCAACTTCAGCTTCTTCAGCGTTACTGGTTGAGGCATAGGCCTGGATTACTGTAATATTGAATGGTTTGCCTTGGAAATGAACAGAAATCATTCTGTCGTTTTTAAGATTGCATCCAAGTACTGCATTTTGGACTCTTTTGTTGACCATGATGGCTACTCCATTTCTTCTAAGGGATTCCTGCCCACAGTAGTAGATATAATGGTCATCTGAGTTAAATTCACCAATTCCAGTCCATTTCAATTCACTGATTCCTAAAATGTCTATGTTCACTCTTTCCATCTCCTGTTTGACCATTTGCAATTTGCCTTGATTCATGGACCTAACATTCCAGGTTCCTATGCAATATTGCTCTTTACAGCACCGGACCTTGCTTCTATCACCGGTCACATCCACAACTGGGTATTGGTTTTGCTTTGGCTCCATCCCTTCATTCCTTCTAGAGTTATTTCTCCACTGATCTCCAGTAGCATACTGGGCACCTACCGACCTGGGGAATTCCTCATTCAGTATCCTATCATTTTGCCCTTTGATACTGTTCATGGGGTTCTCAAGGCAAGTATACTGAAGTGGTTTGCCATTCCCAAGATGACCACAAAAACCTTCAAAATGAAAATATATATATATATTTCCCTATAATTCCCTAGACCTTTTATATTTCAGTTACTTTAAAAATTGTCACACACATTTCTGTTACTTGCATAGCATATTCAAAAAAGAACAGCATCTCCCCATTGAAGAGGTGATATTTTAATTGAAGTTACTAATATAAAGGCTTAAGTATTACGTGTGCATGCACGCTAAGTCGCTTCAGTTGTATCTGACTCTGTGTGACCCTATGACACTAGCCCACCAGGCTCCTCTGTCCCTGGAATTTTCCCAGCAGGAATACTGGAGTGGGTTGTCATACCCTCCTCTAGGGGATCTTCTGGAACTAGGGACCAAACCCCTGTCTCTGACATCTCCTGTATTAACAAGCGGGTTCTTTACCACTAGTGCCACCTAGGAAACCCCTAAATATTACATAACAATATGTATAATAACATTTTACATTATCCCTTATAATACCATCTTAATTAAACAGAAAATGTCTGTAATAATGTGAAAATAGCATTTATTTTATTGTTACAGACCCTCACTTAATACATCACTGCTGAATGCAAGAACTGTCTCAGTTCAGTTCAGTTGCTCAGTCGTATCTGACTCTGTGCGACCCCATGAATCGCAGCACGCCAGGCCTCCCTCAGTTCAGTTCAGTTCAGTCGCTCAGTCGTGTCTGACTCTCCGCGACCCCATGAATCACAGCACGCCAGGCCTCCCTGTCCATCACCAACTCCCGGAGTTCAATCAAACTCATGTCCACAGAGTCAGTGATGCCATCCAGCCATCTCATTCTCGGTCGACCCCTTCTCCTCCCGCCCCCAACCTTTCCTAGCATCAGAGTCTTTTCCAGTGAGTCAACTCGTCGCATGAGGTGGCCAAAGTATTGCAGTTTCAGCTTTAGCATCAGTCCTTACAATGAACACCCAGGATTGATCTCCTGTAGGATGGACTGGTTGGATCTCCTTGCAGTCCAAGGGACTCTCAAGAGTCTTCTCCAACACCACAGTTCAAAAGCATCTCTTTGGCGCTCAGCTTTCTTTATAGTCCAACTCTCACATCCATACATGACCACGGGAAAAACCATAGCCTTGACTATACAGACCTTTGTTGACAAAGTAATGTCTCTGCTTTTTAATAGGCTGTCTAGGTTGGTCATCACTTCCCTTCCAAGGAGTAAGCATGTTTTAATTTCATAGCTGCAATCACCACCTGCAGTGATTTTGGAGACCAAAAAAATAAAGCCAGCCACTGTTTCCACTGTTTCCCCATCTATTTGCCATGAAGTGATGGGACCAGATGCCATGATCTTAGTTTTCTGAATGTTGAGCTTTAAGCCAACTTTTTCACTCTCCTCTTTCACTTTCATCAAGAGGCTCTTTATTTCTTCTTTATTTTCTGTGTAGCACAATTAAAATGAAAAAACTTAATTCATGATTAATAATCTATTCAACCCACAGTTGCTATTTTAAAGTTCAAACTACTCAAACAAAATAAAAAATTCAGATACTATCAACACGGAAAACCTGACTACTTTGCTCTGGTAAACACTAAAAGCAAATACTGAAACCTGTGTAGCAATATGGGTACATTTGCCAAGTAAAGACAATGCAAAGCATCAGGGTTTGCCAGGGCTGTTTCTTTCATGACTTGTTCCCCTGCTCACTCTATACAGGCTACATTCCTCTGAACCACAAAACTGAGCAAATGCCTCCACCTAGTGGAGTGAACATTTAATAGAAAAAGGATGCAGATTTTTAGTTTGATTTACAAAAAATGAGAAGACTTGAGTATAAACTTTCTTAAATACATTACTAAAAGTGAGCTCAGAGAAATAATTCATAGCTGAGCTCTGTGAGACTGTGGGGTTCTTCTAGCAGCAGAACATAAGTTGCTTGTGGTCAACAGAGCATTTTATATAATAAAGACCATTAAAAAGTCTCTATATTGACTAGTTGTTTTTCCTACACCTCTTTCTGCTCTGTACCACAGTGTGCTATGGAACTGACCAGCCAGGTATAAGGAACCATGATTCATCACATATAACTCATCAGTGATTGAATTAAACCCAACCCAACTCCAGTATTAACTTTGCATATGGAGTGAATTATGCATTGTTGTGTACCCTACCAGAGCCACACTGAATCATTCGGATAGTTCTGTGCTCATTGACACTAATATGTTGTTGTTCAGTCACTAAATCATGTCTGACTCTTTACGACCCCATGAACTGCAGTATGCCAGGCTTCTCTGTCCTTCACTATCTGCTGGAGTTTACTCAAACTCATGTCCATTGAGTCGATGATGCCATCCAACCACCTCCTCGGTCATCCCCTTCTCCTCCTGCCTTCAATCTTGCCCAGCAGCTCTTCGCATCAGGTGGCCAGAGTACTGGAGCTTCAGCTTCAGCATCAGTCCTTCCAATGAATATTCAGTGTTGATTTCTTCAGGATTGACTGGTTTGATCTCCTTGCAGTCCAAGGGACTCTCAAGAGTCTTCTCCAGCACCACAGTTTGAAGGCATCAATTCTTTGGTGCTCAGCCTTCTTTGTATTGTAACAAAAGACAAGATCAAGTAGAAAGTTGAAGTTGTTTCCCCACTTAACCATAACCATGTTCTAACTGGTGGAGTCACAAGTCATCTCTCCATTTTAAATGGGTAATCATCTTTAAATAACTTATCTTTAAAGAAACAGAAATAAAATAGTTTTATTCATTCACATATTCATTCATTCATTTGCATTTCTGGTGATTTTCATTCTTTTGTGTAGATCCAAGTTTCTTACAGATACATAATTTCTCTTCTACCTCAAAAACTTTAACAATTCTTGCAGGAAAGGTCTGCTAACGGACTTCCCTGGTGGTCCAGTGGCTGAGACACCATGCTCCCATTGCAGGGAGCCCAGGTTCGGTCCCTGGTCAGGGACTAGATCGCACATGCTGCAACTTAGGTGTTCACATGCCACAAACTGTTGAGTTCACATGTCCTTGTGTCGCAGTACAGCCAAATAAATAAAATAAATATTTTTTAACAGGCCTGCTAACAACAAGTTATCTTGGCTTTTTTTTTTTTTTTTGACTAAAGAAAATATTTATCTCACCTTAATTTTTTTCTCCAAGTTTTATTGAGATATAATTGACATACAGCACTATATAAGTTCAAGGTGTACAGTATAATGATTTGATTTATATATATGATGAAATGATTACTGCAGTAAGTTTAGTTCTCATCTATCTCATACAGATACCAAATTAAAGCAATAGAAAAATATATATTTTTCCCCTTGGGATGAGATCTCTTAGGATTTACTCTCAACAACTTTCAAAAGTGACATGAAGCAGAATTAATTATACTTGTCATGTTGTACATTGTACTAGGGATATATCCCTAGTACTTATTCATCTTATAATTGGAAGTCTGTACCTTTGCACTGCCTTCATTTAATTCCCCCTCCCTCCACCCTCCTCAATCTCTGGTAACCACAAATCTGATCTTTTTCTAAGAGTATCTTTGTTTGTTTGTTTTAAAGTACGTTGACCTACAACACTGTTAGTTCCAGTTACACAGCAAGGAGATTTCATATTCCTATCAAATAATAACCATGATATCTAATTAACAAATATCTCACCATGCAAAGATATTACACAGTTATTGACTCTATTCCCGACATTGTACATTTCATACCCATGACTCACGCACCTCTGTGCACCTGAAAGTCTTTATCTCTTAATATCCCTCATCTATTTCTCTCCTCCCTCTAATTCATTCCCGTTGGGAATCACCCGTATGTTCTCTGTATCTATCACTCTACTTATGTTTTGTTAAATATAGCTGTTCATTTGTTTTGATTTTCTAGATTTTATATATAAGTGAGATCAAGGAGCATTTGTCTTTGTCTGATTTATTACATTTAGCATAATGTCCTCTAGGTCCACCCTTCTTGGCAGAAATGGCAAGATTTCATTCTTTTTTATGGCTGAGTAATATTCTATTGTAACCACATCTTTATTCATTCATCAGTTGATGTCACTTAGAAGTTTCCGTATCTTCAGTTCAGTTCAGTTCAGTCACTCAGTCGTGTCCGACTCTTTGTGACCCCATGAATCACAGCACGCCAGGCCTCCCTGTCCATCACCAACTCCCGAAGCTCACTCAAACTCATGTCCATCAAGTCGGTGATGCCATCCAGCCATCTCATTCTCTGTCGTCCCCTTCTCCTCCTGCCCCCAATCCTTCCCAGCATCAGACTCTTTTCCAGTGAGTCAACTCTTCGCATGAGGTGGCCAAAGTATTGGAGTTTCAGCTTTAGCATCAGTTCTTCCAGTGAACACCCAGGACTGATCTCCTTTAGAATGGACTGGTTGGATCTCCTTGCAGTCCAAGGGACTCTCAAGAACCACAGTTCAAAAGCATCAATTCTTCAGCGATCAGCTTTCTCAACAGTCCAACTCTCACATCCATACATGACTACTGGAAAAACCATAGCCTTGACTAGACGGACCTTGGTTGGCAAAGTAATGTCTCTGCTTTTTTTTTTTTTAATAATTTTTATTTCTAAAAAAGAATTTTATTAAAAAAGCACAAATGCAAAGAAATGAACAGAGGAAAATTTATGCGTCGAACCTGGACTGGTCATTTATGATAATATACATGCTACAATTCCATTCTCCCCAATCATTCCACCTTCACCCTCTCCCACAGAGTCCCAAAGACTGTTCTAAATGCCTATGTCTCTTTTGCAGTCTCTTATACAGGGTTCAGGTTACCATTTTTCTAAATTCCATATATATGCGTTAATATACGGTATTGATGTTCTTCTTTCTGGCTTACTTCACTCTGTATAATTGGCTCCAATCTCATCCACCTCATTAAAACTGATTCAAATGTATTCTTTTTGATGGCTGAGAAATACTCCATTGTGTATATGTACCAAAGCTTTCTTATCCATTCATCTGCAGATGGACATCTAGGTTGCTTCCATGTCCTGGCTATTATAAACAGTGCTACAATGAACATTGGAGTACATGTGTCTCTTTCAATTCTGGTTTCCTCGGTGTGTATGCCCAGGAGTGCGATCGCTGGATCATATGGCAGTTCTATTTCCAGTTTTCTGAGGAATCTCCACACTGTTCTCCATAGTGGCTGTACTAGTTTGCATTCCCACCAACAGTGTAAGAGGGTTCCCTTCTCTCCACACCCTCTCCAGCACTTATTGCATGTAGACTTTTGGATAGCAGCCATTCTGACTGGTGTGAAATGGTATCTCATTGTGGTTTTGATTTGCATTTCTCTGATGATGAGGGATGTTGAGCATTTTTTCATGTGTTTATTAGCCATCTTTATGTCTTCTTTGGAGAAATGTCTGTTTAGTTCTTTGGCCCATTTTTTGATTGGGTCACTTAGTTTTCTGGAATTAAGCTGCAGGAGCTGCTTGTATAATTTGGAGATTAATCCTTTATCAGTTGCTTCATTTGCTATTATTTTCTCCCATTCTGAAGGCTGTCTTCTCACCTTGCTTAGAGTTTCCTTTGCTGTGCAGAAGCTTTTGATTTTAATCAGGTCCCATTTGTTTATTTTTGCTTTTATTTCCAATATTCTGGGAGGTGGGTCTTGGAGGATCCTGCTGTGATTTATGTCGGAGAGTGTTTTGCCTACGTTCTCCTCTAGGAGTTTTATAGTTTCTGGTCTTACATTTAGATCTTTAATCCATTTTGAGTTTATTTTGGTGTATGGTGTTAGGAAGTGTTCTAGTTTCATTCTTTTACAAGTGGTTGACCAGTTTTCCCAGCACCACTTGTTAAAGAGACTGTCTTTTCTCCATTTTATATTCTTGCCTCCTTTGTCGAAGATAAGGTGTCCATAGGAGCGTGGGTTTATCTCTGGGCTTTCTATTTTGTTCCATTGATCTATATTTCTGTCTTTATGCCAGTACCATACTGTCTTGATGACTGTGGCTTTGTAATAGAGCCTGAAGTCCGGCAGGTTAATTCCCCCAGTTCCATTCTTCTTCCTCAAGATTGCTTTGGCTATTCGAGGTTTTTTGTATTTCCATACAAATTGTGAGATTATTTGTTCTAGTTCTGTGAAAAATATTGTTGGTAGCTTGATAGGGATTGCATTGAATGTATAAATTACTTTGGGTAGTATACTCATTTTTACAATATTTATTCTTCCAATCCACGAACACGGTATATTTCTCCATCTATTCGTGTCCTCTTTGATTACTTTCACTAGTGTTTTATAGTTTTCTATGTACAAGTCTTTTGTTTCCTTAGGTAGATATATTCCTAAGTATTTAATTGTTTTCATTGCTGTCTCTGCTTTTTAATATGCTATCTAGGTTGGTCATAACTTTCCTTCCAAGGAGTAAGTGTCTTTTAATTTCATGGCTGCAGTCACCATCTGCAGTGATTTTGGAGCCCAAGAAAATAAAGTCTGACACCGTTTCCACTGTTTCTCCATCTATTTCCCATGAAGTGATGGGACCAGATGCCATGATCTTAGTTTTCTGAATGTTGAGCTTCATGTCAACTTTTTCACTCTCCTCTTTCACTTTCATCAAGAGGTTTTTTAGTTCTTCTTCACTTTCTGCCATAAGGGTGGTGTCATCTGCATATCTGAGGTTATCGATATTTCTCCCAGCAATCTTGAATCCAACTTGTGCTTTTTCCAGTCCAGTGTTCCTCATGATGTACTCTGAATATAAGTTAAATAAGCAGGGTGACAATATACAACCTTGATGTACTCCTTTTCCTATTTGGAACCAGTCTGTTGTTCCATGTCCAGTTCTAACTGTTGCTTCCTGACCTGCATACAGGATTCTCAAGAGGCAGGTCAGGTGGTCTGGTATTCCCATCTCTTTCAGAATTTTCCACAGTTTATTGTGATCCACACAGTCAAAGGCTTTGGCATAGTTAATAAAGCAGAAATAGATGTTTTTCTGGAACTCTCTTGCTTTCTCCATGATCCAGCGGATGTTGGCACTTTGATCTCTGGTTCCTCTGCCTTTTCTAAAACCTGCTTGAACATCTGGAAGTTCACGGTTCATGTATTGCTGAAGCTTGGCTTGGAGAATTTTGAGCATGACTTCACTAGTGTGTGAGATGACTGCAGTTGTGCAGTAGTTTGAGCATTCTTTGGCATTGCCTTTCTTTGGAATTGGAATGAAAACTGACCTTTTCCAGTCCTGTGGCCACTGCTGAGTTTTCCAAATTTGCTGGCATATTGAGTGCAACACTTTCACAGCATCATCTTTCAGGATTTGAAATAGCTCAACTGTAATTCCATCTCCACTAGCTTTGTTTGTAGTGATGCTTTCTAAGGCCCACTTGACTTCACATTCCAAGATGTCTGGCTCTAGATGAGTGATCACACCATCATGATTATCTTGGTCATGAAGATCTTTTCTGTATAGTTTTTCTGTGTATTCTTGCTACTTCTTCTTCATATCTTCTGCTTCTGTTAGGTCCATACCATTTCTGCCTTTTATCAAGCCCATCTTTCTATGAAATGTTCCCTTGGTATCTCTAATTTTCTTGAAGAGACTTCTTGTCTTTCCTATTCTTTTGCTTTCCTCTATTTCTTTTCATTGATCGCTGAGGAAGGCTTTCTTATCTCTCCTTGCTATTCTTTGCTAATATAAATAATAATGCAATGAACATGGGGTGGCTATGTCTTTTGTAACTAATATTTTCATTTTCTTTGGAGTAGAATTGCTGGATAATATGGTAGCTCTAGTTTTAAATTCTTGAGGTGTCTCCATACTCTTTTCCACAGTGACTGCAGCAATTTACAGTGCATGAAGTTTCCCTTTTCTCAACATCCGCATCAATATTTGTTATTTGTTGTCTTTGATAACAGCCATTCTGAAATTTGTGAGGTGTTACCTTGTGGTTTTGATTTGCATTTCCCTGATGACTAGCCAGGCTTCAGCCATAAGTGAACCATGAAATTCCAGATGTTCAAGCTGGTTTTAGAAAAGGCAGAGGAACAGAGATCAAATTGCCAACATCCGCTGGATCATAGAAAAAGCAAGAGAGTTCCAGAAAAACATCTATTTCTGCTTTATTGACTATGCCAAAGCCTTTGACTGTGTGGATCACAGTAAACTGTGAAAAATTCTGAAAGAGATGGGAATACAAGACCACCTGACCTGTCTCTTGAGAATCCTGTATGCAGGTCAGGAAGCAACAGTTAGAACTGGACATGGAACAACAGACTGGTTCCAAATAGGAAGAGGAATACATCAAAGCTGTATATTGTCATCCTGCTTGTTTAACTTATATGCAGAGTACATCATGAGGAACGCTGGGCTGGAATCAAGATTGCCGGGAGAAATATCAATAACCTCAGATATGCAGATGACACCACCTTTATGCAAGAAAGTGAAGAGGAACTCAAAAGCCTCTTGATGAAAGTGAAAGAGGGGAGTGAAAAAGTTGGCTTAAAGCTCAACATTCAGGAAACTAAGATCATGACATCCGGTCCCATCACTTCATAGCAAATAGATGGGGAAACAGTGGCTGACTTTATTTTTCTGGGCTCCAAAATCACTGCAGATGGTGACTGTAGCCATGAAATTAAAAGACACTTACTCCTTGGAAGGAAAGTCATGACCAACCTAGACAGCATATTAAAAAGCAGAGGCATTACTTTGCCAACCAAGGTCCGTCTAGTCAAGGCTATGGTTTTTCCAGTAGTCATGTATGGATGTGAGAGTTGCACTATAAAGAAAGCTGAGCGCAGAAGAATTGATGAGCTTTTGAACTGTGGTGTTGGAGAAGACTCTTGAGAGGCCCTTGGACTGCAAGGAGATCCAACCAGTCCATTCTAAAGGAGATCAGTCCTGAATATTCATTGGAAGGACCGATACTGAAGCTGAAACTTCAATACTTTGGCCACCTGATGTGAATAGCTGACTCATTTGAAAAGACCCTGATGCTGGGAAAGATTGAGGGCAGGAGGAGAATAGGATGACAAAGGATGAGATGGTTGGATGGCATCACCGACTCAATGGACATGAGTGTGGGTAAACTCCGAGAGTTGGTGATAGACAGGGAGGCCTGGTGTGCTGTGGTTCCTGGGGTCGTAAAGAGTCGGACACGACTGAGCGACTGAATTGAAGGGAACCGATGACTAGTAACACTGAGCAACTTGTCATACATCTGCTGGCCATTTCTTCACCTTCTGTGGAAAAATGTCTATTCTGATTATCTGTCATTTCTTTAATCATCTTGTTTGGGTTTTTCTGATGTAGAATTATTTGAGTTCTTTGTACATTTTGGGTATTTACCCCTTCTCCAATGTATCATCTGCAAATATCTTCTCCCATTTACTAAGTGGCCTTTTGTTGATAGTTTCTTTTGCTATGCAAAATCCTTTTAATGTGATGTAGTACTATTTGTCTATTTTTGTTTTTGTTTTCCTTGCCTGGGCAGATATATCCAAAAATGTATTTCCCAGACCAATGTAAAAGAATGTACAGGCTATGCTTTCCTCTAGAAGTTTCATGGTTTCAAGTCTTGCATTTAAGTCTTTAATCCATTTTGAATTTATTTTTGTACATAGTATAAGAAAGTACTCCAGTTTGGCCTTTTTGCACACAGCTGTCCAGTTTTCCCAAAAGCATTTGTTGAAGAGGCTGTCTTTTCCCATTGTATATTCTTGTCTTCTTTGTCATAGATTAATTGCCCACTAAAGTCTGGGTTCATTTCTGGGCTCACTCTTCTGTTCTATTGACCTGTATCTGCTTTTGTGCCAATACTATGTTATTTTGATTACCATAGCCTTGCAGTATAATTTTAAATCCAGTTCTTTCTATATTAAGATTGCTTTGGATATTTGACGTCTCCTGTGTTTCCATAAAATTTTAGAATTTGTGCCAGTTCTATGAAAAATCCCACTGGTATTTTAATAGGGATTGCATTGAATCTGTAGATTGTCTTGGGTAGTAGAGTCACTTTAACAATATTAATTCCTCCAATCAATGAGCACTGTATATCTTTCCATCTGTTTGTGTTGTCTTTAGTTTCCTTCATCAGTGTCTTACGGTTTTCCAAGTGCAGGTAATCTATCTTCTTAGTTAAATTCATTCTTAAGTATTCTGTTCTGTTTGATTCAGTTACAAACAGGATTGTTTTTTCAGTTTCCCTTTCAGAAAGCTCACTGATAGCATATGGAAAAGCAACAGGTTTCTGCATATTAGTTTTGTATACTTCTACTTTACTAAATCTTATGATGAGTTCTCATAATTTTTTGATGGTGTCTGAGGATTTACTGGGGCTTCCCTGGTAGCTCAGATGATAAAGAATCCACCTGCAATGCTTCTTCGGTGGCTCAAACAGTAAAGAATCTGCCTACAATGCAGAAGACCTAGGTTAGATCCTTGCATTGGGAAGATTCCCTGGAGAAGGAAATGGCAACCCACTCCAGTTTTCTTGCCTAGATAATTCCATGCACAGGGGAGCCTGGAAAGCTACAGTCCATGGGGTCGCAAAGAGCTGGACACGACTGAGTGACTAACACTTAGGATTTATTATGTATAGTATCATATCACCTGCAAAGAGTGGTGGTTTTACTTCTTCCTCTCTAATTTGTATTCTTTTTATTTCTTTTTCTTCTCTAATCACTATGACTAGGATTTACAATACTATGTTGAAAAAAGTGTGGCAAGTGTGGGCATCCTTCTCTTATTCTTGACCTTAGATAAAATGCTTTTAGCTTTTTACTGTTGGTGATGGACAGGGAGGTCTGGCGTGCTGTGATTCATGGGGTCGCGGAGAGTCGGACATGACTGAGCAACTGAACTGAACTGAACTGAGCTGATGATGACAGCTGTGGGTTTGTCATATATAGCCTTTATTATTTTGATGTATGTTTCCTTTATACCCACTTTGTTGAGAGTCTTTATCAGAAATGGATACTGAATACTGTCAAAAGCATTTTACTACATCTATTGAAATGATCATATCATTTTCATTCAGCAATTTGTTAATAACATCATATTAATGAAATTTGATTAGTGAATATTAAGCCACTTTGACTGATTAGTAAATATTGAGCATCCTTGTATCTCTAGAATAAATCCCATTTGACCATGGTGTATGATCCTTTTAATGTATTATTGAATTCAGTTTGCTAACATTTTGTTGAGGATTTTTGAGGATATTGATCTATAATTTTCTTTTTTGTGTGTGATATCTTTGTCCAGTTTTGGTATCTGGGTGATGTTGGCTTTGCAGAATAAGTTTGGAAGCATTACTTCTGCTTTAATTTTTTGAAGTATTGAAAGGAATAGGAGTTAACTCTTCTCCAAATGCTTGGTAGAACTCACCTGAGAAGCTATCTGCTCCTGGACTTTGTTTGCTGAGAGTTAGTTTATTACTGATTCAATTTCATTACTGGTAATTGGTCTGTTCATATTTTCTATTTCTTCCTGGTTCAGTCTTGAGAGAGTGTACATTTCTAGTAATTTGTCCATTTCTACAGGGTTGTCCATTTTATTGTCATACAGTTGTTCATAATAGTCTCTTAAACAATCCTTTGTATTTCTGTGGTATCAATTATAACATTTCCTTTTTTATTTTTTATTTTATTTGTTTGGGCCTTCTCTCTTTTTTACTTGATAAGACTGGATAAAAGTTTATCAATTTTATTTATCTTTCAAAGAAATAACTTAAGTTCATTGATCTTTTCTATTGTTTTTCTAGTCTCTATTCACTTATTTTTTGCTCTGATCTTTATGGTTTCTTTGTTTCTACTCAGTTCAGGTTTTGTTTGTCTTTTTCTAGTTCCTTTAGGTGCAAGTTTAGGTTGCTTATTTGAGATTTTTCTTGTTTCCTAAAAAGCTTCTTTCGTTATACACTTCCCTCTTAGAACTGCTTTTGCTTTCATCCCCTAGATTTTGGATTGTTGGTCTTCTCTTTTATCTTTTTCAGGAACTTGTTGTTTTCTCTTTGATTTCTTCAGTTATTTCACTTAATTTTTGAAAGACATTTTTGCTGGATTAGTGTTACAGGTTGACTTTTTAACCTTTCAGCACTTTAGGGAATGTTATCCCATTGTACTATGGCTTGTATTATTTCGGATGAGAAGTGCAATCTTCCTGTCTGAGTCCATCTTTGCAATTGTATGATAAACCATACTACTTAAGAGTAGTATTTAGCAATCTCTGATCTATCGTTTCTTATTATATTCCTAGATTCATTTCTCACTCAGTAAGTAAAATTAGTCTTTAGCTTTCCATTTTGTGCTATCATTTTATGGATTGATGTCAGGGCTATACAAATCCTATAAATGATTTAAGAAAATTACATGCTTTTCTTTTTATAAATTTTTAATTATATACGTTAGACTTTAATTCATTCTCCTTGTGAAAAGTAAAATGTGGCAGACTCAGTGAATCTGTATTCTGGCAACTTAGCTAAGTTAGAGCTTTGTTTCCATAACTTTCCTTCCTTAGTTAGTTACAGAGTAGGTTGGACCACAAGAGACATTTGCAATAGATTTGGATGATAGAAGAAGAGCAACCATATTGTTCTAGCTCATACAGGATCTTCTTTACTTCCTCCGACTCCTGGGGTAGGTGTATGAGTATGTTTATCTCTGTGACTAAAGATATTAGTTTCTTCTGCAGATCTCCTCCTACCATCAAAGTTGGAACTGTAGAAAAGGTGAGAGCCTGATCCAAGTTCCAGTTTGTCCTTATGAATTCTAGTGCACTTTTACAGGTCCATTTCCCCTGTTTCCCCCACTTCTCATGTAACTTTACTTCCTGGCTGTCTGTCCTAATGACTTCAGGTTCCAGACACTAAAAAAACAGCCCCTCATCAACCATTTAAACAGTTCTCATAACAGTGTAGGGGAAAATCTCTATAAAATAGTCAACATACATGACACATACATATTTGCATCTACGTGTGTGTGTGTGTGTGTGTGCACGCACGCATGTTCTGCTTCTCTTAGTGAACCCTGAATGAGTCACAGTTGGCTATTGGCAATGATTCCAGAGGAATGGAAATTTAAAGGACAGATTGAATGGTTCTAGGTTACCTAGAATCGGTTCTCTGACCTTATTAAAGGTATCACAAGCCCTCTTTACAGTAGAAAAGATTGTGCTGTAGCCAGTGAAGTGCAGAGGCCAAGTTTTAATTTATCAACTTTACAGACCTGCAATGAAGTCAGGACTTTGGGTAACCAAGTGTTTTCTGCCAGAGTATAATTTAGTGGCAATAAGAAAGATAATGGCATTGGTTGCTTCTAAGTGTGTTCAAAGCTATGGGAAAAGAAAATGAAAAGCCCAAAGCTTAGCAGGTTAGTTACACATGACCACCTCCATCATGAAAGGGGAAAACATCTGATATAGTTTCATGATATTTAAAAGCTTTTTTCCAAGAGAAAAAAATACTCCATAGGCCACTAGACAGTGGAGCAAACATATGACTATAGCCAGAAGAGGCAAACCAACTACTACCAAATGTATCTGTTCCTATCAGATTGAATTGTTGGCCTTTCCAAAGTTGAAGGGGCCCAATGTGGTCAATTTGCCACCAAGTAGTTGGTTGGTTCCCTTGAGAAACAGTGCTATATTGTAGGTATTCAGCTTGGTTGCTGACAGTCAAATGCCTGTCATTTGAGTTGGATATTCAGCCTTTGCAAGAGGGCACCCACGCTACTGGGCCCATGTGTAGCCTCCGTCTTCCTCCACGTACCTATTATGCCAGCACTAAAGTGGCCAATGAAAGAAGTTGGCTGACAACAAATGGCTTAACTAATATCAAATTTAAAAGTAAATTTATTTACCTTTCCTCCAAACATAGTCATCATTTTCCATTTTGGAGACCTTTGAAATTATGATTGATATAACACAAAGTATTAATTTCTCACTCCTAATCAACGTCAACAAGTTTCATTTAATGCATATGAAAAACTCTGCCTTAAAAAAAATTGAAACCTTTCTTAACAATATTAAGCTTAAGCTTGGCAATTGTACACATGTGCTACAAAGATAATTATATCCTTTTGGGATATTTATTGTCTATATTTCATTATTGTTTATTTAGATATTCAAAAATTTAGATTGAAACATTGTTTGGCACCACTACCTTTTGACCCTCATTTATTTCAGTGACTTCCATTGCAAGGCATAAAACTGAACCCTCATGATTTTAATTTTATATTATCTGTATAAAATATTAAAAGCTTGATTTTGAAGTCAGAAAATATGTTGGAAATACCACCTGGCTTTTTTTAACACATAATTCCAGAAAGACCAAATTTTCTGCCCAAGGTCACAAAATTTGTTCATGGAAAAGATAGGACTAAAGTGAGATGTTTCTACTTCCTTAAAATTATGTTCCTGGACTTCCCTAGTGGAACAATGGGTAAGAATCCACCTACCAATGCAGGGGACACAGGTTCATTCCCTGACTGGGAAGATTCCACATGCCTCAGAGCAACTAACCCCATGAGCCACAACTGCTGAGCCAGTGATCTAGAGCCCCCCAGCTGAAACTACTGAGCCCATGTGCCACAACTATTGCAGCCTGAAAGCTCTGGGAGGCAGGTCAGGTCATCTGGTATCCCCATCTCCTTAAGAATTTTCCACAGTTTGTTGTGATCCACACAGTCAAAGGCTTTGGCATAGTCAATAAAGCAGAAGTAGATGTTTTTCTGGAACTCTCTAGCTTTTTCAATGATCCAAAGGATGTTGGCAATTTGATCTCTGGTTCCTCTGCCTTTTCTAAAACCAGCTTGAACATCTGGAAGTTCACGATTCATGTACTATTGAAGCCTGGCTTGGAGAATTTTGAGCATTAATTTGCCAGCATGTGAGATGAGAGCAATTGTGCAGTAGTTTGAACAATGGACTGGTTACAAACTGGGAAAGGAGTATGAAAAGACTGTATATTGTCACCCTGCTTATTTAACCTATATGCAGAGTACATCATGCAAAATGCTGGGCTGGATGAAGCACAAGCTGGAATCAAGACTGCTGGGAAAAATATCAATAACCTCAGACATGCAGATGACACCACCCGTATGGCAGAAAGTGCTGCTGCTTCTGCTAAGTCACTTCAGTCGTGTCCGACTCTGTGTAACCCCATAGACAGAAGCCCACCTGGCTCCCCCGTCCCTGGGATTCTCCAGGCAAGAACACCGGAGCGGGCTGCCATTTGCCTCTCCAATGTGTGAAAGTGAAAGTGAAGTTGCTCAGTTGTGTCCGACCCTTAGCGACCCCACAGACTGCAGCCTACCAGGTTCCTCCATCCATGGGATTTTCTAGGCAAGAGTACTGGAGTGGCTTGCCATTGCCTTCTCCGATGGCAGAAAGCTAAGAGGAACTAAAAAGCCTCTTGATGAAAGTGAAAGAGGAGAGTGAAAAAGTTGGCATGAAGCTCAACATTCAGAAAACTAAGATCACGTCATCTGATCCCATCACTTCATGGGAAATAGATGGGGAAACAGTGGAAACAGTGTCAGACTTTATTTTTTTGGGCTCCAAAATCACTGAGGATGCTGACCGCAGCCATGAAATTAAAAGACGCTTACTCCCTGGAAGGAAAGTTATGACCAACCTAGATAGCATATTAAAAAGCAGAGACATTACTTTGCCAAACAAGGTCCGTCTAGTCAAGGCTATGGTTTTTCCAGTGATCATGTATGGATGTGAGAGTTGGACTGTTGAGAAAGCTGATCGCCGAAGAATTGATGCTTTTGAACTGTGGTATTGGAGAAGACTCTTGAGAGTCCCTTGGACTGCAAGGAGATCCAACCAGTTCATTCTAAAGGAGATCAATCCTGGGTGTTCACTGGAGGGACAGATGCTAAAGCTGAAACTCCAATACTTTGGCCACCTCATGCGATGAGTTGACTCACTGGAAAAGACTCTGATGCTGGGAGGGATTGAGGGCAGGAAGAGAAGGGGACGACAGAGAATGAGATGGCTGGATGGCATCACTGACTCGATGGAGGTGAGTTTGAGTGAACTCTGGGAGTTGGTGCTGGACAGGGAGGCCTGGCGTGCTGTAATTCATGGGGTCACAAAGAGTCAGACACGGCTGAGAGACTGAACTGAACTGAACAGACATGCAGATGACACCACCCTCATGGCAGAAAGTGAAGAAGAACTGAAGAGCCATCTGATGAAAGTGAAAAAGGAGAGTGAAAAAGTTGGCTTACAACTCAACATTCAAAAAACTAAGATCATGGCATCTGGTCCCATCACTTCATGGCAAATAGATGGGGAAACAATGAGAGACTCTATTTTGGGGGGGCTCCAAAATCACTGCAAATGGTGACTGCAGCCATGAAATTAAAAGACACTTACTCCTTGGAAGGAAAGTTATGACCAACCCAAATAGCATATTAAAAAGCAGAGACAATACTTTGCTGATAAAGGTCCATCTGGTCAAGGCTATGGTTTTTCTAGCAGTCGTGTATGGATGTGAGAGTTGGACTATAAAGAAAGTTGAGCACTGAAGAATTGATGCTTTTGAACTGTGGTGTTGGAGAAGACTCTTGAGAGTCCCCTGGACTGCAAGGAAATCAAGCCAGTCAATTCTAAAGGAAATCAGTCCTGAATATTCATTGGAAGGACTGATGCTGAAGCTGAAGCTTCAATACTTTGGCCACCTGATGTGAAGAACTGACTCATTGGAAAAGACCCTGATGCTGAGAAAGACTGAAGGCGGGAGGAGAAGGGGATGACAGAGGCTGAGATGGTTGGATGGCATCACCAACTCTGTGGACATGAGTCTGAGCAAGCTCCAGGAGTTGGTGATAAACAGGGAAGCCTAGCGTGCTGCAGTCCATGGGGTCGCAAAGAGTCGGACATGACTGAGCGACTGAACTGAACTGAACTGAAGCTGCAGGGACCACAAGCCACAACTACTGAGCGCCTGTGCAGCAACCACTGAAGCCTTCACGCCTAGAGCCTGTGGTCCCACAACAAGAAAAGCCATGGCAATGAGAAGCCCAGGAACAGCAATGAGAAGCCCAGGAACCACAGCTAGAGAAAGCTAGAGTGCAGCAACAAAGATCCAGTGCAGCCAAGGATAAACAAATAAATGAAAGCATTGTGTACATGTCAAATATATTGTATTAAAAAATTATGTTCCTATGTAGCACAGGGATGTGTTTTGGAGAAGCACTTTTCAGACCTTGGAATTCCCACTGAAGTAAAATCTAACTTAATACGATCATTTTGGACTCCAAGTCCAAAAATTTCAATCCACTAAAAGACAGAATTCCTGTTGTGGTAAATAAGTATTCTTGGAGTTCACTGCAGGATACAGAGCCTTCTCAGACTCAGATGTGGAGTGGACCCATATAGCAGTGCTTGCTCTCTCTGGCCTAAATATGGGGCAACTTGGGGTTGTGGGGTCTGGCTCCAAAACAGCAGAATTTCCAAGTCAGTGTCCATTTAGTCGGCCTGGTCTGGGGACTGTATTAGGGCTACAGGGACGTTCGGTCCATATCCTGCTACTCAGGACCCGCAGCCCATTATTTCCTCCCCTCTCCACCGCTCATCCTGATTCTCCTCCAGGAGGCCAAGCACTTTATCCTTCTGCCCTCCTCCCAGACCCCACTTGCTCCCCACCCATCCCCAACATCTTTAAAAAGCCAGCGGAGGGCTGTTCAGTTCAGTTCAGTTCAGTTCAGTCGCTCAGTCGTGTCCGACTCTCCGCGACCCCATGAATCACAGCACACCAGGCCTCCCTGTCCATCACCAACTCCCGGAGTTCACTCAAACTCATGTCCACAGAGTCGGTGATGCCATCCAGCCATCTCATTCTCCGTCGTCCCCTTCTCCTCCCGCCCCTAACCTTTCCCAGCATCAGAGTCTTTTCCAGTGAGTCAACTCGTCGCATGAGGTGGCCAAAGTACTGCAGCTTCAGCTTTAGCATCAGTCCCTCCAATGAACATCCAGGATTGATCTCCTCTAGAATGGACTGGTTGAATCTCCTTGCAGTATAAGGGACTCTCAAGAGTCTTCTCCAACACCACAGCTGTAGCCAATCCCAATTACGTCCGATTTTGCTGTGCTGCAGGCTTTTTTTTTTTTTTTTTTACTGTCAACAATAGTTGTGCTCCATCAACTCGATAAACAGGAGTCAGCTTATGCCTGCAGTTAGAGGGAGCTGTAACGTGTACCTGTAATTAACCAACTAGCTGGGGGTGACAGTTCAGGGAACCAAATGCCCAGTAGAACACCAGACAGACACCTGGAAGGATACTGCCTTCTGTTCTTTGGTACAAACTGGCAAAGAGAAACAGGGTGTCAGACCTGAACTGCAGCCCCCGGAAGGGTCTCCGCGGGTCTCCAAATCCAGCCCCTCAGCTCGGAGAGGCAGGACTTTGGAAGCGGAGCGTCCAGGAGGCTGCGAGGGCGGCGCCGGGCAGACCACCGAGCTTCCGCGGCGCGTGTGGCGCGCGTGCGCACGGGTCTGCGCGGCGTCACGGACACAAGGGGCCGGGATGCCGCGCGGACCCAGGTAGTGGAGGGCGCTGGGGGCTAAGGACACGGACACGTCAGCACTCCACCGCCGTGGCTTTGGAGCCGCGGTCGGGAAACTGCCGCGCCTGCAGTCCCCCAGCTTCCCCGCCAGGGGGCGAACACCCCACGCCCCGGGGGCTCAGGATCGTGCGCGGACCCAGGGAACGCAAAGGCGGTGGCCCCCCTACTGGCGCCCAGGCCGCCCTTACCTCCAGGTAGTACAAGTCCAGGGTCGTGATCTGCGAGTCCAGGAAATCTTCGTAGGTGTTAAACTGCGTGACTATATTGTCCACGGTGGTCGACGCTTCGTCCTGATCCATCGCGGTTGCCTTGACCCGAGCGTCCCTAGCTACGGAGGCCCGGGGGCAGGGTCAGAAGATTCCACCCACTTCGTCCCTTCCAATCAGTTAGAAACCGGTGCGGAGTTTGGGGCGTTAATCCCACCCCCGTGTCTGGTTACGGTTTCAGGTTCCCGCCTCACTCCTAGGAACGCCGTCTCAAATTAACCTCCCCAAGTTCCGGCCTCAAGACTTCAATAGACTCGGACTTCGGTAAAAATGAGTAGCCTTGGAAGAGAGGCAATTGCAATCCAAAATTTAAAAGGGTGAAACTCCCCCCAGGATGTGTAGACGAAATACTACAGATCAGAGCTTCTAGTTTCATTCTAAAACAATGCTGCTAGGGACCAAATTACCAAGGTTAGTTCTCTGATAACTGAAGGTCCATTTTTGCAGTGTCTCAAAACAGAAATTTCTGGAAATGGACTTGTGAATAAATCCATTAACAAAAGAAACATTAATAACATTTTCAAATTATTATTGTTGTTGTTTAGTTGCTGACTCAGTCCGACTCTTTTTCGAGACCCCATGGACTGTAGCTTTGCCAGGCTCCTCTGTCCATGGGATTTCCCGGGCAAGAATACTGGAGTGGGGTGCTATTCCCGTCTCCAGGGGATCTTCCCGACCTAGGGATCGAACCCACGTCTCTTACATCTCCTGTATTGGCAGGAGGATTCTTTACCACTGGGTCACCTATTTTTAAGTGATTGTTAATATTTGGATATGAGAAAGAATTTATGAATTTCCCAAAGGAAACTAACTGAACGAAAATATCTTTGAAGATTTCTTTTGGCCCCAGGCTCTTGTTTTAACTTTTTTTTCATTTAAGTTTCAGTAAACACACAAAGACCTTGGCCTGTGGAAGCTGCCTTCTTTTAAAGGGTAAAATATCTGAAATTTAGAAAGCAAAGGTTTTACTAAAGACTTTTCCTTTAGAACAGAGTTTTACATTTTGAAAACATGGATTTAAAGTAATCCAGCCTGGCAGCTGGCAAAATTTTTCAGAATCCATTTTTGGATTTTAATGTTCTACAAATCATCCTTGGGAATTAACACATAGTACAACACTTGAGCCTGTGGTAGTTGCTCTCTAAGTACTTACTGACTTAATTTTGAAGCTTTCCACAGAAATGCAAAAAGAACTTTTAATGAAAACATCTGTTAAGATACTTCACCTTGAGTTAGCTTTCTTACTTTAAAAAGGCCCTCTCAAAATTAGAATGTCATGAATGTTCTGATTTTAAGTGATGGAAACAATAATCTCTAGGATATCAGTAACTTGTCTTTTAATTAATTACTACATTTTAAAAGGCACTTTGGAAATTATTTTTAAATACAATGTAATCTTGATTTAGGAGAACAGAAAGGAGAAAGAAACCCTGGACACTCATAATACAACAATGACATTAATAATAATAATACCAGTTATTGAATATACCCTGCATGCTGGGCACTGTCCCAAGTGCCAACAATAGATTACATCTTTAACTAGTATCTGTGCTAAAATTAAAAACCACCAACACTTTGACATCATCTAATGCCTAAAAAGACATGAAAATTCAAATAGCTCAAGACTGAGGAAAAATTCCATGTGACTTAAGACATTCTACCTGATAAGAGACAGAGATCTCAGTATTCTGGATTATCTAGAGAGTGCTGTAAATGTCGCCTCATTATTCTGAATGAACTGAGCACAAGGAAAGGCTTAGAAAATATATATTTGATTTACTATGATAATATCTATTAAAACTTTATCATGTGCCAGCCCTGTTCTAAATGCATGCTTTATATGCATTATCTTGTTTAATCATGACTACAAATCCACCAGGAAAGTAGCACTAGCGTTATTTGTAATATGGAAACAGAATGAATCTAAGTGGACTGGGCAAAGTCTTAGAGATAAAAATAGCAAAACAACTCACTACTCGTGCTTTCCCGGAAAGAGAAAGGTAAATAGAGGTTTGAAGGGCCACATGGAATTAACTATCAAAGTTGGGGTTTTGTATTTATTAGAAATACATATATATGTCAAATTGTGAAAGGGAACATGGATCAGCACAAATAAAGAAGCAAAAGGGGTGGCATATTCCAAGATGTGGAGGCAGAGAAAGATTGGTTTCTGTGCAGGAAAAAGCTGCACATCGATTGACAGCGTGAGAAGCCCAGGAAGGAGCACAGAAAAAAGGAATCTGACTAAGGAGCAAATTGGTAGGAAGGCTTTGAATGCTTGAATGAAGAGTTTGCAGAGTTGATCATCTTAGAGCAAGACAGAGGACGAAGAAAACGTCTGATAATCACATACAAACAAAACATGTCACTGTTGAAGTCTCCAGAGTGCTTGTATTATCATATTAGCTTTGAAGTCCTCCTCCTTCGTGATCTCATCCATTCTGAGAAACCATGAAGACTCTAGGGAACTATGTATCTGTCTGTCTGTCTGTGTGTGTGTGTGCACGGGCATGCGTGGGCACGCTCAGTTGCTCAGTCATGTCCAACTCTTTGCGACCCCATGGACTGCAGCCCACCAGGCTCCTCTGTCCATGGGATTTTTTAGGTAAGAATACTGGAGAGGGTTGCCATTTCCTCCTAAAGGGGATCTTCCCAACCCAGGGATCAAACCCACATCTCTTGTGTCTCCTGCATTGCAGGTGGAATCTTTGGGTTCATTCAACCATAGCAATTTGATTACAAGGACCTATATGTTAGTAAAATCTGAGATTATTGTTTGCCTGTATATTCTTCTATTAGGATCCATTGTGACTATGCATTTTTGGTGGAAACCCCATTAAATGTACCATTGGGCCATCAGTTCTTTGATGAAGGAATCCCTAAAACATCTACATTTAAAAAATCATGAAAATGCTTCAAGACAATGAATCTAGTAATGTGTTCCAACTGAGAACACTGAAGATGATTTTCAACAAATTAGTTTCTTTATACATAGTGAAAGAAAAAAATATCAATTCAGCCTTAGTTCTCCAGAAAAGCTTAAATGATGGTAGGCCTAATTCAATTGTATTTTTCTTAACCTTCAATTTAAGTTTAAAAGCACTTTCAGACCTGTGCCTGAGAAATTAATGAGCTTTGGCAGATCTCTATTTCCTATTGTAAAGTCTTTGTTATGATCAGTTATTTTGAGTAACATGCATTCCTACTTATAGTCCAGGATTTTTAAAGATGGAACCTGAATTTAGCACCCAATCCCGGATATTTCATTCTTTGCAAGAGGACCAGCAAGGATTATCTATATTCACAACAATACTCCAAAAGATGAAAGAAACATGTGCTATGTAAGAATAACAAAATATATACCATATTTAGGTTAATTTTGTTGCTGTTTAGTCTCTAAGTCACATGGACTGTAGCCCTTCAGGCTCCTCTGTCCATGGGATTTCCCAGGACATGAATGAATACTGGAGTGGGTTGCCATTTCCTCGACCAGGAATCAAACCCACATCTCCTGCATTGGCAGATGAGTTCTTTACCACTAAGCTACCAGGGAAGCCCTTAGCTCAGTTTACTGAGTTTAAAAAATGACACAATATAAAAATAAAAGTCATAAGAATGTAGGCAAAAATCTCAGCATCATTATCTCTTTGAAATAAAAAGACTTTGGTATTATACTTACCAAAGTATAAGTGGAAGTTCATGAAAAAATTTCCAGTTAAGCTTTGTGCTTTTCTATTTCCAAATGTTCAGCAATATACCATGGTATCTGGGAAAGTGACTAGAAAACATACTTTAGGTAAGTTGAAATGATAGAAACGAGATGCCTTGTTTATTATGCTAATAAGATGCTAAACACTCTGAGTAAGAACTTAAGGTTCTATTAAACTGAATTTAATACATTACCATATTGTAAGAAAGAAAAACATAATGCTCATTCTGAAAGGATAGGAGACTTGTGTCTGATGTTGCCCTATTGCTTATGAAGCTCCTGTGGGTTGCAGATGAGGACTCATGCTTTATCATCAGTCAAGGAGAGCTCTTTTGCACTTTGTAATAAAAACAATACTGAATTTATTTAAGTTATTTCTTGTGATGAGATCACTGGGCTTCCACATCATCTCAGTTATTCTAAAGTGCTGGAATTCTGGTTCCACAGCCTCTAGCTCATGCAGACATGATGTGTCCATGTGTCATAATTCCAGTTTTTTCCTGGCCTCTGACAATGTAAAGGGAAGGATCCAGAAGAAAGACCAGAGGTAACTGCTACCAGGAATGGGGCTGACAGGTGTCAGAAGCTAATAAAAGTTTGGAAGTTACTATGCTATGGGATTTGTGTTGTTTTTTTTCTGCTGCTACGTGACGTCCGACTGTTTGTGACCCCATAGACTTAAGCCTTCACCATCTCTCTTCTGGAATAGATGGTGGATATGGTAGCTACAACCATCTTCTTAGAACTGGGCTCTCAGTGACTCTCTAAGGTTTTCCTAGCAATTTCATTGAAAATTCCTCTTTGCCTACATGGATATCAGGCTCTCGCCTAATGCACCACTCCCGCTGAGGGGCCAAACGCTCTCAGAAGGCATCACAGGTGAACAGATGGCCACCACGACCAGTGCAGAGCTGCCAGTTTCAGATGGTTGCTCAGCACCACCCCCGATCTTACTCTGTGTTTTTCCCTTCAAATCACTCTTATTTTCTGCAGTGACTTTTCCTTCTTTAGTAAGTAAGTAAGTGAAGTCTTCTTTGTCTTCTCTCTTTAACCCTATATCCTCCTGTCTCAACGCAGACCATCTTAACTCCTACTTCACAAGGGAAGTAAAAGGCATCAGATTAGATATCCTACAGATTAGATATCCTACAAGATTACTCACATATCAGTTCAATTTCTTCCCTTTGGTTTCAAAAGAAGAGATTCACCTCCTCTCAGACCTTCATTCTACCCTGGCTCTCTCCTGCCTTCTCAGGATTTCTTATTTTGACTATCCCTTCTCCTGTATCATTATCTCTCTTCCTCTCTCTTTCCTTTTCCCTCTCCCCGACTTCCTTCCCCATTTTTTGAACAAGCAAATGAACTCTAAAACAAGCCTTCCACTCCACAGTCCACTTCAGCTACATGCTCTCTCATCTCTCACAGCAAAGCTTCTTGAAAGAGTTAGCAACCGTCCCTATTCCCGTGTTCTAACCATACACTTTCTGCTCAGCCCCTCCCAATCTAGTGTTAGGCACTGGCCCACTGAAACTATCTTTATCACAGGCAATGATGATATCCTAGGCATTTTTTATTTTTTGGCTGAGTGGCATGCGGGATCTTAGTTCCCCAACCAGGGATCAAATCCATGCCCTCTGCATCGGGAGCTCAAAGTATTAACCACTGAACCTCCAGGGAAGGCCTCCTAGGCAATTTTTTAAGTTCTCATACTATGTCACTCTCAGGGGCATATGAGTCTGTGACCACTCTCTTCTCTTCAAAACTCTCCTTCAGCTTCCATCACATCATTTTTGCCCCGTGACCAGTTGTTTGGTTGGTCAACTAGATGGCTGATTTTCCATTAGCTGTCTTTCCTGTCTTCTTTGCAGGTTCCTCTTCCCCTTAACTAGCTTTTAAAAATTCAGTGGTCTTGGGGTTCTCTCCTAGGCCTTTTCCTGCCTCTATATGCTCTGAGACTACAGTCAGTCCCCTATGTGCAAACAAGTTCCACTCTGAGAACACAATCATGAGTCCGATTTGTTCATAAGTCCAACAAAGTTAGCCTAGGTGCCCAACTAACACAGTTGGCTACATGGTACTGTACTGTAAGGGGTTTATAACACTTGTCACACAAATAACACATAAAAAACAAACACAGAAATAAAACATTTTTAATCTTACAGTACAGTACCTTGAAAGGTACAGTAGCACAGTACAATAGCTGGCATTCAGGGGGCTGGCATCAAGTCAACAGGCAACAGGAGCTACTGATGGAGGAGGGAGAGGAGGTGGGAGACAGTAGAGCTGAAGGATTGTCAGCAATAGGAGACAGGATGAGCTGCAATTTCACCCATGCCTGACGGTGATGGAACACACATCTTTGAACGTTCACAACTTGAAGGTTCGTATGTAGGGGACTTACTGTATATCTATATCCATAACTTATATCCTACATGCATATGGTTCTCAGGTTTATATAACTAGCCAGATCACTCTCCTGAGCTCCAGCCCACAAGTCCAACTGCCTACAAGACATCACCAGATGAAAACGAGTATAAAATTGAATGTTTTCTCTTCCGTGCTTCCTAAACTTGCTGGTCCCCATGTGTTCCCTCCTTCAGAATACATCTTTCTCTCTTCTCTCCATGGTTCACGGAAGAAACCTGGAAGACAGTCGTGACCCTTGACTCTCCTTTACCCCTGAAATACATGACCTGTTATTTCATTCTCACAAATATATCACTTAAAGGCTTTGGTTTCTTTCCAACCTCACTGCTTTTGTGTCCTTGTCTAAGGCAGAAACTGACATCTAGACTCCAAAGATACCCTCTTTTCTGGTTTCCTTAGATCCCTTGGGCACCCTCTCCATTCCACTCTTCACAACTGAGTTAGAGGGTTTATTTAAAAACAGTGATCTGATTTCATCACAATTCTCTGAAAACCTCCTTTGGCTTTCCACTGCCTTCAGATTAAATTTTCTTTCTTTTTTTAAACATGGCTAACAAGGCTCTCCATATTCCTTCATCTGACATTTTCACGGTCTCATACGTTACATGTAGAAGAGACGGATTCCAGAAACCACTGGGATAAAGTGTATAGTGGCGCAACTGAGCACTTTTTATCCTCAAATAAGATTCAAAAGATTTTCATTTTAGATCGAAATAAGAAATACAGTGATGTGGTTGGTTTTTAATGAAAGCTTGCAAGTACTTAATAAACTCAAATAATTAGGTACTGATTTGAAGGTAAAAAAAAAATTCAGATGAAATTTCTGGAGAAAATAAGAAGTGACATCTTTAAAACTCTAGAGACAAGGTGGAAACAAGCTGCTTTTCTGAGGAGTATATTTAGCACCTCTAAAATACTCACTGACCTCTATAGAATTCCTCAGAGGAGAAACCTGATCTATTTTAAATCAGCATCTTCTTTCTAGCCTCTGAAAACAATGTCAGAGCTCATCAGGTAGCAAAGTGTTTTTGCAGCCATGGTAATAATACAACAACCCCACTCACAACTAAGCCAATACAAAAAAGAGGACCTGGCCTTCATTAGTCTTCATTAAACGCTCTAGAAGAAGCATTTAAGGAAGGGATGCCAACTCCATTAAGAGCTAATTCACTCACTGAACTTGGCTCTAATTCTCCAGGATATCCAACATTCTCTGAGTATGGATAAATTTATCACAACAATTACAATAAAAGATGTCTTGGTCCATCTTTGCCACTGACACTCATCAAAGCAATAAACTTAATCTCTCAGCAATAATTTAACATAACTGGATCAGGCATGGTGTGTGCTTACATACTCAGTCACTCGTGCCCAACTCTTTGTGACCCTATAGACTGTTACCCTGCAGGCTCTTCTGTCTATGGGATTTTCCAGGCAAGAAAACTGGAGTGAGCTGCCATTTCCTTGTCCAGGGATCTTCCCAAGTCAGGGATTGAACCCACGTCTCCTGCATTGGCAGGCGGATTTTTTTTTTTTTTTACCACTAGAGTCATTTGGGAAGCCCAAAAAGGCTCTGAAAGTGCCACAAAAAATAAAACCTGGTCCTTCACATCTTCAAGGATATCGTAATTTAGGCAAGGGGGATAGAAGTCCTGAACTGGTAAGTGGTTGAGGGAAGGAAAAGGAGATAAATTAAGCAGATTTGGGAAATACACCTTTAAATAAATGAGGAAAATTCAATTTTATAGGAGCTAAATGATTAAAAATATTTACAGTATAAAGAGTGGGATACAGGTGAAAAAATATGGCCCTGTGTGTGAACAACAGACTTAATAGAAAGAGTGCAAGAATTTGTTTTAAGAAATCAGAAAATAATTTTGTCTTCTCTAAAAGAACTAATCTGTGAGATCACATCTAGATTGAAAATTGTGTGATAGAACATAACATATATTTATTAAGTGTTTGGATTTAACCTAAAGAAAGTCTCTGAGAAGAGGAAAGAGTAGACTTGCTCCCCTAGGCCATAAGAAAACACATATTGTACTAAATTATTTTATAACCATAAATCTCAGTATGCTTGGCAAGACTTTTTGTCAGTGTCAAAAAATGTGTATTTCCCATATTTTCTTTTATTCATCATTGCCCTTTCCTTCTTTTTCCACCTGCCTCCACCACCACTACCCACCCAATACATCCACACAATAATTAATTTTTAAATATAAAAAGAGATTAGATGAATATTATTTTTAGGATAATTCAGACAGATAAAGCTAACCCTTGCCAGATAATATGAACACTAAACATATTAATACCATAGCATGTACTTATGAAGAAACATGAAAAGCTTATATAAATAGATGCTGTCACCATTTGTCAAAATGATGTGGTCAACTTTAGCCAAAGGCACACAAAAATATTAATGTCAATAACCAAGAGAGAATATTTCTAGCAACTATAGTGTTTCAGTAGTATGCACATTAAATGTAAAGTTATTTTAATGAACATGACACAAATGTGTTCTTGTACAACCATGTTAACAGATCCCCAGCTGCCGCTTTTCTGTCTGGACCCGTAAACCTTTTTATTTCTCAGATTCTTTTTACCTTTCTTCTAAAACTACCCCTTTTCCATGTCCATTCAGAATATCTTCTGACATATGTAATTACTGGTTTATATTTTCGTTTTCAAAATTTTTGCTAGTCTGAAAATTTCAAAATTCTTTAAAAATCATTTCCTCCTAGCATACCTCAGTGTTAATGTCTCTGATTTGCAGTCTAGAACATTGAGACCAAGGAGGTGATGGCAGCAACAGACCTGAAATGGCTGTGTGTCTGTGATAAAGTTTTATCACAAAAAAATGTGGCTCTGTATGCATGCTTATCAATAACCAAATGCATTAATAATGGTAACTTAGGCCTCTGTTTATGATACTGTATGTAATGCTCTGTGCTTCCTAATTTTTCCCCTTTCCATTTACTATTTAGTTTATGAGTCAATTATTGGATTTTGAGGGTTTTTGTAAAGGGCTTATCATAAAAATTGATTGCAAAGTACTCTGAAAACCTTTCATGATAACCACTCTGGAGAGCAAAAGAGGTTTTTTTAATGTTATGTTCTTTCATAATGTTTCCCAGTAGATTGCATATTCCATAAAGAGTGTACGTGTAGATTCTTGAATTTTTTTTAAATGTAGTTTAAGAATATTGTCTCTTACTCTAATTTTAAAAATCTAGTATTTGCCTTAAAGTATGACTGCAATAGCAACTACCAAGAACATGTGTCTATTGGCAAACATTCTGATTGCCCTAAATCACTCAACACATCCAAATAATTATTAATATGCAGGAGGAAATCTAATTGTTAATTTAAAATGAACTAAAAATAGGTGAAGTAATTTTGAAATTAAAATTTCTACTGATTTCTAGAAGTTTGGCCTGAATAATTATTCAAGATTGAAGAATTATATTATTTTTATGAAATATTGGCACATTTTCTATTATAGGCCTATATAATTTATTGATCATTATAATATATATATGATTATGTAACTGATTTGTTTCTCCACATGCTAATAAATCCTAATTAATAGGTTTTGGATACTAAGATAAAAAAGTAATTAAACCTGTTGTTGGTAAAGAATCCACCTGCAATGAAGGAGACCCCGGTTCAATTCCTGGGTCAGAAAGATCCCCTGGAGAAGGGATAGGCTACCCATTCCAGTATTCTTGGGTTTCCCTGTGGCTCAGCTGGTAAGGAATCTGCCTGCAATGCAGGAGACCTGGGCTTGATCCCTGGGTTGGGAAGATCCCCTGGAGAAGGGAAAGGCTACCCCCAATCTTCTGACCTGGAGAATTTGTCAGACATGACTGAGCGACTTTCACTTGTCAAACATGTTGTTGGGTCAAGAAAAAAATAAGGCCATTTTCCTGCGAAGCCAACATTTAAGAGATATAGTGTTTGTTTAGGTTATAAAAAAATCAAGGCTCAGTTATGTTTATTTAGTTGGGAACCATGGTCAAATCCTATTAACTCTTTTCTATCTTACTTTATTGAGAGACACTGATCATAAATTACAGCTTCAAGTCATAGTTAAACAATGAAGTTAATTAAGAGAAATGAGCTACATAAAACAGAGACCCTGTTTTACTCCTTTTTAAAAAAAAATTATTTATTTATTTGACTCTGCCAGGTCTTACTTGCACCCTGTGGGATCCAGTTCCCTGATCAGGGATTGAACCCCAGTCCCCTGCACTGGGAGCTCGGAGTCTTAGCCAAGGAACCACCAGGGAAGTCCCTCTTTCTTTAAGTCAAGAGCTCTTCAATCCATAAGCTCTGCACCCAAGACACCAAGTGGTAGCTGTCTTCTTCATTTATTTATTTATTTCGATGTGCCAGGTCTTAGTTGCAGCATGTCGGATCTGGTTTCCTGACCAGGGATTGATCCCGGGCCCCAGGCCCTGGGAGCACAAAGTCCTAGCCACTGGGCAACCAAAGAAGTCCTGAAGCTGGTTTGTAATCACTACTCAAGGTTCTTGGTCCAGAACCAATTGCCCTAATCTATACACTGTGCTCTGACCTTCCAGGTGGCACTAGTGGTAAAGAACCCGCCTGCCAATGCAGGAGGGGTAAGAGATGTCGGTTCAATCCCTGGGTTGAAAAATCCCCTGGAGGAGGGCGTGGCAACCCACTCCACCATTCTTGCCTGGAAAATCCCACGGGCAGAGGAGCCTGGCGGGCAACAGTCCACGGAGTCGCAAAGAGTCCGACACAACTGAAGCGACCTAGCATGCACCATACACTGTGTTCCACCCAGTTTCTGACCTTTCTATTCCTGAATTTTTTTATTCTTCCATTTACGATCTAACTTTGCCTTTTCACCACGTTACCCTACTTTCCCGGTTATGACCCTGGGCATTGCCTCTGTTCTGGAGATGGATGTTTCTTCTATGTTGCTTCCTTTCCGCAAGTAGTGCATTTATTCCAGCTTCCTGTGGGTGGCGCTCCTGCTTGAGTCTCCCCAACCGGAAAGGGTTACTTCTACGTCTGCCAATGGTGCCCTGCAGAAACAGCTTCACCCACAGGTGAAAGCTGTAATATGGTGTTGTTTGAAGGGCATCAGGCCTGCCAGCCAAAACCTCCCCTGGCACCCTACCTGAAATTCCAGCCAAGGATCATTAGTGTTGCTCCTTAAAATAACTTTGTTGTTTTGACTCAATTCTTCTTGCCCCAACTCCTACCTTTTCCTATTGGAATAATCGTTTCCCTACATGATTATTGAGAACTCAAGGTTTCGTAAGATTTCAGCAGTTGTGTTATAGCAGAACAGATGGTGCTTGGTAAGCAAGATTTTTACGTTTTTTGTAATCCTTTCATTCTGCTGCTGCTGCTAAGTCACTTCAGTCGTGTCCGACTCTGTGTGACCCCATAGATGGCAGCCCACCAGACTCCGCCATCCCTGGGATTCTCCAGGCAAGAACACTGGAGTGGGTTGCCATTTCCTTCTCCAATGTGTGAAAGTGAAAAGTGAAAGTGAAGTCGCTCAGTCTTGTCCAACTAGTAGCGACCCCATGAACTGTAGCCCACCATGCTCCTCTGTCCATGGGATTTTCCAGGCAAGAGTACTGGAGTGGCTTGCCATTGCCTTCTCCGCCTTTCATTCTCAGTTCAGTTCAGTTCAGTTCAGTCGCTCAGTTGTGTCCGACTCTCCGCGACCCCATGAATTCATTCTGCTGCTGCTGCTGCTGCTGAGTCACCCCAGTCGTGTCCGACTCTGTGTGACCCCATAGACGGAAGCCCACCAGGCTCCCCCGTCCCTGGGATTCTCCAGGCAAGAACACTGGAGTGGGTTGCCATTTCCTTCTCCACTACTAAATACTAAGTACTACTTTAGTATTTAGAATGGGGAAAAAAGGTGTTAAAAATAAATTTGCCTAAGGACAAGAGATTGTACGCACATAAGGGAGAGAGGCCCATAGGTGACACAACAAAGTGATAGAAACTGGAACCGGTTGAGAAAAATCCAAGCAAGCAGGGACCCTGAGGGAACATTCATCACCAGAGGATTCTACTTCCTAAAACCCAGGAAATTCTGAGTTTTCCTTTCAAGTGAAGTAAAGTGAAAGTCACTCAGTCATGCCCAACTCTTTGCGACCCCGTGAACTATATAGTCCTTGGAATTCTCCAAGCCAGAATACTGAAGTGGGTAGCCTTTCCCTTCTCTAGGGGATCTTCCCAACCCAGGGATTGAACCCAGGTCTCCTGCATTGCAGGCAGATTCTTTACCAGCTGAGCAACAAGGGAAACCCTGTGGAGGTTATTTTCCTTATAATGCCTTCTGAGCAGAAGTAAATTTCAACATTATGAATATTTTTCTTGCCTGGAACAAAGAACACATTAATTAGTAAATGGATCATTAAAGATACATTTAATTCATTGATTAAGCTACCAAGAATAGCACAGCACTTCCTGGAACAAATGGAGACCTAGCATGGTGACCCAGGGTAGGAAAAGATGAGAAATCGAAGGAGTGAGCTTGGTCCAGGAGAGGTAGCCTCTTTGGTAGGGAATTAAGAGCACCCAGCACCTCCTGCATTGGCAGGTGTGTTCTTTATGACTAGTGCCACCTGGGAAGTCAGTGATAAACAGGGATTCCCTAGTGGCTCAGTTGGTAAACAATCCACTTGCAGTGCAGGAGACCCAGGTTTGATCCCTGGGTAGGGAAGATCCCCTGAAGAAGGAAATAGCAACCCACTCCAGTATTCTTGCTTGGAGAATCCCATGGACAGAGGAGCCTGGTGGGCTACAGTCCGTGGGGTTGCAAAGAGTTGGGCACGACTGAGCATCTGAGCAGATAGTGATAAACATGTGGGAATACAGTGTGATGGGGTGTTAAGAAGAAATCAAAAGCGTGACTGAGACAGAGACATAAATGCAGCACAGAGGAAACCAAAGCATCTTTTTCCAAAAAGCTTTTTAAAAATGTAAAAAGTGCTTTTATTGAAAATTGTAGCACACCTAAAGAAAAATACCCAGAGTGATTTGTATCGACGTGAATACCCGTATTATTTCCCCCCAGGACAAGAAATGTTTCCAGTATCCTCCCAAATCCTTTTTCTCCTTCTACTTGATATTTCTTCTCCCCACTACTAAGAGGTTACAGTTCTTGTTTTTGCACCAATGATTCCCACCCACCAAAGGGAGGTCTTAACCAAGTTTACCATTTTGCCCAGGGTTTAGAGTTAAATTGTTCTGAAAATGTGTGCTCCTTATAGAAGAGAGGGTGTAACCATGGAAACGTACTCATAGGAGAATGTCTTATAAAGAGTGGTGAATATCTACTCTCAGGCCAAGCCCCACTGTTTACATGGCTTGGAGCCCAGTTCTCCCTCTCCTCTCATCCCTGATGCACACGTAGAGGTTTAATCCGAGTTCACAGCTGGCATGACCACCCTTCAGGCAGAGTCCACACACCTGCAGTGTGGAGGCTCAGTTAATGGAGAATTCTGGAATCCCAGTATCCAAAGCCCAATCTAAGAGGAAAGGAGTCACATCTGGGTGGACTGGTTCTGTTGGCCACTTAAGTCTGGGGAACAGCGGGTGCAGAAAAGTAGGGTCCACTGAAAAATACAGGGCCCAGGCTTCAGTTTTCTCCTTCCCACTTCCCACCGCGAGGAAGTTGACTGATGGTGAGCAGAGCTAAAGCCCCAAAGGGCAGTTTATAAAGCGGCCCTTAACACATACCGTGACTGCAACTGAGAACACTTGCCAATCACGACCGGGCCACTGCCACATTGGTCCTCAACACATTTGGTCTTTTTTTTTTTTTTTTTCTTGAAAAAGGGAAGAAGAATAAAAAAGCAGATGGGCTAGAATCCAGCAGTTTTTCAAGATTAACAAAATATCTTGTCATTTCTCCCTAATCAGAGTAGAGGGAATTTCCAGCCATTTAAAATTGTGACACCACACCGTAAGTTGCCCAGTGTCACATTTCCACTGCTGACTTTATTGTGGGGCTGTGCACACACACACAATTTTCATTTAAAGTGACTTTCAAAACTGAATTTAAGGCATGTACAAAACACCACTTAAAAATAGAGAACTTCTCTATGAATGAGAAAGCATTATACGAAGTATACAAATATGGGTAAGATTTCTGAGTTCCCCAGAACAGAGGTCAAGTGTGTTAACCTCTGCTCTCTGGATCATAAGAGAATAATCAGCTTTACAGCTTAAAAATCATGTTTCATTTTACAGCTGAGGAAACTGAAATCTTATGAGTTCAGACATCTAGACAAAATACTTTGTGCATTCACAGTATGTGCTTATAAATATTTGTTGGATGATGGAAATATCACCCAAAGGCAGAAATAGTGACAGAGCCGGTGTTAGAAGCCAGAAGGATTCCTACTTCCTGGTCAGTTGTTTTGGCTCTCTTTCATCCTCACATTTTCCCGAGCCAGAGTCAGCAATGCAATGAGACATAATTGTAGTCACAGAGGTTCAAAATTCAATAAGAAAAAAAAATGCACTCCCAATCACAGAAATGCAATTTTGTAAAAAGCTCAGCTGATAAAGAATCTGCCTGCAACTCGGGAGACCCTGGTTGGATTCCTGGGTCGGGAAGATCCCCTGGAGATGGGATAAGCTACCCACTCCAGTATTCTTGCCTGGAGAATCCCATGGACAGAGGAGACTGGCAGGCCACAGTCCATCGGGTCACAAAGAGTTGGCCGGGACTGAGCGACTAAGCACAACAGGTAAAGGAAACATAATGCCAGTCATTTCAAAGGTATAACAGAATGTCTTTGCCTGATGCTTCATGGGCACAAAGCCCTGACAGAAAGGAAGCTACTCTAATGTTCTGCTGAAATAAGGTGAGAAGCGTTTTAATTTCTTTAGCCAAGATGCACCCCCCGAAAAATTACTGAAGTATTTCCATCCTACCTAAAACCCTTTCTTCTAAAGGTTTGCTAGACAAATTTCTGGCCTACAATAACTTCCTAGATACCTTAGCAAGTGGCCAGTACTGATTTTATTTCATAGTACTGAATATTTTATCTAAACACAAAATTACTTGAGACAGAGAACTGGTTTCAGTGAGTCCTTCATTAACAGTCTACTGTTTTTAAAAATACTGCAATTACAGATCTGCTAAAAGCATGGAGTTATTCCCTACCAAACCAACGTTCCAAATGTAATTCCATCTGCCTGATACTTTGACATTTTAGGTCTGGAAAAGCACAGGGTGAAAGATGGCAAAGAGCGGGGAAATTTTAGTTCAGAAGTGCAACAGCTCACTTAGAGCTTTAGCTTAGAGTCAAAACCACTGTGACTAATACATTTTTCATATTTATTAAGTAGAAAGGCTCAGAGGCAAAAGAAAGGCAAGAAGCAAACAGAATTGGCTTTTGCACCAGCTCTTCAGGATTCTGGTGCAATGCCCCAGGATTATTTTCATAGCTGGGCAAGAATGATAGGTTGTAAATGTATAACTCATTGGGCAAGACAATACTTTCTGAAAATAGTATTTTCTGCTGAGATATCAACAAAAAAGATGGATGTAAGGGCTACACCAACTGTTTCTCTGGATATGGTGCACCTGTTTAAAAAAAAAGTCTAAAGAATTTGTTCTCCTATTTCACATCCCTTGACCTTTTCAACCATTAACTTCACAGTGCTAATAAGCTCGTGACATACCAAAGTTTAAATGAATCCATATTTTCAAAGTACATTGGATGTTTTTTCATCCAAACCAAAATTCTCTTCAAAAATGCTTCCTTATTTTGCACAGGTGTAACTGGAAAACCCATGTTGAAGGGGCTGGATACTTACATTAAAAGTGTGTGACTGCTGCCTCGGAAATAATGATGTTTTGGTCACAATTTTGTTGAGATATAATTCACATACCATACAATTCACAAATTTAGAGTGTATGACTCAGTGGTTTCTAGGATATTCAAAGAGTTGTGCCACAAATTAACACAATTCATTTTACAACATTTTATCACTCCCCAAAGATACCCTGTACCCTTTAGCTATCATCTCCAGCCAGTCAGATTCCCACCACTTCTAGGCAACCACCGATTTATTTTCTGTCTGTATAGATTTGCCTATTCTGAACAATTTATGTAAATGGAATCTCAAAATACATGCTATTTTGTGATTGATTTCCTTCTCTTAGCATCTAGTTCATCTATGTTATAGCATGTATCTAAACTTCATACACATTTTTGAGAATAATATTCCGTTTTATGGATATATTACATTTTGTTTGTCCATTCATTAGCTGATGGACATTTGGGTTGTTTCTACACTTTGGCTATTTTGAATAATACTGCTATGAAAATGAATGCATCTGTCTTTGTATGAATGTGTTTTCATTTCTTTTTAATATATACCTGGAATTAGAATTTTGGGGTCATATATTAACTCCATGCTTAATTTTTTGAGGAACTGCCACTTCAAAGTTTCCAAAATGGCTGCACCATTTTATATTCCCATCCAACAACAACAACTAAGAAATCATTGGTAAATCCAGGTCATGAAGACTTACCCCTATTTTTTTAAGAATTGTATAGTTTTATATTTTCTACTAAACACATTGCCAGTTAATTTTCACATGGAGTATTCAGTAGTAGTCCAACTTTTCTTTTCAAGGTGGATATTCAGTTGTCCTACTGAAGTTTGTCGAAAAGACACTTCTTTCCTCATTGAATGGTCTTGGTATCCTTATTGAAATCAATTGACCATATCTATATTGGATCTTTTTCTATGGAATCTATATGTCTGTCCTATGCCAATACTATGCTGTCTTAGTAACTGCTGCTTTGTAGTAGTAAGCTTTGAAATTAGGTGTAATTCTCCAATTTTTCTTTTTCAAAATTGTTTTGGTGATTTGGGGTACTTTAAATTGCTATATGCATTTTAGGATCAGCATGTCAATTTCTACAAAGAAGCCAACTAGAAATCTGCTAGGGACTGTCGAATCTATAGATCAGTATGGGAAATTTTGCCATCTTATCAATAAAATGAACATAGTCATTCAGTCGTGTCTGACTCTTTGCAACCTTATGGACTATAGCTCTCATTGTATTCTTTTGATGTTATTTATAATCAAAGTATTTCAGATTCTGTTTTTGGATTGTTCACTTGGAGAGTCTAGAATATATACTCTTATATGTACGTACAATATATAGATTTTTATATGTTTATCTTATATGCCACAACCCAGCTGATTTTCTCCATTACTTCTAATGGAAGTTTTAGTTGATTCCTTAGTATTTTCTATATACAATACATGTTATCTCAAATAGAGAAAGTTTTACTTCTTAGTAATGCTTTTAAAATAATCATTTACTACATTTTGACCTTAAATGAAATCACTGAATGTAATAAGTCCAGATGTAAGAATTTATACATGGATTTTCCTGTTTTATCAAATCTGTTTTCACTAATGGACTTCCCAGGTGGCATAGTAGTAAACACTCTGCCTGTCAAGGCAGAAGATATGTGTTCAATCCCTGGTCTAGAAGATCCCCTGAAGTAGGAAATGGCAACCAAGTCCAGTATTCTTGCCTGGGGAGTCCCAGGGACAGAGTGCAAAGAGTTAGACACGATTGAGGGACTGAGAACGCACGCATGCACTTTTCACTAATACGTGATTCTATGATAAAATATTTCTTCTCTTTTTGTTTTCTGTTCTTTAATATATGCTTGGACAATTGTTTCCTTTGACTGCTTTACCTCCTCATATAAAACTGTTAACTTTCTGCAAAAAAGTAAAAATGTTATTACCATTTATGCAAAAAGGATTAGGCTACCTAACCAATCCCAAGGTCAGTAGTGTGTGATTCAGTAAAATAAGACAAATTTCTTTAGAATAGGGTTTACACAGCAATCAGAAGTTCAGAAGAGCAGGGCTCAATGGTAAAGAATCTGCCTACCAATGCAGGAGATCTAGGTTTGATCCCTGATCTGGGAAGATCTCACATGCCCCGGAGCAACTAAGCCTGTGCATTACAACTAAAACTCCTGTGCTCTAAAGCCCAGGAGCCACAACTACCGAGTCCACGTGGCACAGCCACTGAAGTCTGTGTGCCCTGGAGCCCATGCTCTGCAACAAGAAAAGCCAGGGAAATGAGAAGCCCTTGAATGGTTAATTAGAGAGTAGCCCCCACTTGCTGCAACTAGCGAAAAGCCCATGCAGCAATGAAGGCCCAGCCCAGCCAAAAACATATAAATAAATAAATACTAATCTCTTTAAAAAAAAAAAAGTACAGAAGAGCAATGTCCCGTCACTATGGCAGTAAGTTTGTAGTAATATAAATGAGAGAATAGAACATCAGTCCACAAAAGGCCAATTAAAATTTTGATGTATGTGCCCCTGCCACGTCACAAAACATACCTGCCACTTACGGCTAATTTTTCCTCTACATAGAAAACCGCTCCTTCAATCACTTTGTAACACAGTGAATTAAAAAACAAACAAACAAAAAATACTACCAGAATTTGGCACAAAACTGACAGTAAAGCAATAAAAATTAGTCAAGAATTATATAGCTGATTCTGGGAACACTGTGAGGCTTTCAACATGTCTCTCTGTCTCTGTCCAAAATGCATCTATCGTCCCCCATATGGCTGTCTTCATAGAATGATGTTTCTGAGGCACTCAGTAAGGAGCTCAGCTGAGCAGTTAGTATGTTACCAAAGAGGACACTGAGTTTAGGGGCAACTTCCTGACCCCAGGAGGTGGGGTTACCCCGCAACCAAGGTATATTATAAGGAATATGGCCATGATGTTGCTCTGGAAGTTAGGAGAGTGACACACAGAGAAAGATCCTGCATTTAGGATGAGCTTGAAATCCCTCATCAGAAGGAAATATTAATCTGTGATAGAACTTCATCTCTGAGATGTTTTCGTATTATGTGTGTCTATAAATGAAATATATATAATCACAGGGATGGTTTAAGTAATTAATCTTCTAGTCTGGCTGGTTATATTTCATGTTTTTGACCATTACCACTCAGACATTTTTTTAAGACCAAGCTTTAATGATTATAAAAACAGTTATCGAACATATATTAAAGTTTGGCAGAGTTGACAGCCTAAGTTATCATTAGTTCATAACAAAACAAACCGCAAGAATGCTTACTTACAAGTAACTTATCCGAACATGCCCCCATAAACTGTATTTAAATACTGTTGATTTTAATCTCAGTGAAAACACTGGAGCATCCCTGTTAGAAAAGAGGTAGGAAAATCAGACTAGCATTGGCTCCAGAGCCTTAGCTATTTACCAGGATAATCTGAATTTTAATCTCAGATCTACCCTTTCGTGGCTGTCATATTGGGTAAATCACAAAATCTCTTCTTTGTAAACTGAAAGTAATAGAACTACTTAGCTTATGAATTATCGTAAAAGATGAAATGAGAAAATGCACATCAAAAAATTAGCACAGTGATTGGCATATGGTAAGTTCTCAAATAGACTTTGAATTATATTTCTTTCTTAATGTACTTATCTGAAAATCTTAGCTAATAATTTGTCTTATACTCACATTTATTTTAATGAGCATTGAGAGCTAACAAGAATATCCTTTAATTTCCTCTTATATATATTGATACTGTCTACTATTAATATTACTGAAACGCTTTAAATTTACATGATAAATAACATATATATATACCACATATGCTGTATAAAAGCATATATATTTACATACAAAGTACATATATGCCATATATAATGTATATACATGGGCTTCCCTGGTGACTCAGATGGTAAAGCATCTGCCTGCAATGTGGGAGACTCAGGTTCAATCCCTGGGTCATAAAGATCCCCTGGATAAGGGAATGGCAACCGACTCCAGTATTCTTGCCTGGAGAATTCTATGGACAGAGGAGCCTGGCGGGCTATAGTCCAATCCAGGTCACAAAGAGTCGGACACAACTGAATGACTAACACTTTTATACATAATTTTCCAACTTTTCTACCTTAGCATTCACTTTATTATCTCCCTTACTTCCAGGAAGACAGTATTCCCTAGATGGAGTACTAGCAAATAGCAAACCATAGCCTGCATTGAACCATATGACTACATTTATTCAACAGCTGCTATTATATTATGTCCAAGATGCACCTTTTTCAGAGCTACTGGGCACACAATAGATAGATATGACAAGCCTATTTCAAATATTTATCACTTATAGATCTTAGTATTGTATGTGGAAATAGTAGGAGTTCAAAAAAGTGTTCACTGAACAAAAACTACATCTCATACCTGGTGAAAGATAGGGGGAGATGATCAGGTAGATTAAAAAACTCAATAACACAAGAAATAGTCCCCTTAGATATGCTATAAACCAATATAAAAATATTTACCCTGTTTTGATATATTATTGATAATAATATATTGGTACAATAGTACTTTATGTAATTTATAAAGATATAAAATTTTGGGGTTGGGTTCAAATACTCTTTTATTAATAGGGTTGATTTTAAAATGTAAGGCAAGGGGTGGGGCTGGAATGATTCGACTCATCTACCTGTACATCTATCTACATGTTGATCCACCCTTTTGTTTTTCAGCTTGAAATTTCTCTCACCTGAAATTTTGTTTATATCCAGATATGATGGAAGAGAAAACAGGAGGTATGATTGATCATCAGTGGATATAAAGTGGATTGTGGAAAGTCGCTTAGCATCTAATTCCCCAATTCTCACAGGTACTATGCAAATTATGCCATCAAAGTAACTCTACTTGTCAAACTCTTAATATGTATCAGAAATATTTCACAGCTCATAGTTGGAGAACATGATATACAGTTTACATCTTTTTTGCTAAATTAAAGCAATCACCTTCTTCTAAGTCCTCAATAAGATTTGTGGAGGTTTTGGATTGTTATTTTTTTAATCTGTTTTTATATAAAAAAAAACTATAGTTGCCTTTGTGGATGAACTCAATACTCTAATTCATTCACCTACAGTCCTTTTTGCTACTAATTTTCTATTATAGGTTGTCCCCTATATAGCTGATCTTCCTTTATAAACATGAAAGATGAATATGTAGTACATATTATATATAATGTATGTGTTATAAATATATATGAAATTGAAAAGGATGAGATCAAAATGTAATTCACGGGATTTCCCCAGTGGTTCAGTGGTTAAGACCCTGCCTTCTGATGCAGGGGCACGGGTCCAATCCCTTCTTGGGAAACGAAGGTCTCACATGGCTAGAGTATGGACAAAAAATTTTTAATGTAATTCATAACATTTTAAACAATTTTGGTATTGACAAATAGTACATAATTTTTCTGTAATGTATTTTAATTAAGAGCAAAGTGATTGAGTGTCTTATAATGTTCCTAACATTTTGTGGTGCAGCAATTCAAAACTATGCGTCTAAAGTCATCATGTTTCAATACATGATTTTAAATAGCTGTTGTAACTAAAAAATAGTCTTCATAAGCTTCCTAGACCCATATGGAAGAGGTGCAACTGACAGTGCTTATTGAATCACAGTAGCTTTCTTCAATCTCATCTGCCAGTTAAATAAAAGAGTTTTGTTGATATCCAGCACATGCATCTCTATCTTCTGTGATAACAATCTTTCATGCTAGTTAGAAAGTACTGTGCATCTTAAACCAGGAGAGGTCTCGTTTCCTCCAGTTCATACTTCCTGGTTCAGCCTTTCGCCTTGGCCCATGTGCCTGCCTTTAAGACCGTGTTTTGTTTAAAGAGAAGGGAATGGTTTTGCTAATAAGGCTGCAAATGTGCTCGTGTGTGTGTGTGTGTGCGTGTGTGTGTGTGCACACGCACATGTGCACACACATATATATATCCATACCGACATATGTATTTTGAAGCTTGTCAAAAGCACGTGAATGAAAATTGGCATTTATCAATTGACCTATAACTTGGAAAAAATTAAAGGTTACATGAACTTTGGGATTCTCGTGGTGATACAGTGGCTAAGACTCTGCACTCCCAATGCTGAAGGCCCAGATTCCATCCCTGGTCAGGGAATTAGATCCCATGTGCTACAACTAAAGTCTCTGCATGCTGCAACTAAAGACCACGCATGCCACAGCAAAGACTGAAGATCCCACATGCTGAAACTAAGACCCATTGCAGCCAAATAAATAAATGTTTACATGAACATCTTAAGTAAATTTTTCAGAGTTAATAATACTTGGAGATATGTTAGAATTAGAATAAAAAGGGGAGGGGAGGGTGAGAAAGCAAGAGAGAGATGGGAAAAGAATTATTTTCTGCTACAGAAGTACGATTTACAATATTAACATGTAAGAAGGATAGAGTATGTGAGCAATAAAGATAGAGGTCATGTCTATCTCCTGCCTAAGTACTCCATTTAGAATCTGATCCTTGTATGGTTTTCAAATCCATCGGTTGAAACCAAGCATAATGAATGGACCATGATAATTACATGATACGCTTCATATGGTACCTCTCAGAATAGTATACTATCTGGAGCATCATTTATGAGAGGACAGGAATGTCCAAACCTTTCTCAGCTTATAAGTCGGCTTCATAAACACAAAGAATCATGAAATGAAATTTAAGCACAAGGAAGATCCCCTGGAGAAGGAAACGGTAACCCACTCCAGTATTCTTGCCTGGAGAATCCCATGGACGAAGAAGCCTGGTAGGCTACAGTCCACGGGGTCGCAAAGAGTCGGACACGACTGAGCAACGGAACGGAACGGAATGGTAGCTTTTTAAAAAAAGGCAGCCAGAGAAGCTTCTTACTTTCTAGAATCAATTCCATTCTTTTTATGAAAACTTGATAGTACAGGTACCCGAATGGATTGCTTTCAACTGATTTTACAGTTGAAGGAGGTAAAATGAACACTCTCAGTTCATAGCGTGAACTTAATTTCAGCAGTTTCTGTATTTCCCTTAGAGCATCCATCTTAATGGACTTCCCAGGTAGCACTAGTGGTAAAGAACCTGCCTCCAATGCAAGAGCTGTATAAGAGACTAGGGTTTGATCCCTGGGATCTGAAGATCCCCTAGAGGAGGGCATGGCAACTCACTCTAGTGGGTTCTTCATACCTGAAAAATCCCATGGACAAAGGAGCCTGGCGGGCCACAGTCTGTGGGGTCACAAAGAATCGCACACAACTAAAGCAACTTAGCATGCAAGCATGTGTCCATCTTATTTATCCAAAGGGGAAAGTTTTGCTTTAATAAAAAGTCAAAGGAGTAAGACTCAAGGCTAGAGATCTGTGATGCCTCAGACCATGTTGGCTCTTAATAGACAAATGTGCAATTGTCCACTTTGCACGAAACTAAAGAAGCTATGTATGTGTATGTGCTGAGTTGCTCAGTCATGTCTGACTCTTTATGACTCTTTGGACTGTAGCCCACCAGGCTCCTCTGTCCATGGGATTTCCCAGGCAAGAATACTGGAGTGGGTTGCCATTTTTTTCTCCAGGGGATCTTCCCAACCCAGGGATCGAACCAGTGTCTCTTGTGTCTCCTCCATTGCAGGCAGATTCTTCACCCTCTGAGCCATCAGGGAAGCTGTGGTATAAGTAAAGATTTTATTTTAGAGCTGGAGGAAGCCTACTGAATAGTACAGACAGGACTCAGGTGCAGAGCACTCAAGTTATGTATGATCTCATTGTAGATCTTGCTAGTGGTGAAGCCGGCACTCCTGTGCAGATTTTCTTTCTCTGAGACCAAGCTTTTTCCATGAGTCTTAATACTTTCCCTTCACACAGGGCATAGTTGTAAAAAGGGCAGTGGGCTCAATTCAAGGTACACAACTCTACTTGTGCATGTGCCCAGCAGGCTGCAAAGGCTGCTAACTAGGAACAGTGGCAGTGGCCTTGCACTCTAGCCGATGCTCAGTGGCTTCAGTCGTGTCCAACTCTTGCAACCCTATGAACTATAGCCTGCCAGGCTCCCCTGTCCATGAAATTTTCCAGGCAAGAATGCTGGAATGGGTTGCCATTTCCCACTCCTAGACCATCTCCTAACTGTGAGAGGAGCTCTGATAACTCAGCTAATTGGTAGCTGTTATCATGCAGTACTTAAGTTATGCTTTAAAGAAATATCAGTAACTTTTTCTTATGGTATCCTAAGTTCCAAACTTCAAGTCTCTACAACAGATATTCTTAACCCAGGCCACCACATTATAGGCATCTGAGCAAGCCTTAAAAATATGAAAGCTTAGAGCCCACCTCAAGGAAAATGAAATTGCTAGGATGGAGCCCAAAATGGTTGGTGGTATTTTTTAAAGGGACCCAAGTGACTCAAATGTGCAGCCAGGGTTGAGAATCACCTGGAACTTTCTCCTGCTCTACTTTTAAAGTGTCATTATGAAAGACTCTACTAGAGGTAACACACCAGAGTCACAGCTCATGACTTAGGTCAGTGTACTATCTACACTTTTGTGTCTTTCTTTAGGAAAATTGTCCTAAGACTGTTCTCAAATGTTCCTGTTCAGCAGGATTCCCTGAAGGACTTGCTAAAACACAGATATGGGCCCTTGCCCAGGGTTCTACTTCAGTTAGGTCTGGGGTGAAACTAGAGAATTTGTATTTCACAGAAGACGCTATTATTGCTGGTCTGGGGGACACACTGAAAGAATTACTACTCTAGGGCTTTCCCTGGTGGTACAGTGGATGGGAATTTGCCTGCTAATATAGGGGACACAGGTTCGATCCCTAGTCTGGAAAAATCCCACATGCCTCGGAACAGCTAAGCCTGTACTCCACAGCTATTGAAACCCATACTCCTAGAGCCTGTGTTTAGCAACAAAAGAAGTCATCTCAATGAGAAGCCCGCACACCGCGATGAAAAGTAGCCCCCTGCCTCACCTCAACTAGAGAAAAGCCTGCCGGCACAGCAACAAAGACCCAGAGCAACCAATAATATATAAATAAATAAATAACAAACAAGTGAAATTAATTTTTAAAAGAAAAAAAAAGAACTACTACTCTGAGCAGTTGATAAAGCTCACCAGGTTCCTTCTTCCTGACTGATCTTTCCCCATGGAAGGCAAGATTCTTTGACAGCTAACTGCCAAGACCCCTTCTGATCAGTACCTGACTTCTATCAAATGTGCTTCCCTCTCCATAACTTTAGAGAGGTTCTAGCACATTTCATCAGCTAGATTCTGCCATTTACTTTCAGTTCTTAAAGAGCAGCCCTCTTTCCCTCAAAACACGTCAAATAACTTTGAACAGAGTAACCTTCTAAAGACATGATCTTTTTCCATAAAGGCAGCACAGCTGTAGTTACACCACACTGTCTCTTGTCAGTGCCAGGTAGATTTTGCTTCTTTTTGCAGTACAAATAATTGGGTAGAAATACCCCTCATTTTCCTTTTTCTAAATGCATTAATAAAAGAAACCTTTTGTTAGTTAATAGGAAACTGATATTCAAAGACTGGGGAACATCAGGGTAAACCTCACATTGGGAAGATATGAGGATCATTTAAAATGTAGCCTAAAAAAGGAAATAACATTTATTGAGTGTCTACTAGGAGCCAGAGTATTACACATTTTTAATTCACAAGATGGCAATCTGTGTTTTAGCAAGTGCTCCAGGTAATTCTTATGCAGACAAACATTTGAAAATCATTAATCTAAAGAAATAAATATTTGACTGCTGGTATTTCAGGAAAAAAAAAAAAGGCATTTTAACAGGTCTGGTGAGGTCTCCCCCAAAAGAAACACCTAATGAGAAAACAGGATAGCTGGGATCTTGGGGAGATTATTTGCAGAGGGAGGGGGACAGGAAGTAGCAATGTATAGAACAAAAACAGAAGTCATCCGTTTCAAGCCATCTATGTGTGTGCCACCATATTGTGGGGTGCTCACAGAATAAGCTAGTGGACCATTTCTGGAGACGTGGAAGAGGGATGCTTTATTTTTTTTTTAATTAAAGTATAGTTGATTTACAATGTTATGTTAACTTCTGCTGTACAGCAAAGTGATTCAGATATATATTGGGCTGGCCAGAAAGTTCGTTTGAGTTTTCCCATATCTTACTGAAAAATCCAAATGAATGTCAACTTTTTCGGCCTACGCTATGTGGGTGTATATGCATATATGTGTGTGTGTGTATATATATATATATATACATATATATACGTAAGTTCAGTTCTGTTCAGTCTTCTCCAACACCATAGTTCAAAAGCATCAATTCTTTGGCGCTCAGCTTTCTTTATGGTCCAACTCTCATATATATATTCTTTTTCAGATTATTATGTTATATTCTTTTTCAGATTATTATATTATAGTTCAGATTTTATATATATATATATATATATATTCTTTTTCAGATTATTTCCATTATAGATTATTACAAGATATTGAGTATAGTTCCCTGTGCTATAGAGTAGAACTTTATTCTTTATCCATTCTAAATATAACAATTTGCATCTGCTAACCTCAAACTCCCAATCCTTCCCTCCCCCACTCCACTCCCCCTTGGCAGCCACAAGTCTGTTGGAAGAACAATGTTTTAGAGAAAGCCTGACTTGGTGACTTTCAGGATGCCTCTCACTCCTGGGATTCCACTACTCTGAATGTTCACAGGACGACCTCACAAATATGTCAGAAATATAGATGGAGTTAAGCAAGAAGTCAGGCTTGTAGGGAGGGATGGAGAGTACAAAGCAGGGGATGGAAGGAAAATGCCGCCTGAGTCAGACAGATTCAGACTTAATTCTGAAAGTCACTTCCCTAGCTGGTGATCTCAGGCGAATTACTTAATCTAACTCAGGTTTTGTCCTTATCTATAAAAGGGGATAATCATACCTACCTCAGAAAATTGTTGAGAGGATTAAAAGAGATAATGACCTGCTTGGCACCCAGTAGGAACTCAATTGTCCAAAGGCAGCTGGCAGACACAACACTCCCTCCGGCATAATGGAAGGAGTCCTACCTTTTTTCTTGAGTTGAAGCTTTTCTCGATGGGTTTCTGCTTTTCATTATCTGCTTTGTCCTTGTGTGAATAGAAATAACCAGAGAGAATGAGCGTCCTCTTCCCCTGCAAGTAGCTGGGAGTTGGTTAGATACCAGCTAGTTCTCTCCTCCTGCTCCCAGTCTTTCCCTATGCGGGGGGGGGGGGGGGGCGAGGGAGGAGAAGGAGGGATGAAATGGGGGGTAGGGAGGGGTGGGGTGCCGCCACAGGCGTGTCTGTGTAACTCTTCCAACACTCAGCCAGCTCTGCTGGTAGACTCAGCCTTAATTAGTCATTTACCAAGCATAACTCAGCAAATCTGTGTTTTAAGTAGTCGCGGAGAGTCGGACACGACTGAGCGACTGAACTGAACTGAACTGAACTGACTATCCTACACAGAACTTAATTTCTCTCTTTCCCATTTTGCTTCAAGAAGGTAAAATGGACTCTTCAGGATGGAGGAGGATTAGGTCTTATTTTTCCTTCAACCTGCCTGATTTGGATTGGGGAATTTTTAAAGTAAATACTTATGATGCATAGATGAATTCTGCATGCCAGCTACCTGTCAAGTGTAGCAAGTCCTCAGCCAGCTACTGCATTAGGTTTTGGTTTAAAGCCACTCTAAATGATTTATTGTTTTTAAATTATTTATGTGGTATTATCCCATTCTTGCAAAATGCAAAAGTACTGTCAGGAACAACACAGCAGCAAGGTTATGAATGGAGCTACAAGTAAATCAGGGTTATTAGAAGCCTCAAGTTGAGAATACTGACAAGTTCTCCACCATCCACCACTTCACTGATGATAATAAAATTTGCATGATTTCCTGACATTATACTCACCACATATTTTCATTGCACGCTCACTATAATTACTTAGCGCATGATCTCACACTCATGGCAAGCAGAACTCTCACTGAACCCAGCCGTGACTATTACAGACGCTTAGAAATGAAGCGGGTGGAATTAAGGGAAGAGTTCCCTACATAGCTTTAGGGATCTGTGATGTATCAACTGAATTTTGACAGCTAAGAAAAAGGGAATTATTCTCAATGACTCCTCAGCTACAATCAGGTCACACTTAAATGAGACAAAGGTATCACAAAAACAGGATGCAGGTCCTGAGTTTTATGACAATTGATTCCTACCATTTGTTTGTGGTTTTTTGATGAAAAACTTAAAAAAATTAAAGATGGCATTAATCCCTGATATCTAGGTGTAGCTACAGAAAAAAAAAAAAAAAGTGATGTGTCATTCACCAAAAATCAGAATGGACAAGTTAAAAAAAGGATCCAAGACCCTAAAAGATCAGTGGACATCTTCAGACATACAGGGTGATGTACATGTCATTCAATATCTGTCATCCTTATCCAGTCACTCATTCCTGGTACTTGTCATTTTGTTAATCCCTTCTATATACCAGCACATGGACTCACAAACTTCTCACATGCAGAGTCAGGAAGTCAAATTTACATCTGATTATTGGCTCTTCTTTTCTAAACCCTAGACACCCCAACCCACCCCCTATAACTGTCTCAATAGAGGGAAGCATTTAGGTTTTGAATGATGTAATATATAACAGAATTTCAAGGGTGAACACACTGTTTAAGCTGAAACTCGGGGAAGTCAGGGGCAAAAAACAAACCTGATTTGATTGTCAACTTTGCCTTGTGATCCTGGAAGATTTAATGCCTCAGTTTCATCAACCTGCAAAGGGGGAAATTACACACTCCATACGGTGATTAAGAGGGCTAAAGAGATAGGGTGAAAGCCCTGAGCGCTCTAGCTGGACTATAAGAAGTAATGGTCAACTATGAAGGAAAAGACAGAGCTAATTATCCAGAAATGGCCTTATTTCATAGGTGTTTTAGTGAATCCACATAGAATGGAAAGCCTTACTATGGAAAGTTAGAGTTTGAGTTAAGAGAAAACTACTAGACAACAAGAAAAGGAGCCTTATTTTCTAGAATTTAGTAACACTTCATCAGATGTTAAAAAAAGAGAGAGAGAATTTTAGGAAAGAGTCACCTTTCCCCCACCATGTAAAGCAGCTTGGTGGCATAGCAATAAAAGCAACTTAGTTGAGACAGAATATTTTTTTCTGAGTCCAAGCTCCCTTTGCTCACTGCATGACAGGTCAATTAATTCAGCTAACTGAGAAGATGGCAGACTAATGTCTCAAAATAATCATCTTATTGGGGTCTGGATGCCAGGTTCTTTTATAGAACAGAGAGTGGGGGGAGGTGAGGAGGTAAATTTTTTAAAAGGCCATTTATCTTACAAATATCTCCTGGAATGGCTAGCTTTGGGGAGAGAATGTGTTAATTTTTTCCTTCCTGTAACCATCTACAGGTGGACAGGATCCTGAACAAAGACACAGTGGTTTAACCTTTAGGCAGAAGTTTCAGAGCTCCCCAAGGCATGTCATTATGTATAAACAGTATCCTTTTAGTGAACAAAAGCAACAGGAAGAAATGTTAAAGTAAAAGCAACAGATCCAATAAGGAGTCAGTTCTTCCCTGTAACAATATCTCATTGGAAATTATCAATCCAAATCATACTACTCCCAAACCCAGAGGTATATACTGATAAATCTCTGATGTAGTGAAATTCATGTAGGATCCCCAGATCTTGGTCTGGCTATGATCAAACTCACAACCATGGTTACGATTTACCTCCTCTAAAACTGTTACAATGCAGATATTTCTTTGCTTTGTGTGACTATGTTTGCGGGGGTTGGGGGCGAGTTGCTTTTGTAATGGAAAGGTATATGAACTTGTAATAACATATATGCAATCTTTAGAAAAGTGGAATAAAAATCCATTGTAAATAGTTTGGGTTAATTACCCTAAAAGATTACATCAAGCTCTGCGGTAGGTTTACTCATCTTTAATTATATCCATTTTTAGACCAGTAGTAACTTATGAGATTTCTGGAATGTGTTTAGTAATCCACTGAGGAGACTGACTCAGAGTCATAGAAGAAAGATTTTCAGTGTGTCCAATTGCCGTGACTGTTGACTTTTATCACTTGTTACCCACACTTTCACATGAATAGAGAATGCATCAAAAGTACATAGTTTAATTAGCACAATAGTAAGCATGAAGCTATTATGTAGATGAGACGTATTTTTTATTGGATGACATGAGTGGTCATAATTTCTGCTAAAAATATGCGTCATTTTTCCTAAAGTGCCCTTTCCTTTGCCCTCTACTGTATTTTGAAGACAAAACAGACCATCTTTTGTAGAATTCAGCCGTCCACTCATTTTGTTGTTGTTGAAAACAATAGTGTTCTCTTTTCTCCCACTCAAGATATGTGGAAAATGAATCTTAGCTCTCTCAGAGAAAAGATCACAAGCTTTCTGAATGAATACCTCACTATTTGAATGTGTGGCTTATCACCGAAATATTGAAGCACGTCTTACGGTCAGTTCCTTTGAGGGCTATTACTATGGTTTTCCATTTCAGTGAGATTTTCAAAACATGACTAAAATTATAATTAATATAGCAGCTGGTCAATCACCATGTTTACAACTAGTGAGTTTTATGTGATTTTAAAAGCTTAAATTTGGATGGTGCCTTAGAAGCAATTTAAGAGGCAACTTTATACATCTTACTATAAACATTTCTATCTTTGTCTTGTTTTTTGTCACATTTGTATTTAAAACAGTCATATTTTTCTCCCTCTCTCTTTTAATTTGGAAATAATTCACTATAAGAAAGAAAAATAAGTCTTAAAAGAGAATTGGGTTTCTATATCAGTCGATTGATAGACGCTGTATTAGGAAGTGTGATTTTATTTTGAGAAAGTCAAGTTGAAAACAAGATTTAAATCTAGTGAAGTCACTCAGTCATGTCCAACTCTTTGCGACCCCATGGACAGGCTTCTCTGTCCATGGAATTCTCCAGACCAGAATACTGGAGTGGATAGCCTTTCCTTATCCAGGGGATCCCAACCCTGGGATTGAACCCAGGTTTCCTGGATTCCAGGTGGATTCTTTACCAGCTGAGCCACAAGGGAAGCCCAAGAATACTAGAGTAGGTAACCTATCCCTTCTCCAGGGGATCTTCCCAACCCAGGAATCAAACCAGGGTCTCCTGAATTGCAGGCAGATTCTTTACCAACTGAGCTATCAGAGAAGCCCCTTAAATCTTGTAGGAGAGTTTAAAGTTTTGGTTACCTCTAAATTGAAATAATCTCATCAACTCCTTCTACCCTGCAATGGAATGTTGTTAAAAGACCTTGGAGAGCTGGCAAAGAAAGTAAGGAAATCATTGACAATTTGGTTCATTCATTCAATTAACTGTATCAATTAAACTAGCCATGTCTTATACACATTCTCTCCCCTTCTCCCCCCATAGCCTGTAATTATTATTAAGTAGATTATTTCTGGGTGTACACATGTTCTACGTGTTCTTACAGAAGATTTTGCCTTACTCACTCTTCTCCCACTAGATCCTTCCTAAAGGAAGCTTACAGAGGTCTGTAGAGTTCTGGTGGAAGAATAGTGTTCTCCACAATATCATTTACAACCTGAACAGTGGTCCAGCCTTAAACGCAGTCAATTGGAAAACTGGGCTGAAGGGGAAACAGAGAAAACCCAGCTGTGATGGTCAATTTTACAGGTCAACTAAGGGATCACAGATAACTGGTTAAAAAATTATTTCTAAAAATGTGTTTGTTAGCATGTTTTCAAGCAAGATTAATGTTTGAATGGGCCAACTGAGTAAAGAAGATCACCTTCTCCAGTGTAGGGGGCATCATTCAATCCACCAAGGGCCCATAGACTAGCAAGAGATGAAGGGTAAATTCACTCTCTCTGTTTGAGATGGGTCATCTATCCTTCCCTGCCCTCAGACATCCGTGCTCCTGATTTTAGACCTTTGGACTTAGATTGAAGTGTACCATTGACTTTCCTGTTTCTCCAAATTGCAGATAACAGATCCTGAGACTTCTCAGCCTCCATAATCACATGAACCAATTCTTATATAAATAGATAGATCCTATTGGTTCTATTTCTCTAGAGCAGGGGTCTCCAACCCTCTGGGCCATGGACCATGAGATGTAACCAAAATGAGGTTATGGAGTAGACTGGACATAACCAACACACTTCAAGTGTCACTGTATCCCATCACCCCCAGATGGGATTGTCTGGTTGCAGGAAAATGAGCTCAGGGCTCCCACTGATTCTGCATTATGGTGAGTTGTACAATTATTTCATTAATATCACAATGTAATAATAGAAATGAAGTGTATAATAAATGTAATGAGCTTGAATCATCCTGAAACCATCCTCCACCTCCTTTCATGGAAAAAATGTCATCCACTAAACCAGTACCTTGTACCAAAAAGATTGGGGACCACTGTTGTACAGAACTAATACACCAGCTCACATTGCTGGGAAACTATGAATCATCAAGTTAAGCCCCATTTAAAGGTCCAAGCCCTTCCAGTTAATTTATGGCAGGGCTAAGATCAGGACACAGACTCACATCTGCCAGTTGCCACTCTTCCTGTTACAAGCAGTACACCCAAAGGGTCCCCAGTTAGAGAATGTACATAGCAAATGGAACAACTAACAGAAGTCTTCTTTAGTCATTTTTACAGATTTGCACACAGTGCATGATTTATGGCTTCACTTGTGGCTCAGATGGTAAAGAGTCTGCCTGCAATGTAGGAGACCCAGGTTCAATCCATGGGTCACAAAGATCCCCTGGAGCAGGGCATGGCAATCCATTCCAGTATTCTTGCCTAGAGAATCCCATGGACAGAGAAGCCTGGTGGGCTAAAGTCTATGGGGTTGCATAGAGTCAGACAAGATTGAGTGACTAACACACACACATGTTCAATAAATATCTGATAATAAAATACATGGCTTCTTAACTATAATAAAATGATAGTTTCTGTGTCGATCTACTTTATATTTTTATTTGAGGCTGAACTGTGTGATTTGAAGCTGATATTATTTAATAATAATAATGGGTATTTGACCTACAAAGTGAAATAAAGCATGACTCAAACTCTCAATTTATTGAATCCATTGATATAGCATTTAAAATTTCAATCTGTACGGCATTGTCAATGAAAGACTTTGGAGTGAAGTTATCTAAGTTATATCCTCATGTCTTTTTCCAATGCAAGTATCACCACAAAGAGACAAAGGATTTCAAAGATTATCAAAGATCATTGGTAATGTTTAAAAATAAGGGTTAATATCAGAAAATACAGGACAGAAGCTTGCCCAGCATAGTAGAAAATACATTACGATTTATGCCTAAGGCTTCAATCTTTTGCTTCATCTATAAAATTTTTGTTGTATATTTGTTATATATATATATATATATGTATGTATGTCTCCGTATAGTTGTATATATTTATATTTGCACAAATATATGGATATACTTGGGACTTCCCTGGTGGCTCAGCACAGTTTGTATACCTTAAATGTTTAAGAAATATATAAATATGTCATTTTACCTTTAAAAAGTCTTAAGTTTGCTTATAGTTAAGTTTCAGAGTAACAGAGTAACAGAGACAGATCCATAGAAAAAATGTGAGACAATACTTATATCATAAAAGAGATCTGAGAGGAAATGCCTTGGTGGTCCAGTGATTGATTCTGAGCTCCCAATGCAGGGGGCCTGGGTTCCATCCCTGATCAGGGAACTAGATCCACATGCCACGACCAAGACGTGGTGGAGCCAAAGAAGTAAAAATAAATATTAAATAAAAATTTTAAAAGGAGAGGAAACCAAAAAGGCTGAGAGGAGAAAGGAGAGCACAGGATTGTGTGACAGAGTGGCTGTGGGAAGAGATGTGGCTTCTGAGTTTTCATCAAGTGGTTTGTACTAGTTTGCTGGGGCTGCCATCACAAAAGCCTACAGACTGGATGACTTAAACAGAAATTTATTTCCTTATTGTTCAAGATTGAGGTTCAAGCCCACTCAGTTTCTGGTAAAGGCTCTCCTTCTGGCTTCAGCGGATTGCCTGCTGTGTGTCCTTTTCTCTCTGTGTGCGCATGCGCATGCATCCGCAAGGGGTGTGGAGAGCTCTCTGCCGCCTTTTCCTCCTCTTCTCTGGAGAAGGAAATGGTAACCCACTCCAGTATTCTTGCCTGGAGAATACCATGGACGGAGAAGCCTGGTAGGCTGCAGTCCACGGGGTCGCAAAGAGTCGGACACGACTGAGCGACAGAACAGAACAAGGGCATCAGTCTTATCAGATGTATCAGAGTAGGGCCGCACTCGTATACATTTGTTTAAACTTAATTATCTTTTTAAAGGCCCTACTTTTAAATACATTGGGGGCTAAAACTTCCAACATATGGATGTGGGGGCGACACAATTCCGTCCATAAAATGTTTGAAGGGGGTGCTCTAAATCAGGTGGAAAGTTGTAAACCCAGATGTAGACAGATGTAGCTTGCTGACTTCATGAGAAGTATGCAGTATATATTATGCACATCGATGCAATTTGGTCCATCTGAAATACAGAATATTTCTCCCAGATGAAATTCCATATAAGCAAACACAAATTCACCTTTTGTTCAAGTTGTTCCTTTTTGTATCAATCAAATTGGAACAAATTAGCATTTTTCAAAAGAAGACTTGCAACAAATCTGATCCTATGTGTTCATTCAATCAGTAAATACTGGGTGACTCCTGTGTGCCAGGTACATTGCCTGGTGCCTGACATACCACAGTGAATAAACCCAACAGGGTGGCTTCTTCCTTCAAGGTGCTTACATTCTACTGGGAGGAGACAAACTATTTACAGTCCCCTTGGGAATCCAGTAAAAACAAGAAGGATGGAAAATCGTTGAGGAGTGTGTAACAAGCGCTTAAAGGAACTAAGGAGGAGATGATGGAGGGACTCAGGAAGAGGCTTTAAACAGAGCCATCACGGAGGACAGCCCTGAGGAGAAAGAGAAGGCAGCTGGTGAAGAACTGAAGGGAAGGCATTCCCGGCCATTGCGCCTGGAGTAGAGAGAGTGAGGCTGGCAGAGGGTGGAGATGTGATGGAAGAGTGAAGAAGGGACCAAGTTCATTCCAGTGGGTGGAAAAGCCGCTTAAGGGTTCTAAGCAGCTCAGTGACAGGATTTAAAGTTTAAAATTTTTACTCTGACTTCTCTGTCAAATCCATTCTTATGAGAAGAAGAGAGACCTGTTGAGAGGCTGTAGGGATAAATGAAGTGAAAACTGAGGGTGGCTTGGACTGAGGTATAGAGAGAGGGGTGGTAGGAATCAGGATTTATTTTGAAAGTTTGGGCAAAAAGAGTTACTGGTAGATTGATGAGGGTTAGGATGAGGATTATGAAGGAAAGAAGAGGCACAAGAATAATTCCTAGATTTTTGGCTCACATCACTAAATATATCATCATGCTGTTTATTAAACTGTGCAAGCCTGGAAGCTTAACCGGTTCAGGAACAAGAGTTGAGTTGTTTTGGACATACTAGGGTTGAAATTCCTGTTAGACATCCAAGGAGCAATGTCAAGGAGGCTGTTGACTGTGTGAACCTGGCACTCTGGGAGAGGCTGAGGCTGGAGATTTAAATTGGAGAGTCATCAGAATACAGATGGTTTTTTAAAGCAGAGATGAGATTACATGGGGAGTGAGTTTGAGAGAGAAAGAGAGAGTAGAAAAGAGCCAAAACCTGAGCCCTGAGGATCTGCAAGCTTTAGAAGTCAGGTGCAAGAGAAGTTAGCCAAAGAGATGAGGAAGAAGGAGCCACTGAGCTAGCGAACCTACCAGGAGAATGTGGCACTTTGGAAAATTACTAAAAAATGTATTTTATGAAGGAGGGAGTAACAAACTTTTTAAGAGACTTTCAGAAATGTTGGTGATAAATCACAAAACGATTACACTCCTTGTTTAATTTTAGGAAAACACAGCCCATGTGCTTCAGCATAAAACATACAAACAAGCAGACTGACAGCTAATATCTTGGTGGAGTGAAGGGTTGATGCCTTAAGATCCCACTTTGAATAAATAATAATTTAGAGTTTGTATAGCCACCAAAACTTCTGAATTTGGCATTGTTTATGAGAGATGGGAATACCAGACCACCTGACCTGCCTCTTGAGAAACCTGTATGCAGGTCAGGAAGCAACAGTCAGAACTGTACATGGAACAACAGACTGGTACCAAATAGGAAAAGGTGTAAGTCAAGGGTGTATCTTGTCACCTTGCTTATTTAACTTATATGCAGAGTACATCATGAGGAACGCTGGGCTGGAAGAAGCACAAGCTGGAATCAAGATTGCTGGGAGAAATATCAATAACCTCAGATATGCAGATGACACTACCCTTATGGCAGAAAGTGAAGAGGAACTCAAAAGCCTCTTGAGGAAAGTGAAAGAGGAGAGTGAAAAGGTTGGCTTGAAGCTCAACATTCAGAAAACAAAGATCATGGCATCTGGTCCCATCACTTCATGGGAAATAGATGGAAAAACAGTGGAAACAGTGTCAGACTTTATTTTTTTGGGCTCCAAAATCACTGCAGATGCTGATTGCAGCCATGAAATTAAAAGACGTTTGCTCCTTGGAAGGAAAGTTATGACCAACCTTGATAGTATATTAAAAAGCAGAGACATTACTTTGCCAACCAAGGTCCGTCTAGTCAAGGCAATGGTTTTTCCTGTGGTCATGTATGGATGTGAGAGTTGGACTGTGAAGAAAGCTGATCGCCGAAGAATTGATGCTTTTGAACTGTGGTGTTGGAGAAGACTCTTGAGAGTCCCTTATACTGCAAGGAGATCCAACCAGTCCATTCTAAAGGAGATCAATCCTGGGTGTTCATTGGAAGGACTGATGCTAAAGCTGAAACTCCAATACTTTGGCCACCTCATGCGACGAGTTGACTCACTGGAAAAGACTCTGATGCTGGGAAAGGTTGGGGGTGGGAGGAGAAGGGGACGACAGAGAATGAGATGGCTGGATGGCATCACCGACTCTGTGGACATGAGTTTGAGTGTACTCCGGGAGTTGGTGATGGATAGGGAGGCCTGGTGTGCTGTGATTCATGGGGTCGCGGAGAGTCGGACACAACTGAGCAACTGAACTGAACTGAATGAGTCTAAAGGTTTTTATGACCATGAGAATGTTGAACTGTGATCCCCCAAATGTGGAAAGACAAATTTCTAAATCTCTTCATGTTCTTCTATAAGCTATTTTTGTAATCCAAGGTACTTCTTGGTGTTTATTGACCATAATACCTTCTCCAAAAGGTCCATATAGTCAAAGCTATGGTTTTTCCAGTAGTCATGTACAAATGTCAGAGTTGGACCATAAAGAAGGCTGAGCGCTGAAGAACTGAGGCTTTTGAACTGTGAGGCTGGAGAAGATTCTTGAGAGTTCCTTGGACTACAAGGAGATCAAATCAGTCAATTCTAAAGGAAATCAACCCTGAATATTCATTGCAAGGACTGATGCTTCAGCTGAATCTCCAAAACTTTGGCCACTTAATGCAAGAGCTGACTCATTGGAAAAGACCCTGATGCTGGGAAAGATTGAAGGTAGGAGGAGAAGGGAACGACAGAGGACGAGATGGTTGGATGGTATCACTGACTCAACGGACATGAGTTTGTGCAAACTCTGGGAGATAGTGAAGGACAGGGAAACCTGCTGTGCTGCAGTCCATGGGGTTCCAAAGAGTCGGACACGACTTAGCGACTGAACAACAATAACAACCTTTTCCTGAAGAACGGATTATCTGGAAATAATCTTCAGCTGACAGTAGTACACAGGTTTACTGGGGAGTCCTCTTGAGTGTAACATCCATAAGTATAGTTGCCAAACCTCATAAATAAAAATACAGAGTGCCCATGCAATATTTGAATATACTAAAGCATTATTTGTTTGTACCTGGAGTTTTAATTAAACTGAACGTGTTGTATTTTATCTACATCCTTCCCTGTAAGGAGGTGAAGAAGACAGATTAGAAGGAAATGATTCTCTGTATGATTACAGTGAAGGTCTCAGATGATCCTGGGACACTTTGAAGCTAGTATGGTCCTCCATTTTTATTACAAATTCTGGCAAGAGGGCTAGACTATTGAATCTCTGAAATAGCAAATCATTGTCCTCATGGTGTCCCTGGGAGTGGGTATAACCTTGGATGGGATAGTTCCTTAAGGGCCAATGGGCACATTTCCAGCAGTTGGGAAATGACTGCCGTAGCACTGAAGAAGGAATCTGCATAGAACCCTACAGGGTCCAAGGTGCAGATGCCAACAATGTGTTAACTATTCACTTCCCATTAGGGGTTTAGCTTTATATCTAAATAGGTGGTGCTGGGCTCTTCAGTCGTGGTCCACTCTGTTGGACCCCAGGCGCTGTAGCCCGCCAGGCTCCTCTGTCCATGGGATTCTCCAGGCAAGAATACTGGAGTGGGTTGCCATACCCTTATCCAGGGAATCTTTCCGACCCAGGGATGGAACGTGGGTCTCCTGAATTGCAGGCAAATTCATTATCATCTGAACCACCAGGGAAGCCCCAAGGAGACAAGAACCCTTTCCCATCTGGGTGCCTGACTTTGGGAAATTCTGAGAGTTTCCTTCCTAAATGGAAGATGACATTCTACATTACCTCAACAGTGAAATGGAAAAGGAAATGGCAACCCACTCCGGGACTGTTGCCTGGGACATCCCATGGACAGAAGAGCCTGGTGGGCTACAGAGTCTATGGGGTCGCACAGAGTCAGACACGACTGAGCACACACACACCCACACATTCAACAGTGAAAGCCCTGTTGAGAAGCCCATGAGGCCTCTGTTTCTCTCTGAATCTGCAACCTCACCTCTTATGAATGCTTCCTTCCATTAACCCTTGAGTGAGTCACACTGATGCTGGATGATAATCCTCTGGTGGACTTGCTCCATCTCCCGGAATGAGTGTTGACATGAAGAATTCTGCAGATCCCCTACAGCCAGACCAATGATCCCAAACGTTAACCACATTGGATCCTGCCTGCACTTTATGCCTCTGGCTCCACACCCACCTTTCCGCCCACAGCACGAAGCCGGGAGCGCAGAGTCAGACACTAGCAGGGTGGTCCTCTGAGCACACCCTGGGGGCAAGAGACATGAAATATTTATTGACTGCAGGCCAGCGTTACAGGAACGCTGGCTGAAAGCACTGCAAGGGTGCCTCTGTAATATTCAAGGTAGACACAGCAACACTTACCAACCGCCTCACATGTCTTGGAGGAGGTTGCTTTGCTCTAATCCTCACAGCCCCCAAAGAAGCAGCTGTTTTCAGAAGGAGCAGATATAATCCTTTAAGACCAACGGTGGGAGGTAGTGTGTGTGTGTCATGTGGGTGTATGTGTGTGTTTCACCTGCTAAATGGTTAACAATTGTCCAGCTTCCTGCAAACAGGTAGAAAAGAGCTGAAAAGTTAGGGCAGACAGGGCTACTTTCCCCTTTCAATTTTTTAACCCACACACGTTCCATCCCATGGACGTCTATGTCATGAGAAATATATCAGATGCTGAGAAGCACAAGTCAGTTTTTCCCTTTCTAAGCAATACTGAAATTAGATGACCATTGACCTTCCAATCCCAGCTATCAGGTCAGTGTTGTGACAGATAGAATTAGAGGTCTCCATATAAAAATGTGGAGCTTCCCAGGTGGCGCCAGTCCTAAAGAACCCACCTGCCAATGCAGGAGACAAAAGAGATGCCAGTTTGATCTGTGTGTCGGAAAGATCCCCTGGAGAAGGGCATGGCAACCTGCTCCAGCATTCTTTCCTGGAAAATTCCATGGACAGAGAAGCCTGGCAGGCTACAGTCCATAATGTCACCAAGAGTCAAACACGACTGAAGCAACTTAACATGCATGTAGAAAAATATACCTCCTGTTTCCCATGCTTTATTGGGTTCCTAATTATCTTTCAATGATGTGTTGTTGTTTAGTGGTTAAGTCGTGTCTGACTCTTTTGCGACCCCCGTGGGCTGTAGTGACCCCATGAGCTGTAGCCCCCCCGGTTTCTTCTGTCCATGGGATTCTCCAGGCAAGAACACTGGGGAGGGTTGTCATGCCCTCCTCCAGAGAATCTTCCTGACCCAGGGATCAGGACCCGTGTCTCCTGCGTCTTCTACGTTGGCAGGCGGTTCTTTACAGCTGTGCCACCTGGGAACCCCCTCCCTTAGGCAGCAGTGAGATCTTGTGGTCTGTGCTCTGTGCGGGTGCCAGGCTCTGTGTCTTTTTCTCACTTGTCCTCCTGCTGTCCAGATGGTAAAGGCTAAGGATCTCAGACAACACAATTAATAAGGTGAAAACAAACTCTTTCTCAGAGCTGACCCAGTTTTAGAACCCAGTGACATAACAAATGTGGCAACAGAAATGGGCATGGCTTTCCTCCTAATCATCATTTAGAGGAACTGCAGGACTCAGAGGAGATTTATAGGAGTCATTGGCATGGCTGCCATTCTTTCATTACCTAAACAGAAAGCATGTTTTCACCCCTGTGTAATGCATCTTGTATGAAAAAAAGAGAGAGAATAAATAGAGAACATACAGTTTTCAACTGCTTTTCTCTTCTAGAATTTTAACATGTTCTGTCTCATTTTCTATTAGGACAGTGACTGTTAGGGAGCTCTTGGTATATCTCCTCTTCTGGTACACTGAATAGTATATTTCCCCTTGCTCTCAGAGGCCTTATCTGGAGAAGAATGTAGAACAACTAGCAAACTTTAAAAAATGTAAAAATGTAACATGTCTCAAAGCATGGAGGCAGGTTATGGAATGCACACCTCCCCCAAAGAGAGCCTAATGGTCAACGAAGCGGAGCTGTGGAAGCCGAGCCATAATTGCACTCTGGAGAGTAAAGACACTGTGTTGCCTCCTCAGCAGAAATTCACCTCCCTGTAGGAAAATCTGATAAATTTCCCAGTTTCCCACAGAGGGGATGACAGAGAATTTAATGAGAAACACATTGGAACTGGACCTGTCACTGTGTGATTATGCATTCACTAATCTCTCTGTAGGGTACAGAAAAAGGCGGTCTTCACTGAGAGAGTTTATCTGTGAAGCGGGGAGGGGGCAGGGAGGGAAGCATCGAGAAACAAATTACCAAAAAGTAATGTCTTCACTCTCCCACTGATACCTACTGACATCCCACTGGACTGCTGGTTTGGCCTGCAAACTGAAAAAAAAGGGGGAGGGGATTTGCACTGTCACCTATTTTTATGATTGGGGCTGAAATTGAACTTTCATACGGTAACTAAATTTATTGATACTTCAATGCAGCTTATGAGTGCCTGATATTTTTAGTCTGGGCTTGGGATTTGTGTTTGAGAAATCCAAATACAGTGAGGGAGGCAGCTGGTGTTCTGATTCTTGTTGTTAGAGTCATTTCATATCTTGCAGGAATTTTTCTTAACCATCATCATTATCAGCTTCATCAAATAAATCTTATTCAGCACCTTTATCCACTCTATAAGCATTTTGGAGCACCTAACATATTCAAGGAACCTATAATTATGTAGCCAGCACCTTGAATAAGTAGACTGTCCAATAGCCTTCACAAAGTGTTAAAGTCAGGGGAACACATTATTCAAAATTGCTATCATCTAAGAACATTTCTTATGTTCTTTTTATTAGCCTGAATTTGGGTTGGGCAGCATGCAAGGAGAGCAGCTATATTCTCTGCATAAGTTCAAAATCTATGAATACGTTTATTCACCTCTGCCTGGAACATACTGAACGAGTATTGAGCAAATGAAGAAACATTTCACTTGCTGAGTGCCTCATCTAAGCAGGATCTCAGCAAATACTAAATTAATTGGATAATAAGGGAAAGGTGATGGAAAGTTATGTCATGAGCTATACCTATTTGAAGTGTCAAGACGAGATCATTCATATTTCTTCATGAATTTCCAGAAGGCTTCATGAAGAAGGTGGCATTTTGGTCAAAATAGAGATATTCAAAAATTACATATTTAATTAAGATCTTGAAGTATTTATTATGAACAGTGTTGCTACTCTGACCATTCCTGACTGATTAATACAAATTTGCAAAATTCGTCACAAAATGGTTAAGCCCAGGATTGATCCCTATATTTAACATCTCTTAATCCAATGGCATACTCACTTAATTTTTTTCTTAATGTAAGACAAGGCCTTTAAAAAATAACAGCGTATTACTTCTTTAATGATCCCTTTCACATGGCTGTCCAGTTTCATCTGGACAGACTTTTAGTTCCACCTGGAGAGGACCATGTCTTCTTTTTGGTACCCCAACAGTTTAAGGCTCATGTAATCATTGATGACAAAGCTGGAAATGGCGTTCGAGTGCCTATGGTGGAATAAGGCTAGAGAGTGACTTTGGATAAATAAATACGTGTCAGGCAGGACAAAAGAAGATTTGAAATAAAAGTATGTAAGAGCTATTGATTTCTATCCTTTAATTACATAAAATTGCTTAAATACTCACATGGATGATTTGTAGTGCCATTGTCTGATGGTATATCTGAACCTTGTATGTGATTCTTAGATGGAAAAAATGCCTCTACTGACTCAGGCTGGGTTCTCCTCCTTGTTCGCTCAGGGAATGAGGTAGAGCAGGTAATGCTTTTCTTCCACTAATGCCTAATCATATGATAATCCTACTTCAGTACAATTGGACTGACTTCTAGAAGAAAAATAGAGGAGTCGTGTTCATTTGCCTGAAAGTTTCTTTCTTCGAAAAGGTGTAAAAAGATGATTGATTTTTAAAAAAAAATAGATTTTACATAATCAAAATTTAGATGTAGCAATGAAATAAATCTTAGAGAAGGTGTAGAATTCTTTGGACAAGATGCTTTTGTTAGCTTGCCATTGCTGCAGTGTCTACAATATTGTTTTTATTGTAAAAATTAACTGTACAAGAAATTTTCTGCAGCTATAAACATAGTGCCAGAATTCAAGTGCAGTATTTTCATTTTGTTATTGAAAATGTGAGAAGTTATGGCTAAATGCCTCTTTCCTTTGGAAGGGTAAAAATGTTAATATGAGAAATTTGTTCCGTTTTCTATTTCAAGATCAACTTTATAGAAAATCTACCTACCAGATTTATGTTGTTTTATTCTCAGGTCCAAGAAATAAAAGTTATCTAAGATGATAATATTGTTAAATTTGGAAAATCTTTTGTCAGTATCCTTTATCACCACCACACAATCTTATACAGCTGAGTCACTATAACTCAGGTAAAAGAACTAAGGTAATTTATATATAGCCACACTCTCAAATGAGTTCCTTAAAAAGTGATGGTATATTCTGTGAAATAAAAACCACAATGTTACTACATCTTATTGAAAGTTTCTATTTACCTCTACTGATGTTCCAAATAAAGATTATCAAAACTAAATTAAACACAAGTAATAAAACTGAAATGTCAGCCTGAAAGTGTTTGTTGTCTGTCTTCTGAACAAGTGTCCTAAATTGTAATGTAAAATTCATTGACATGTTTAGGTGAACACAATCACAATTAAATAACTTTATTGAATATTCGGTAGGTCTAGTTACTTCAAAATCACCAAAAACTACATAAGCAAGGGCCCCTTTAAAAAGTGCTAGGTATTAGTAAGGAATTATACATATTTCCTCCACATGAGGTCTTTCAATTAATTAATTTGAGTAACTTTATGCTTCAGTGAGATTTAATTAAATATAATTGTTTATGGCCAGTAAACAAAAGAGAAGTGTAATTTAAATTTTTTTTAGCTTTGCTTTAAATTTTGAAATTAATGAGTCTTGACTTGCATAATGTGTATTCTACTAAAGCTATTCTACTTTAACTTCCATATGCTAATCAAATCAAATTAGGATTACAAGATAAGGTAGTGTTTTTTAGTTTAACATAAACTACCAGCAATATTTGCCCAATACAACATATGTATTAACTTTATTATTAGCCATCATTAATACTACCTTTTTCTTGCCCATTCTGGGACACATTTCTACTGCTCCTCTGTTCTGCAATTTTATTTTTCATGTGCACTAAAAACTTGATATACAGTGTATAATTTTAAACAATATATGAGAATGAACTAGAGGATTATTTTTAGCTTTTACCATGTATGTAAGATAATATGACAGTTAGAGAAGAGTTGGACATACCTTTGTTGGCAAAATTTCATTGTTTCATTTAATCCAGGATATTTTTAATGTACAAATTAATTAAAACTTTTGTAGAATTTTATTTTTTTAAGTCATGCATTAAATGCAAACAACGTTTAATTAGATTATTGGTTCTATAATAAAAACACCATACTTGATATACATGTGATGTTTTAGTTGATAGATGGATTTTATATATATTATATATAATATGTATGTGTATAGTTTCTATTGAAACATAGCAATCTGCTTAAATGGTAGTAAGTTCAATTTTGTTGAGTTTCTACTTTGCATCTGTGAATCAAAATAAACTATACTGTGTTTCTAAAAAAAAGTTTATCAATATCTTTTAAAAGAAAAGAAACGTGCTTTAATACAAATCACAAACTTTCTGTGCACGATTTTTGCTCTTCCTATGGGATATACTTTTAAACATTAGCTTTACCATTTTTATTGCCACCTTTGTGAAGAAAATACTTCTGTCTCATAGAACTCCATAAAAATGATTACCCAAGAAAATAAATTATGTAAATTCTTTTCAGTTAAATTTTCTGTTTTACACCCAACATTCATTCAGTATTTGGGTTGACATTTAAGTGCCATTTTCAACTCTTCAGATTAAGGTTCCCATGTCACATAGCCAACTATTTAAAAATATACATCAGAAATTTTCCTTATAAAAGGGCAGATCTATTCACTGAGGTGAAGGATAGGAAACTCAAAGAGTGTTTGAGTAATAAGAATATTTTAGATAATGAGATTTGACATGGATAACTGTTACATGATTCATCTCCTTCGGTTCTCCGCGTTTTTCCACTAAGTGGGTTGCTCCCTGTGGATCTATATGGTGGAGATAGCAGAAGGTCATAGAAGAGGTATTTTAAGCACTCTGGTTTCATAGTCTATGCTTGATGGACAGAATAAAATGTATTCCTCCAGCTTTAAGGAATGAGGGCAGGGGGCAGATAAAGCGAGAAGTGAAAGCAAGGCAGAATTAGCTATCAATAAGCACTGAAAACTCGGTGCACTTGTACCTCTAATTCTTTTCCTTACCTTGACTTTTAATTCCACCAAAAAGTCCTTATATTTTCTCCTTACTTCTAACCCATTATAGCCCAGCCACCACAGAGACAGGATTCCATATAAAATCATGGATGTATACACACTCACACACATACACACAAACACAAGCTGAGCCTTTGGTGCTGTTGAAGAGAATTTAAACATTTTAAGATTTAAAACTAAACTTACATGATCTGAGGTATGGTAGAAAAATAATCATAATAAAAATTAAAAGTGCAATGAATGAGAACAATGAAAAAGAAATCCACATGTTAAAAATGGTCTATAAACATGTTTATAATTCATAAACTGCATTAAAAATGGTTGTTTTATGTCATCAATTAAAAATAATAAAAGTAAGAAAATATGCTCAATGCAGAGGTACTTTTAAAAAAAAGTTAATAAAATACTTTTATCTCCATCAAAATATTCTTTGGAAACCAAAAATAAAAATGTATTATGTATGTTTTCTTCAGGTTGATCTGTAAAAGTCTGAAAAATACATAGTCCCCACCATTGAACTTTCCAAAAAAAAGAAGCCCAGTATGCACCAAGCATAAAGCAAAAGGCTTTATGTCGTCGTAAACTCCCTATATTGGTACAAAGAATTCCAGTTCAGTTACTATCAGAAAACATTTTTGTTCCAGTCAAGCTGAAACAAATGACCTGACTTCAATTCAGTGTAGTATATAGCTGAAGCTGTGTCCAAGAAGTTGTCTTCAGAGCACTAAAGACACTTACAGAAACTCCTGAGGAGACTCCATGGTTTCTCACACAACCAAAGTCTTAACCAAAGCGAAACTTGAGTCTGTATTTCACCGTGTTAGGACTTCTCCGAGGTGCGGAAAGGGGAACCTTTGGCTTGACGGGATTAGGTGGTTTTTTCTTTTCGGGAACAGTAACTGTGAAAGAAAGTTCCGGCTGCTCCGATTGTTTGAATCTGGGCAGAAAGTGGGTAGAGACGTGCTGAGGTTTAACCCGGGGGCTGCAGCCCCGTTTAGCCTTCCCCCTCTTGTTCAGGGCCACGTACCACTCCCGCCCCGTCTTTTCAGTTCTGTGTATCGCGGAGGCATAGGTATTATAGCTGTTTTCTTGAAATCGCTCCCTGAACTTGCAGTCATCTGTAAATTTGGCCTAGAGAAAAAAAAAAAAAGAAGAGGAGGATATTCAAGCAGTGATAATATTTTCAGCATGTAATATAAAGAAGTCTTGGACTATAAAGAAAAACAAGAATTCCACTGGCCCCTGCGCTCTGACTCCATTCTCTTTATAAAGACACATTTGCCTCTTTTAAAGTTGCTTTAAAATCACTATTTTCATTTCCATATTCATACTTCATTCATCTTTGTAATGCTGGTTGTTTACTACATATTACACAACTGTGAAATAATATCAGTGCATATTAAAATAGCAGGAATTCAATATATTTAAATTCTGTTACTCTTTTTAACATACTTTGAAAATTTTAGTTAAAAATTTAACTTTTAGCATAAGATTTCCCCCCCTCCTAAACCATCAAGAAAGTAAATAGTACTATATTACTAAGAAACAATTGCCTGGTAAAACATGAATTCATTCAGAGAAATGGGGTCATGTTATCCTTTGAAACAAGAATACAGTTTTCAGTCTAATCAGTGTACTTCCTGGTGCTGAGAAAGGGGTAGCATATGGCCCTATTAATATTGCATGTGTTAGAGTTCTTTAGGAAAAAATTCATCTTCACACAGTGATACAGGAGAGTCTATTTGATGCCAGGAAGAAAAAAATTACCTTTTGGAGAAACTAGCAACACTTCAGGCAGATATCACTCTCTCTTTCCCTCTATAACACACACACACACACACACACACACACATACACCTGCCCTTGAAAATGCTCACAGAACAGTGGAATAAGCAAAGAAGTAGACATTCATCACAGTGCAATTTGATAAATGGAATTATGACAGTGGTATGCAGAGGGTACAAGACATCTAAAAGGATAAAGGTGGCAGCGAAGAGGGCAGGAAGGTCTTCCTAGAAAAGGTGACTTTTGAGCTGATTCTCAAAGTACAATGAGATAATAGTGATCAGGTGACATGAGAGGTTTTTCAGGGAACAGGAGCAGTGTGTTCACAGGTCATCAGGAAGCTACTATAAGTTGTTCAATGTGACTTTCACTTAGGATGCATAGAGAAAGGACCAAGAGATGAAGATGACAACATAGGCCAGTGCAAGCTCTGAAAAGGCTCAGTGTGCCATATTGAGGAAGTTGAATGAACACAGCATAGGGGAAGAGCGTGAGATGGTGCCAAATAGACCTGCAATCAAATGCTAGTTCTGCCAATTGAGTTCTTAGGTTTAGGCTCCTTGTTCACAATATGTGCAGCCATAAGGCTATTGTAAGAATCAAAATATTATTTTAGGAAAAGGATCTGGAGTTTAGCTTTCATCAAATACAAAAGAGTCTATAACTCCCAAAGAAGTAGAATTCCCTAACCTGGACTAGGTTTCACAATTTCAGGGAGGGCCATTTGTACAAACATCCTGGGCTTTGCAATACCAAGTATCTTGACCCATATATATATGAACACTAAATACCCACTTCAGTATTCTTGCCTGGGAAATCCCATGGACAGAGGAGACTGGCAGGCTATAGTCGATGGGGTTGAAATAAGAGTTGGACATGAATTAGTGACTAAACAACTATATATATTCTATATATATATATTCATTATATATAATTCTTTATATATCATCAAGGTTCCATCAGTTCAGTTCAGTCACTCAGTCGTGTCCAACTCTTTGTGACCCCATGTACTGCAGTACACCAGGCTTCCCCGTTCATCACCAACTCCCGGAGCTTGCTCAAACTCATGTCCATTGAGTCGGTGATGCCATCCAACCATTTCATCCTCTGTCGTCCCCTTCTCCTCCCACCTTCAAACTTTTCCAACATCATGGTCTTTTCCAATGAGTCAGTTCTTCGCAGCAGGTGGCCAAAGTACTGGAGTTTCAGCTTCAGCATCAGTCCTTCCAATGAATATTCAGGACTGATTTCCTCTAGGATGGACTGGTTGGATCTCCTTGCAGTCCAAGGGACTCTAAAGATTCTTCTCCAACACCACAGTTCAAAAGCATCAATTCTTTGGTGCTCAGCTTTCTCTAGAGTCCAACTCTCACATCCATACATGACTACTGGAAAACCATAGCTTTGACTAGACGGACCTTTCTTGGCAAAATAATGTCTCTGCTTTTTAATATGCTCTGCTTCAGTTCCATACTGGAACAAAAAGTCCTCTAGTTTCCTTGCTTTTCTAATAATGTCAAGCTTTCTTCTGCAGTACAGGTTCCAACCCTGTACTCTGGAAGTCTGAACACTGCAAAACAATCTACATACACCTACTATTGATGGTCACACAGAATTTTTGAGTTTTGAAAGGTACTGACAATATCAGAAGACAACCAATCTCAGAGTACTTCCAATAGCATATTTATCTTACACATGACAGTCTACCTAAGTTATTTACATTCAAGTGTAGAGTGTAGTTCAGTCAAAAAGCACTTTATTTGGGGGCTATGAAACTATGTATCTGAGAATCTGTCTACTGGCAATTCCTTCCACTGGGTCTTTAGCAGGCTATAATCTAGTGTTTTAAAGAACCATTGTCTATGACTTTCTCTCATCACATCCTAACCTACTGGCCCGTACCTAGGACAAGGGTGCTATGCTGACATTCCTTTAGAAGAGGACACATTTATTGTTCTTATTGGCTTTCAATTAAAAAAACTTTCTTACAAACCAAACATAGATTTGTCAACTTAGCTCTTAAAAGGACGTCAATGCTTTCCCATTCAATTAGATAATCTCAAAGTTTTATTGTAAAATAAAAACTATAGTCATGTGGTAAAAGGAGAAGAGGGCGGCAGAGGATGAGATGGTTGGATAGTGTCACCGACTCAATGGCCATGAACCTGGGCAAATGCCGGGAGACAGTGAGAGACAGGGAGGCCTGGTGTGCTGCAGTCCATGGGGTGGAAAAGAGTCAGATACAACTTAGCAACTGAACAACAACAATAGTCTTCTGGAATATTTTCTGCTACATAAATGGACAAGCATTTTAGAAAGGTGTGGAAGATTTCATTAAAAACGAGTAGCACGTATATTCATCCTGCCTCAGATTTTTTTCTTAAAATATGTCTGAATAACATTTCTAATGTATAGCACATTATACTTTGACTTGGCTTCTACCCCTGTTTCACTCACACACACAAATCATTTTCCTGAAATAAAGATAGCTGCTGCTGCTGCTGCTAAGTCACTTCAGTCGTGTCCGACTCTGTGTGACCCCATAGACGGCAGCCCACCAGGCTCCCCCGTCCCTGGGATTCTCCAGGCAAGAACACTGGAGTGGGTTGCCATTTCCTTCTCCAATGTGTGAAAGTGAAAAGTGAAAGTGAAGTCGCTCAGTCGTGTCCGACCCTTAGCGACCCTGCGGACTGCAGCCCACCAGGCTCCTCCATCCATGGGATTTTCTAGGCAAGAGTACCAGAGTGGTTTGCCATTGCCTTCTCCGATAAAGATAGCAGTGATTACTTAATTCAATTTTGACAAATTTTTAAAAAGTGTACTGCATAATTTAACCTTTTTCCCCTAACAGTGTCAAAGAAAATAAAGAAGAAACCTGTCTCTTTTTTTTAATTGATGTGGCCAACAGACACACATGCATACACACACCCACACAGTATATTAACCTATAGCAATTCCTATAATGAAAATCTAATGATACTGACCCCTAAAATTATTTCATCTAAAAACATTCTCCCTCTCCCCCTCCTCCGCTCAAGATTCATGTTCTTTCTCAAGAGAAGCCTTTAACAGGGTGGCTGTTCAGGCTCTAGGTTTTTCAAGGGTCACTTCATTGTCACATGGGGTATAGAGATAGAATTCTGAGGACCCACACACTACTTGTAGGCCCTTAGCCCTCCCAAACTTCACTTTGAAACAGAAGCAAAGGCAGTCAGACTGTTTTGGCTTTCTTAATTGACTTTTAATTTAATGTTTTGTCTGAAAAATTCTTCCAGCTATGATGGAACATAATCATTTGAAATGAACATTTCAGTGAGGTTTTTTCATCAGGAGATCTAGTTTCTTCTGGAGAAACTGACTGTTCCTGTCAATATTCCTGGCCCCTTTCAGACAAGACGGTAACCCCAAGCAGTGCATGAAAGTGAAGTCACTCAGTTGTGTCCGACTCTTTGCGGCCCACCAAGCGCCTCCGTCCATGGGATTCTCCAGGCGAGAATACTGGAGTGGGTTGCCATTTCCTTCTCCGGGGGATCTTCCCGACCCAAGGATCGAACCCACCTCTCCCACATTGCAGGCAGACACTTTAACCTCTGAGCCACCAGGGAAGCAGCGCATGGCTACCCTTAATGTTATCCATTAAACATCTCTATAGCAGAGTCATCAAGCAGCAGAATTATTTCAATGTACATTTGCCATTATACAATTTTAGATAATAAATTTTCCAGGCTAAGTTTAACCTTTGAAATTCTTTTGGAATTATAAAAAACTCCTTTAGCAAAACATATACTTTTAAAATAATAGAGCTGTGGTGCTTTGTGATGACCTCGAGGGATGGGATGTGGGGGTGGGAGGGGGGTCTCAGGAGGGAGGAGATTCATGTATACTTATTGCTGACTCATGTTGTTGTACAGCAGAAACCAACAACATTGTAAAGCAATTATCCTCCAATTAAAAACTTAAAAAATAAATAAAAGAACTGGATTATTTCCCTAGAAAAAGTGAAGTCAACATAAAGACTTTATCTACAGTTCAGGTGGGAAGTAGAGAGGTGAATCAGATTTCAAATAAGCTACTGAAAACAGAACACACATCACCTTCATCCAACCACCATCAGTCACTACAACAAAACCCATCATTAACATGTTCACAAAGAACCCCTATCTTTGTTTCTAATTCATTATTTTCTGAATTTATTCAATAGATGTTTATTGACTATGTATCACATCCCAGACACTGCTGGTTGCCATTTTTATGAAGAAAGACAATTTAGATATGGTTCTGCCCATAATCTTTGTTGACTTAAATTATCTGTGTTTTTCTCTTTAATTTCTCCTTGATTTTGCAAGTGTAAAAATAAGTTACAGTCAACAAGCCGTAACTGCAAAATTAAAATGAAATGTTTAAATTGGCTGATTTCTATGTAATTTAAAATAGTCTTAATTGACAGAACCAATAAAAACTAAATTACACTACTTTTGCTTGAAACTATGAAAATAATTCAGAGGTGGGGCAACATAGTGCTGTTAAATAAAACAAGAATTTTGGGCTTAGGAGAGCACTTTGCCTTGATTCTACTCATCTCCTCACGAGGAGAGGGCACACAGTGGATATTTAAAAGAAAAATCAAATTCAGTTCAAAGAAAGTAATATTCCAGAAAAGGACAATTCTGCTTAATTGAAATCTGAGGGTCAATTAAACCAGAGAATTCTTTCTGAAACAATATTGTTAAAAAACTTTCTAAAACCTCTTAATATAGTTTTGTTTCTTAGTCAACATGCTCTAAGATGATTGAGAATCTTATAGCAAGTGAGCTGAGGGTATGTTAATAGAGTCCCAATTCTCGTTATGTGCAACTATCAAAGTAAATACACAATGCATGAAAGAGATGCATAAAGAGGGTTGAATTCAGACTAATAGCAAAGCCCTGGAGTATAAACCCTGGAGTCTGTGGGGTATTTAATCAATTTTAATTCTTTATTTCACTTTTTATTTGATTTGCCTCTTGCAAATCTTTATAAAGTTAACTAATAAATACAAATAATTAAAATGTTATTGAAGGCTGTATAATGTTATTGAATAATTAAACTATTCTTATAGACGGTAATCAACACAATTATAGACCAAATTGTGCTCTAAACAACATTTTCTTGCTGCCTGCATCCCTACCTCTGGTTCCTCTATGCTCTTTCAGTGTGCTTCAGTTCCCAGAACTACTCGTACCAATGGGACTGCCCAGGTCAGGTGCCCTAAGCCCAGGCTGTTTCGTACAGTTGTGCAGGATGTTCCCAGCACAAAAGTACCAAGCTTTGGGAGTGAGTGAAAGCCGAAAGCCAGACCCTGCTCCAACTGCTCCCAAGCAGAGAACTCCAGAACAGGGCAGCATGCACCCTGAGGGTTGCCTCCTACTCTTTACAAGCATCGTATGGGTCAGGTGTAGCCAAGCCATGCTATCTCCAGAGCTTGGCCATATTTCCTGCTTAGCAATCGCTATCTGGCCATTCTCTGTCTCAATACTTCATGATGAGCAAGCAAGAGAACATATGCGAGTGCTCAGGCATGAGTTCTCAGTCCCTTAGTCATGTCTGACTTTTTGTAACCCAATGGACTGTAGCCTGCCAGGCTCCTCTGTCCACGGGATTTCCCAGGCAAGAATACTGGAGTGGGGCTACCCCCTTCTCCAGGGGAATCTTCTTGACCTAAGGATCAAACCCAGGTCTCCTGCACTGAATCAGATTCTTTACCATTTGAGTCACCTTGCTCAAAAGAGTTGGGCTATTGAGGTCTACCATGTGCCAGGTGTTTTACATATATTATTTCATTCTCACATAATTCCACAACTATTAGGATGCTATTATCTGATTTTCCACCAGAAAAATAAAGAAAATAGTTCCTCTAAATCCCCACATTTACCAAATGCCAAGGAAAGCCTATGACTTAAATCTCATCTACTGAATCCTAGATTCAAGCTCTTTTAGTAACAATGTGCAAATCCAAGGGCATCTCCTAGGCTTCTGTACAGTACTACCTAAAGTTGCTCCATGTTAAAATACTGTAGAAACAAGTGCCACTCCCCAAACCATCTGAGACAGAACACCATCTCTCACTTTAGGCTGAAATGGATCTCCGAAGCTACAAGTCAATTCATTACATGAAATTTTCCTCAATAAAATAGAGCATCAGTGTTGGGAATATCCCCTAGAGGGAGGCATGGCAACCTACTCCAGTATTCTTGCCTGGAGAATCCCATGGACAGAGGAGCCTGGCAGGCTACAGTCCATGGGATCCCAAAGAGCATAGCACAGCCAGATAAACATAGTGTGAAATTAAGGGAAAACTGACATTTACTGCAAAGGCAGAACCCTGAACCCATTTTCTTTTTTTTTCAAGCCTGAGTTACTGGGTACTCAATTTTACTGTGTAAATTGAAAGTTCTTAGAAGATGGGGGTGCTTCCAGGTGGCACTACTGGTAAAGAATCTGCCTGCCAATGTAGGAAACGTAAGAGACAGGGGTTTGATCCCTGGGTTGGGAAGATCCCCTGGAGAAAGGAGTGGCAACCCACTCCAGTATTCTTGCCTGGAGAATCCCATGGACGGAGGAGGGGGCAGGCTACAGTCCGTAGGGTCCCAAAGAGCCACACATGACCAAAGTGACTTAGCACAGCACAACACGGAGGATAAGGGAAGTTTCTATTCAATTCCTTTACAGAGGCCAATAAATTATTTTTTTAATGATGACGATAACCATCACTCAAACCTTCATTTCCCCTTTCAATAAACATGCCCAGCTTTGGGGCTGCGGACTCCTCCTCACTCTGCCCCCAGCTCAGGAAGTCCAGTCCAGACTCTCATCCTGGGCAAGCCAGCTGGCACCCTCTGAAACCAAGAAAGGAGGCTTTTCTAGTCCTTGCTCAGGGCTGATCAAGCATACATTCCATGCCTGTTTCGTAAACTCTGCAATTAGCTCTCCTTCCAGGCATGATCCCCTAAAACCCTGAGAAACAAAAATAATTCCACCACATGCTTCTTTCTGTATGTTTAAAATAAGCTAAAATGTTTTTCCCCAACAACCAATGGGTGATCACGTATAGTTTATGAAAAGACTGACAAATTCATGATAACCACTTTTTCCAAGATTTAGATTTTTAAAGGAAAAAAACACGATGCACAAGAAAGATCTTAAAAAATTATGAGATTATGACCATTGGAAATCCTTGCTTTCAAATTAAGTTCCTTGGGAAAAGGAAAACCCAGGACATAAGGGGCTACTGTATGCAAGACGAGTTGGGACCTAAAAGAAAAAAAAAAAAAGGCCAATAATGAATGTGATTTGAAGCTGGTCTAAATATCCGAGGGGGTCACAGCTGCCTGACCCCAAAATCAGAAAGAGAAGAGAGGAGATATAGGATCATGAAACAGCTGCCTGAGAGCAAATTCAGGAAGATCTGTTCTAACATTAAATGCTGAATACTTTCCAGGAACTATTCTAAGTGTTTTATATGTGTTATCTCATTTAAAATGCTCCACTATCACCCTGAATTGTTAGTTTAATTTTCTTCCTATTACAGCTGATAAAGCCAAGGAATAGAAAGATTAAGTAAAACAACACAGTTTAAGAAGAATAACACAATTTAACTACCAGACTCAAGATCTCCCTCTCTGACATCCAGACCCATCTCAGATAAATCCAGAAAGGCACCGTCTATGAGACTCTGGATAAAGACCACCAACCTGAGAAGAGAGCAAGAACGGAGTAAGGAGGGAGCATGAACAGCCAGGCAGGCAGAGAGAGAGACTGAAAGAGAAGGGTGCCCAGCCTCACCTAGTACCTCAGCCTGGAAATAAGGGGAGAAAGGACTGAGGCCACAGTGAAGGCTCTGACTCACCCTCAAGGCTCTTGGGGAAACAGTTACCTCGTGCTGCTCTCAATGATTCTCAAGGCATCTTGAGAAGAAGACCAAACAGCTTCATCCTTGTAACAGATGCTGAAAAAAACCTGCACACCAGGGATCTGACTGCACTGTCTACTTAGGGTCTTCCAGTTCAGGTCTTAAGCAGAGCTGCGTGGAGATTCATACGAGTGCTTAGTTTGACTGGGTGCACAGCGCAGAGCACACTGAGATGGCTGAAGTTCAGGTAAAGCTTCTCTCACAGAATTAACAAACTTAGCACACAAGGGGGTCAGCATGAATGTTGCCTAAATCTGAGCTTTCCGGGCTGCTAATACTGTTCACCATCTTCGTGTCCACTGACCACGAAGCATTTTCTAAAAGAAGATTTTCTGTGAATGAAACAGATGTCCTTTCTCTTCCAGAAGTACATCCTAAAAGATGTTCCTGATGCAGCTCCTCATCGCACTGAATAACCAACATCTACAAAACAGTGTGTTAAGTTTCATAGTGCACGCATCTCCGTTTTAGACTTTAAAATCAAGTACAGGAGACACAGAAGTAGATGAGGGAGAGAAAAAGATCCTCCCGAAGAGCTTAGAATGAGAGAGAGAGAGAAGAAAGCAAAAATAGTTCAAGGATGAACCACAGTATTCACTCTTTAAAATGTAGCATAAAAATATTATTAAAATATGCAACTATTAATTTCCATAAAATAATAGCTGAAAATAGTATAAATAGTTCCAAATGAAACAAAATATCTTCTTTCAAGCTAACTTTTCCCTACCAAGCATTATAGTGTTTAAATAGAGAATTTTTAAAGCATGTTATTCTGGTTCAAGTTTTTGTGAACTGTGGTAATTTAGGAAAATATTTAACATCTCTGACTGAGACTGTTGCCTCACCTAACCAGGTAATGAGAGAACATGAGTGAAAGAACCTTGAAAGAAATACGCAGATATTTTATCTCTACCTAGTAACTAACTTTTAATAGTCTGATTGTTACTATATAAAACAAGAAAAATCTACTCTAATCTATGAATATTTCTCGACATACTATGGGTTTACTTTCCCCAGAATTATATGAATACTTTACATTTATAGTTCACACTTACTTTGTAAACAGAACCCCAAAGTTATTCTTCATTAATTTAAAATTTTTCCAGTTTTATTGAGATACAATTGACATACAACACTGTAAGTTTAAGATACACAACATGATGATTTTATATAGCTATTTTTTGAAATGATTATAAAGTTACTCTTTAAATGCCTCTGCACAATTATTAATTTAAAGCAGGTCTAATTATACATTTAATCCTGAAAGTGTAAGGCATTTTAGCCTTTTTAGTGGTGATGAAACTTTGTAAAAGTCAAACTAAATCAAATAATTATATTTAAAGCTATAAGAACAATTTTTCAACATGTTTAACTAGTAACTAAAAAGAAGAAGGAAATCATCTGGCAAACAACTAATAAACGTTAGGACTAATACTATTTCTAAATTCAACTTCCTCAAAAATAAGTCACTTTATAATTTAATTAGGCTTCTATCGAGAGAAAAAGTGCTAATAAAAGCTCAAATAAGAGACAGTGGGCTTGGACAATTGGTTTAAAAAAAATTCACATAATCATAGGGCTTAATTTTTTATCTACAATTCAGCTCAAAGTCATCAGAATGACTTTTATATCAAAGAGCTTCAATGAGTGACAAGAGCAAGGCTTGCTTTGTACTGTTTAAAAGTCATTATTCCATGAAATAACTTTTAGCCTGCCAAGATGAGAAAGAATAACAGATGCTGTTTCTGCATTATCTGCATTATTTCGGCCAGCCTTCCTTAGACATTTGGGTCAAGTTTCTGGAAATTTGTTACTTGCATTTGACAGAGGAATCATGTATCCTAACCTCTCAGTCTGACCTTTCTAATTGGCATCCATTTGTAATACTTCACTTGCTGCTACAATTATCCTTAAGCTGACCCAAGGTAGTCTATTTTTTGCATGTGCTAGGGCTTGAATCAGAATATTTTAAAAATTAAGATTATCACCTAAAATAAGCGAACCAATAATAGAATTTTTTTCAGAAATTAAATATTATTATAATGCTTAGAGTTTGAAGGTGTTTTAAGCTTTAATGACCAAAGCAGATCGAAGAAAAGTTATTCAGTGCAGAAGCATTTGATGATTGTTTTCTCTTCTGTATGTGGATTTTTAGAAGTCAAACATCTTTTTAAAAATAAAATGGCATGTCCTGCTTTCCACAGCAGAACTTTGCCCCTTAAAATAGGTTATAAACCAGAGCAATTATTTTATGAATATTATAATTTGCTAGAATATAATAATCAGCTCAGAAAATGAGATAAGTCAATCTAGTTATAATTCTTGCAATGGATGATCGAAGAGATTAACAAAGATTTAATAAACTGAGATTTTAGTAGTTTATTATATTTAAATTTGAATTATCTAATAATAGGTAATATTTATTTAGCATTTACATTGTGCCTAATATTGTTCTAAAAAGCTTTGTATATATTATCTCATTTAATCCCCACATAACTGTAGAAATAGCTTCAGTTTTATGATCTCCTCCAAAAGATATTAACAAGCCACCTTTAGATGCTACAGAAAGGAAAACAGAAAGTCTTAAACATTAAACCAAGTGAAATTCTCTTTCAATTGTTTAAAAGTCTGTAAAGCAGAAATCATAATTAGTAAGTTTCAATTGACTGTGCTCAATTAAAACTTCCTATATACTTTGAAAACTGGAAAAGTCATATTCCTCCAATTTAATAAGAATTAAAGTGAATAAAGATTAAAGGAGTACCTTTAAAGAAGAACTGCTTTTTAAAATTATTTAGTGTGACAAAACTTAGTAGTGCACCACAGACAAAGCATAAATAACTTTAAGGGCTGTGCATACACATACTAATATAATGAAAGAATCTCTCAACAGGAAAATTAAGCTAAACGTATTTTACTATCTTTAAAACATTTTAGTGTTTCCCAAGTAATGAGCATTTTCAGAACAAAGCATAGAAATCTATAATTTATAAATTGATAACAAACTGTAACTAGTCCAAAAAAGTGTTTAAGAGTGCAGAATCAGTCTTCGTAGTTTTAAGAAGCAATTGTTTTTGATACAACAAAAACTACAAGATGAATATTTCTCAAATGAATCAAATGAAATTTCTCTATTAAAGGTCAAAATCATCTCATTATTGGTTCCTTCCCACCATACTTATTAAAATAAATATATGTTTTATTACTTAGACTCCATTTTTGACATAATAAGTAGCTTTTAAAATTAAGAACATGATCTACTGATTACACAGTCACCATCAGTATGTAAATTTAAAATATAGTATTTCCATAATATTTCTCTTCCCTTGGACCACTATTAAGACACAAATAATGACAATCACTTAGAGAATGCTTTTTTCAAATAAACTTATCCTTAAACCTTTTTGTGGATTCTATATTATCTTTTCAAATAAATAAAATATTTAAATTATTACTTACAAAAACACATATAATTCTCTTGGTTTAATGGATATATAATCTTACAAAAATGAAAAACATAAAGTTCTCTGGGCAAATTGTCCTATCTATCAATTTGGAAAATCACTCATTCCATTTTACACATGTAAAATCTCTATAACACCTTTAACAAATATAAAGTGGTTCTACTTACACTTGCATGGAGTTTTCCTTTTTTTGACATCGCTAAAAATTTGTTGCTGAAAACTCCTCGTATTCCTACAATCCCCTGAGACACAGCAAATATTTCCAAAATACCTAGGATGACAGAAATCCCAAAATAAAACACAGACTCCTCTATATATCATTGTGAAGATTTAAATTTCTACAGAGACTCTTTCCATTCTTTATTACTGTGATTTTTTAAGAAGTATTTAACATCTAGTTTATTGTTACGTTTATTATGTAAAAGGAAAAAAAGGCTTAGCACTCAAGTATTCATTTAAAATGATAAATTTCAAGGTTCAAAATTTAGTTGTGCTTCATTAGTATTCATTTTTTCCTAAAAATGATGCCACATTTAGTAATCAGTGTTTGACAGAAGAATCTTTTCAAGTTCTAAGGAAATGGAAAAGACTTTTTAAAATGATTTACAAAATAATTCTCATGCACTGTTGCTCTGTCAAAGATAAGACAGTACATTGAATATTAAAGACATACAACTGCACTCAAGATTAATATAAATCATTGGAAGCCTTGAAAACAATATTCAATTAAATAAAAAAATCCCTCTTCTCAAATGATCATAATTATAAAGTACAAATCAATATATATCATACCCTATCATTTAGTGGTTTCTTATTTCAAGATTACACATAACAAGACACTGAAAGCACCGTAGATAATTTGGGGTTGTTGGCTCAGTGAAGTGTTTGATGGATTATGGTTTGGGACATCTTGCATTTTGAATGACTCTTCTGGAAAAAATTTCATGAGGCATTTTTTTTATTATGTTATCATTTATATTTGGTATTTCATAGAATTACTGAGTCTATGTCCCTCTGTCTCCTATAATAATTTGAAAGTTCACATCCACTGGGTCAACAGAGTTGCACACCACAGTTCATAGAGTATTTTTAAGAAGCTGAAACTCATAGTCTGTATATAATTGGAATTCCTGCCTATTTACCATAAACTCATATGTAATGCTATATGAACAAGAGAAAAGCATAAGGCTTTTTGTTAACTGCCTACATCAAATTGCAAAAAAAAAAAAAAAAAAAGGTAAAATAATATTATTCATTAAAGCTATAAAGAAACCTGCCCTGGAATAAAGGAAGGAAGCAAGTGGGAGTGGAAGGGAGAAGGAAAAAAATTTCAATATTTCAATCTGTAGTATTTTGAGCATATATTCTAATTGGAATATTTCAATAGGACTCTGTTGAATAAGGAAGTTCACCAGATTTTCTTAACATAATAATCTCCTCCTACAGTATTTGAAGTATAAATAAAATTATTCAATATACAAGAAGCAGTGTATTGTGGATACATATGTATATAATACATACAAACACATATATGAGTATCTTTATAGAGCACTTAAATGTTGCATAATGTGACCTAATACTTATAATTGTAGCAAATCCTGCCACTTATTTATTCAACTTCATTTTTTAAAAATACTTGAACAGAAAGTTCATAGGGAAACTACTGTTCTTGTGAATAAGTATTCTTAGCCTGGAGTAAATAAAACACATCTCAAGAAAACTACCGCTACTACTTTATTAGTGGGTGTTTCTTTAAAACTAACTCCCCCAAATCTAAAAACTATTAGAAAGGAACTACTTTTGCTTTCAGGAAAAAAAAAAAAAAAACTCCTAAAAAGAAAAAGAAAACACTGTGTCTTAGAAATTCTTTTCTTCAAAATGTTTTCAAAATTCAATTTATAATAGATTTTATGATACACAATGATTGTGATGCATATCCAAAGACTTAGAAGCATTATCATTTTATCAAATAGTAACAAAGCACGCAGAATGCTTTGTAAAGATAAATTTACTACACAATGTAGTGCGACAATAATGTTATTAATAAAGGATGATTAGAATATCTGATGCAAAGTTATATTTCTATCAAAATTATGGAGTGATATTGAAAATAGCATTAATGATTTTGGATATTTCAGAGATGGAGAATACAATTGAGAATACTGTGTAGACATCTGTTAAAAAATGAGACAGGGAGAACACAAGAAATCATCTATGTGTGGAATGACAGATACAAAACAATGTGGAGTTGGTAGAAAAGACTTAATTGTATGTTTCCCTCAATTAACTCCTGGCTCTGCATAGGTAAAGGTTTTCTGTATTATTGTCTGGAAAATCACCTGGTTTTGTAAATGTATTGTGTATTAGTGGGAGAAAAAATTCTCATTAATTCTCACATGTTTGCAGGTTAACATTTAAGAGGTCAAGACAAAAGGGCTCTGTAAATATTTGTTTAATGGGAAACTGTTTCATTTATATAACTGACTTCTGACAATATATTCTGTTTTTAAGAAAGACCCATTTTGACTCAACTCATTTCCCAACTGCATGTATATGTTATATAAAATTTGCATTATAATAAATTTTAAATACGGGGAAGATGAAACAATATGTGTGAAAGTGTTATTTTATTACATACTACATGGCTTCTTTTTTTGTAAGTTCCAGTACAAAAAAAATGATATATTGCCTGAGAATAAAAGGATTTTATAATTTTAAGAAAATTATATTTAATTGAAACCTTGAAAATATAATTCTACAAAAATCATTCTATTTCAAGTTATGAAGAATGAAGGAAAGAAACAAGCTGAGATTAGATGAAATAATTGTTTTTTCAAAAGTTAACTTTGGTATGATGTTCTAAATTTTAATGTAATTACAGTGTACTATTGGGAACACTGTTAACATTATAGTTTTAAAGTCATTTCAACAGTAATTTCACAATGTCTTTTTTCATAGAATATTGCAGCAGATTCTTCAAGCCCCACAATTCAACCTCTTTCCCCTTACCTGCCTGAAAAGATCACAGGCCTATTGATTTTTATGCCAAATCTCAATAACTCATTAAAGAATTCTAAGTATTTTAAACTTATGTGCACTAAATCACATGTATACAAATTTCAGAAAGCATTTCTCTAAAATTTATTTTTTTTCAATTTTAGTAATTTCCGCTTAGGAGTCAGCAATAATAAATTTGATGGGAATTTATAATTCCCATGGAAGCCCAAATGGTAGCCCAAAGAAAAACTGTGGAAGGCCAAGTGTCTCAGATTACAGTCAGTGAATGTTTGTAAATTGGATTGTTTCTTTGACCATCTCACTACCTCTCTTCCTTTTCAGCATACTCCATGTATACACATGTGTGAATACATGTCTTAGTAATCTCCTGCTATTTTGGTCCTGCTGGGGGAATGGGAAAGGGAGCGAGATCAGTATAAATTAATTCACATTAAAGTACAAGTGACAATGTGTTGTCTTTCCTAGGGTGCTCCCATTTAAGAGGATCAAAAGTAAAAAGCAGTGTTAAATTGAAGGAATTATTGTCTCTTGGTGGAATTCTAGGACTGACATCTAGGTTGAAGGATGCAGGGATTCAGGGTCTCGCACTGCTTAATCCACTTAGAAGCATTAGCTGTTCATTACAAAGTAAACTTATTCCCATAAGAAAATCTCTATCTAGATTTGTTCACTTAGTTCCCTCTAGAATTTTTAATACAATAAGACTCTTATCAAGGATGGTTAATACAGTTATGTAGACTATTTTATCAGTGAATGAGATACACAAATATTCCATGTATTCAGAAGATTTCAACAACCCATCTGAAAACTCTCAAAGATAAATCATTTAAAACTGAAGTTTCTCTACTTGGCTTCACACAGCAACAAATATGACAAGTCATTATCTAATCTGAGCCTTGAAATATGAGTTTAGCAGTCTTCATCAAGTTAGCAAATTTGCCACTTGAGTTTTTCCATATAGATTCTGGTTTATTTAGGCTTTGGGGACTATATAAAGGTTGGCTCTACATTAACATCAAGGTTGACAGTGAATTCAGAATTTTAAAAGCTAGCCAAAATACGTGACTGCAGTTTCTATATTTTTATGTGAACAGTCTTTGTGTAGCTATAGCCTCAAGCTTTGGCTCCCTGAACTGACAGTTACTTGATTGTCTCTTCTTCAGTGGCCCAAGATAAGCCAACAGAAGCATTGTATTGAAACTAAACTTGAAAACATAGAAATTAAAGGAAAGTTTCGTTTTTATTCAGTTGTGGAATTTTATCACCTCCTTGTCTTACCCATTTTCATCCTTCCTTAGCGTTTCCTTATGATAAGAGTTTATGTGAAATGAGCTTGATTCTTGTCTAAAACTTGGGATAACTCTTGTATGAGAAGCTAAGACTATATTAAGTGGTATACCTTAACGAAACAAATTATGTTTCAAAATCTATGGAAAATGTACTTTTGATAACAAAACAAAAAATATTCGGGGTTTGCAAAATTTTAATGTCAGATGATAGTCATGAAACATACACGCATATATATTTCTCTCTTCTGACAAACATTACAGAAAATTATGGAGTTTAGAAGAACCTGTTAGAATGCAGTTTCATGGCAGAGTTTTGACTCTTTACAGAAGTAACAAGCTGTGTCGGAATAATGTATGTTTTCCATCACTGCTAACTCATAGATAGTAGAATTAGATGATGAGGTAAAACTGATGTATCCTCCATGGTTCTCATGGTCCAAGCTCTCTCAGCATCTCTTAAGAGATTTGGGCAAATGTTTCCTCATCTACCCCAACCAATAGTCCATAAACAACTCCTGCATTTACATATGTATCAGGAAACCATCATGTGCTACCTTCAAAGAGGTCTATGACCAACTGCAATTAGCAGATCTTGTTTCTCTTTCACAGCTACTTAAAGACAGAGATTCATTTTAAACTTTCAAATTACATGCTATCCTTTTAAACATGACATATTTCATAAATTCTTCATGGATCAATGGTAGCAAAATCTTATGACACAGTGTAGGACATTCCAGACATCACAAAGCTGAAAATCACCATGATTTAAACAAATTATACTTTCCTCTGTGAGAAAAACCTATAGAAAACAAAGGAAAAAAAAAATCCCAACTAACCCATTATCAAGTAACCACAATATCAAGCTTGCTAAGCTAGGTATCCTATGTTGGGTTCATGAACAAATGCGTGAATGAATAAGTGAATTGATCGAAAGCCAAGCAAAAGATACAGACTAAACTCTGAAAGGCTGTTGTTATAAACTGGAATGAATTAGGAAAGCGTTAGTTAAATTACGAAAGTTTTATTTAGGCACTTTTATTTAGTTTTGCGTAAGAAACAAAGCAGCATTTTGTGTCTGTTCTTTGCTAAATATCTTTCAAAGTGGATTTTAAAATAAAATGTACCTTGGAAATAAATACCAGCCAATGGCTTCTTTAGCTGAATGTATTCTCTGTTGATCTGTTCTCATTCTCCTTTCTATGCTTTTCTATAACTTCCCCTCCAAAAGGCCTAAGCTGCAAAAAATCTTTGTCTCTTGTGGTTTCTTCCAAGAGAAGAGGGTAAATACCATGGGAATGAGTCTGGTTTCCAGAGATCCCTAGCACACCAAAACCCACTCCAACACCTCCTCTTACCCACCCTGGGATCCAACCTGCGGCTCCTTGCAGGTTAGCTTTGAATCTTCCCTTGGGAACACAGAAGTCATTCTCTGTTGAGGCTGAGTTTGGAGATAAACTACAGGAAGAATGGGCTTCCCTGGTGGCTGAGTGGTAAAGAATCCACCTGCCAACGCAGGAGAGGTGGGTTCGACTCCTGGGTTGGGAAGATCCCTTGGAGAAGGAAATGGCAACCCACTCCGGTATTCTTGCTTGGGAAATCTTATGGACAGAGGAGCCTGGTGGGTTACAGTCCATGGCATCTCAAGAGTCAGACATAACTTAGCGACTGGACAACAGGAAGAACAGAACAGAAACAGTGTTCCTGTAAGAGAAAGGGGGAAAGATTACCACAAGTGGGGAAATGAGCTCTGCTGTCTGGTGGAAGGAGAGCTGGGTGGGACAAAATGAGGACAGATGGAAATAACACTTGCTTAGACATAACATTTGCTTACCCTGAAATCTCCGGAAATTCCCCTTCACCCTAATTGACCTTGCCTTTTATCACCAAATACAGCGAGAAGTTTAATGAGTGCAATGCACCTTAAAACATAGAAGTAGGCCCCTCGGACTTTCCTGGTGATGCAGTGGCTAAGAGTCCACCTCCCAAAGCAGGGGACACAGGATCAATCCCTGGTCCGGGAAGATTGCATATCCCCCTGAGCTACTAAGCCCTGTGCTTCAACTACCGCCCGCACACTGCAACTAGTGAAGTCTGCACTCTGCAACAAGAGAAAACACTGCAATCAGAAGCCCATGCACCACAAGGAAGGGTAGCCCGGGCTCCTGAAAGTACAAAAAGACTGCGCTGCAAGGAAGACCCAGCCAAAAATAAATACATTCTTTAAAAAAAAAAAAAAATCAGTGCCCTCTGAAGAGAGTGTGGGAGGCCCTGGCATTCACTAGGGCTGACGCGGAAGGCACTCTCTGGGGTTCGGTGCTCCCAGCCACCTCACCACGGGCAGCACAGCAAGCTGAAGACAGAGGCGGTAGGAGCAGTCAGGGGCAAGGGGCAGGCGTGGACCCGCTCGCGTTCCACTTCCCGCCTCCTGAACTCCCAAGAGAGAGCTTGCCCCCACCGATGTGTGCATCTCCAACCCCCCGTGGGGGCGGCTTCCAGCCCCGCAGTGGCGCCCCGCTCCTCCGGAGCTTGGTTAAGAAGAAATCTGTGGGGTCATTGGCTTGAGGCAGAGAAAGTTAAGTACACCTGGAAGCCACCAGGCTGACACCCCGGGCCGGATGACTGTGCGCTGTCTCCTGGCCACGTTTCCGCTCTCCCTGGGTCCCTGAGGCCCGGGCCGTGCGTCTATCTGTTGGACCAGCCCTGGCTGGAAGAGCCATCTGGCCCTACTGAGGAAAACGTCCGCAGAGACGTTCCCAGTCCCACACATCTTTCCCCTCTGCTGCCTTGGAGAGTCAGTGAGAGGAATCAGGAGCCGCGGTGATGGTCTGGAAACTCAGACAGGGTGGAAGGGAGAAACAATGAAGGGAAAGAAAGAGCGGGCTAAACTCAGAAAGAAAATTTTAAACTTGGCTTAAAATTTTAAAACCCACCAAAATTTCACCTGTACCGAACTGAACTGCCTCTAAATGTCCTCTAAAATGCAGACCCTTCCTTTAACTGTCCTTGGGGACAAAAGGCCAGCCACTCTTCCTCACAAGGTCTATTCATGGTCTCAAGATACTAAAGGTTGCTAAACCCAACTCCGGAATTAATAATTCGAATGTCCATCAATAATTCAAATGTCTCCCTCTCTAAACGTGTCCAGTTTTCTAGATCACTGTCTTCTTCCAGTCAGAGAACGTCTGGTCTCCCGTCTGATATACCTATATATCCTATATGTATATGGTGTGCAAATATGTACGTATCTACAAGAGACATAAACGGATACACACATACACATACTCACACACATTATGTAGCAATTTGGGGTTTGTGAGAGGGGAGTATGTGAGATTTGGTTCTTTTAAAAAGAACTGTTCAGTTATGGGCAGGTAAAGGGGTGCACTTTGCTGCCCAGTGAAAAATGCTAGTCTGGTAAACAGAAGCAGAAGGTAAACAGAAACTAAACAAGGAGAAAGAAGATTTTTGTTTTTCCTCCGGGCACAGGCTGAAGCTCCTCTTTGGGACCAGGGCAAGCTGGAAACAAGGTGCCTGTCTGCACCAGCCTTCGGGGCAGCCTGTCCCTCAGGAATCGCCATTCCCCATTCCCACGAGACCGGGAAGCGTGTGCGTGCCACCCAGACGCACCTCCAACCCAACCCTCCCGGTTGTTTCGAGGGCCGGCTGGATCCCAGTGGCCCAGGCTCCGGAAGGTGCGCTTACAGCCCGGGGAATAACCGGTCCCTCTCGGTGCTCCCGCCACCCGCTCAGGACAGGTTTTGGAGGAGAGCAAGCAACTTACTTAACATATTGGCTTCGTGGGAGCCATTGACTTTGCCATCCGGGTAGATCTGCAGATGGAAACCGATGCCCACTCTGCAGTAGAGGCTGCCGGTCCGGCGCCCCGAGGGGCTCCACTGGAAGCTGCTCTGCTCCAAGCCGCTTCCTGGGCCGCCCCGAGAAGCCGCGGAGGAGGAGGAGGAGGAGGCAGGGGAAGAAGAGGAAGACGCGGTGCTGCTGCTGCTCCGGCGGCTGCTGGCGCCTCCCGGGTTCCTCTCGGTGGCAGCCGCTCCGGGCTGCCCTTTGGGTGCGAGGCGCTTCTCCCCTTGAGCCCAGGCGCTGAGGATCAGGTGGCTGAGGAAGAGGAGGAGGAGGAAGGACAAGCTCATGCTTCCAGCCGCGGGGGTCCTAAGTGCATCTTGCAGGGCTGCTTCTGGGCTCCGTAGCCCCCGCGCGGCTGCGTGCCTCTGGCGCTGCCCCCCTCGCCGCACTGGGTGGACATAGCCTCGGGGAAGAGAGAGAGGGAGACGGGGGGAGAGGGAGGCCACCCGAACGGATCTCGGCGCTGGCACTGGGATATTTATAACGCCAGTGATCTCACTGCTCCGTGCACGCCTGCGAAGCTTCCCCTCACCCGCCGCTTTGTGTACTCTCCGGCCCGTGCGGGGAGGGAGCCTCGCGGTCCCGGAGGCGGGGGTGTGGAGGAGGGAGGAGATGGGAGAGGGCGAATGGGAGGGGAAGCCGGGCGGGGGGAAGCTGCACCCCGCCGCCCGGCGCGCGCGCACCCGGGCCACGCACCCCAGCAGTTCTCACGCGCCGCACGGCCACCTCCACCCGAGCCACCGCGGCGCCGAATTCAGCCCCGCGCGAGCCCCCGGACTCCTCCAGGGGCAGCCCCTGGGATGGGCGCTCGAAATGCCGAATGAGTGAGTTCTCATCCTCTCCCACCTCCGCGGAACGCGGGCGTCCCAGCAACGCGCCCTCGCCTACCCAGGATCCAGGCTCCAAGTTCACTTCCCCGGTGCCCAGCCGACCCGACTGTCACCACCCCCTCCCCGGGGGTCCCTCGGGAACTGGATCCCGAGGGAGATTCATCCCGCCGGGGCGGGGGGGGGAATCCCCCGCCCCTGCTGCAAGTGTTGGCCGCCAGGAACCAAACAAGGATTCGCAGTCCAACTTGGGAAGGCTTTGGTGTGGCGCGCTGGGTAGAAGGCTGTGGCCGTTGTTGTGGCTACTGATTTACTAAAGAGCTAAGGAGTGGATGTATTCAGTGTTTAGAGAGCCACCTTAACGCCAGGGCTCGAGCTGCTTTCCTGCTGGGAAACTCTTGGTAGCGCTAAACATCCTGCCGCCGAATGGGTTTTTCCTTCTGGGCAGCTCCGGGTCTGCGTTCCGGAGGGTGAGCGCACACGCACACCGTGCTCGGAGCCCGGCAAGAGAGGCAGGGTCTGGGCACCACCACGCATGTGACCAACTGTCCAGTTGTCCTCTCGCGCCAGGATCCCCGTGGCAGGAAGGATTATCTCACGGCTCGCTTCAGCTTACTCAGATCTGCCACTGACTGAAGGGCCGACCCCACTGAATGATTAATGATGCGCGCTCTGGATTTCAGGAAACCTGAGAACCGAGAATTCCCGTGGAGGCGATGCCCCTACTGTCATTTATCTGAGAAGTATACCTGGCTTACATTCTTGAAATATTTCCGTCTGGAAACATATTTGAAGCTTTAAACTACATTCTAGTACATTACTCACTGTTCAGTTTAATGAAAAGGCTGTGATTTGGCCCGATAAGTTCCAAGACAGATGGGAAGAGCTTGCTTCCTCTATTATTGAGTCCCACTTAAGGAGTTCTATCTCAATAATTAGAAGCCTGTAAAGCACTTGTTTGTTTTTCAAGATTGGTAATCTTCCGTGGCTGGAATACTTAACATCAAGGTAGCTGTAAACAGAAAGTCACCTGGACAATTTAGTGAAGCCACTGGGTGGAGGCACACAGGGGAAAGAAAGGGTGCATCACTCGCAGATGTGTATGGCCTGGGCACAATGCTCCTGACACGCTGTATAAGATGCTAAGTTACTTCAGTCGTGTTCAACTCTTTGTGACCCCATGGACTGCAGCCTTCCAGGCTCCTCTGTCCATGGGATTCTCCAGGCAAGAACACTGGAGTGGGTTGCCATGCCCTTCTCCAAGGGATCTTCCCAACCCAGAGATCAAGTCCAGGTCTCCCACATTGCAGGCAGACTCTTTACTGTCTGAGCCACCAAGGAAACCCTATATAAGATGCAATTCTGGGCTGAACACCTCCTTTTCTTTCTGCTGTGCTTGGCTCAAGCTCTAGGCTTCCGGCTTAGCTACCACAGGTAAGCAGGCCCTTGCAAGGCAATCCTGAAAGTGGAGATTGAGGACAGGTGGTCCCTCACAACAATCTCCTTGACTGACATTACCTCTCTTCAGGCTGAATGAGTAAGGAATGCTGAGCCTGGGCACTGTGCCTTCTGCAGGTGATGCCCTTGGGTCTCTGACAAAGCTGTCAGGGTTTAAGGCCCATGCCATCGGTAAGTTCCCCTGCCTGTCACACTGTATACCACCTATGCCTCAAGTGACAAAGATTTTCCAAAGCAAACCCAGTTGCTTGTGTCTGCCGCTCCTCTTCCCTGGGGGTCTGCTGAAAGAGCAGAAAAGTGACTGACCTTGGAGACACCATCAGCCTCCTTTCCAAACCCTAGGGCCAAAATGACTCTGAGGCTGAGCCTCTCTAGCTGAAATTCCTCTTTTCTTTTCCTGTTTTTCAGATTCTCCAACCCCACCCCCAGTGAAACAGCCATTCCTGTATCCCTCTCATCTCCCACAAGATTCCAACTAGGGAGCAAACTTTTGTCTATGGATGACCCAAGAAGGCCAAGACACCTGCTCAGGTTTAAGCTCAGCTCCACCTGGAGGGTGGGGAGGTGCCCTCCGACCTCCTCTGAGGTCTGAGAGTGAAACTTCAGGAAAGGCAGAGCATTCACGAAGTGGAGAAGAGTGACCAGTGGAGAAGAGTGGTTTGAGTCTGGCCAACCAGATCCGAGATTCCTTCTCCACTCTCCTGGATGCTGGATGTTTTTTCTGAAGTCGCGCTTAATACTGAAAGAGTACGGTGTGCAGGAGCGTGTAGAGTGGGGTACCACTGAACTTTTAAAAACCCAGAAGAGGGCTGAACATGTATTTGGGTCGTTAAAAAAAAAAAAAAAGGACAAACTGAACAGTGAAAGAAGACAGGGCTGCGCCTGTCCTCTGCTCTGAACAGCCAAGCCCCTCTCCATCCCTCCGCAGCTCCGTAGAGAAGGGGACCCGTCGCCCCTCGCTCCCGACTGCGCCTGCCCTGGCCTGCGCCCTCCCTGCCTAAGCCGGGGCACAGCAGATCAGCTAAGCCTGTGTCCACCACACATCTCAGGTCCAAAACCCTCTCATCTCACGGTCTTGGCTACCCGGTCTCTAATCCTACCAGCTCCACTCAAAAGAGAGTGCAATCCTGTGCCGCTTTTTTTTTTTTTTCTCGATCATCAAAAGCCCCCTGACTGGGGACGATCCCTCAGTCCATTCACAGGCCACTGAGCCTGGTTAAGGTCGCCAGGGCTTAGGTGGAGGCGCCCGCGGCCAGTGCGTCATGCTGTTTTTAATTCTTGCGCTCTCCCAGCCTCGGAAGCGAGGTCGGAGAGAAGGTATATGCTCCTGGCTGCCTGCAGAGAGAAAGCAAACGGTCCTCCAAGGCTAGCTTCCACTCATCGCCCCCTGGAAGGGTCACCGAAAAACTGACCAACAGGTTAACGGGTCCCACCAAGCATCTAGGCATCAGTTGTGTCCCCAATTCTTGGGGTTTACTTTCCTCAGTTCTTCAACCCCTCAGCCTCAGGTTCGGTAGCCCCATCTCCTTCGATTTACCTTTCCTAGTCCTAGCGCCTGAGTTTCTTTCCAGTCCTCCCCCAGTTCTGCGTGAGAACCCGGAGGCGAATTTCCCTTAAGCTTTTTTGTAGCTGTACCTATGATCCAGTCACTAGGGACGGGAGTCAATTGAAAAGCAAGCTATAATGACTTGTATCCTTAGATTGGTACTCAAAAGTCTAGGGAGAAAAAGATGAGGATGAAGAGGTCAGCGCCCAAGGTTCCCTTCACCTGAGGGATAAGCTTACTATTTACAATCTTCCCCTGGCTGGAAACAGTGGTCAGAGGTCTCAGACCAGAGGTGAGGCCAAAACTTGGTCCATCCTGTCTATAGTGCTTCATGCTGGGTTGGAGGAAGGACCAGAGGTAGATGATGAGATTGAATGAGCAACCCTGGACAGTGCACACCAGTGTCCCAGAAGGCTCTCCAACCCAAGAACTAGGCTGCCCGGGGAGCCCCTGGACCTCACACAGGCTTCTGTTCAGAGCCAGTCAGTCTCTACACATCTCTGCTGCTGGAGGCTCTAAGTCACTTCAGTTGTGTCTGACTCTCTGCGACCCTATGGACTGTAGCCTGCCAGATTCCTCTGTCCATGGGCTTCTCCAGGCAAGAATATTGGAGTGGATTGACATTTCTTCCTCCAAGGGATCTTCCCAAGGAGGGATGGAACCCGTGTCTCTTTTGTCCCCTGCCTTGGCTGGCTGGTTCTTTATCACGAGCGCCACCTTGATATAGGTTTGTTACAGTGCAAGGCAAGAGCTGGTTTTCTTGGCTTGATTCAGGCAGACAAAAGTCCAGAGGATCTCAGGAATTTTTTCCTTAGTGAAGGGCTTCAGTCTAGCCCTCCCTCTCCATTCCTGCTGCCCTTCCACCCACTCAGAAGCTCTATCCAGACAGAAGCACCACTTTGTGTGTGTGTGTGTGTGTGCTAACAGGGTCCCTGCTGACCTCACAGCGACTTCTATCTCCATAGGACTTTTGATGCAGGTACAGTTGCATTGTGGGAGGAGTCGGGCACTGACCCCGTTGGAGCCGTCAGTCCACGTTCCTGCCAGGACCCTCGGTTTCCTCCAGGCCTGGCTTCTCACCAGCCAAGTTGGCAGCAACTACAAGAACAAATAGCCTGTGGCTAAAGGAGCCCTGAGCAGGCTGAGAAGGGTGGGACGGGCCGGCTGTGTGGCAAGGAGGGCGCACTGGCAGGGTGCTGACCGAGTGATTAGGAACTCTGCGGGTCCGGAGGTTAGATCTCCTCCTCTTTCTCCAGGGCTACTACTCCTCTCTGAAGAGGCAGCTGCTTTGAAATGGTCACAGGCAGCTGGTCTCCTCCATATCTGTGAAGTCAGAAAGCAAAGCAGCCTTTGCTAGTAGAAGGAGACTTTTTGTGAATTGACTGCATGAAATCAGTTACTTTTTCTCATAAAACTCATCTCTGGTGCTTTCCAACTAGCTTTGTGACGAATTTAGCTTCTGTCGCACCCATGCACTGAGTCCCAAAGCACTATAGGTCCCCCAGTTACCTAGGCACACGATATCCAATTGCAGAAAATACGATCTCTTTCCCTTATTCTGTCTAGGGCCAGCCATGGAAGATGGAAGACGTAGTTCTTTGTGTGGTGACACATGAGTGCAAAAGTTGTGATTTGATTTTTTTTAACTGTTTTATATTGGAGTGTAGCCATTAAACAGTGGCTATATAACAGGACTTCCCTGGTGGTCCAGTGGATAGGAGTCCTCCTGCCAATGCAGGGGTCATGGGTTCGATCCCTGGTACAGGAAGGTTCCACATGCAGCAACTAAGCTGCTGTGCCGCAACTACTGAGCCTGCACACCTAGAGCCCGTTATTGGCAACAAGAGAAACACTGCAGTGAGACGCCCAGAAGCAAGAGTAGCCCTCATTCACTGCAACCAGAGAAATCTCACGTGCAGCAGCAAAGACCCAGCACAACCAAAAAGCAAAAACAAAAAGCGATGTTGAGATAGTTTTAGGTGGACAGCCAAGGGATTCAGCCATGTACATACTGTATCCATTCTCCCCAAACTCACTTCCCATCCAGGCTGTCACATAACATTGAGTAGAGTTTCCTGTGCTATACAGTAGGTCCTTGTTTGTCATCCACTTTAAATACGGCATTGTGTACAATTTGGGCTTCCCTGGTGGCCCAGACAGTGTACATTTCAATCCTAAACTCCTTAACCAAAGTCATGATTTGAGATAATGCCACTATCGCCTGCCCTAGACAGAACCCACTTTGCTCTTAATGATTGCTTTTGTTCCTGGCACAGTTCAGTCAGTTCAGTTCAGTCGCTCAGTTGTGTCCAACGCTTTGCGACCCCATGGACTGCAGCACGTCAGGCCTCCCTGTCCATCACCAACTCCAGGAGCTTGCTCAAACTCATGTCCATCGAGTCGGTGATGCCATCCAACCACCTCATCCTCTGACATCCCCTTCTCCTCCCGCCTTCCATCTTTCCCAGCATCAGGGTCTTTTCAAATGAGTCAGTTCTCATCAGGTGGCCAAAGTATTGGAGTTTCAGCTTCAGCATCAGTCCTTCTAATGAATATTCAGGACTGATTTCCTTTAGGATGGACTGGTTGGATCTCCCTGCAGTCCAAAGGACTCTCAAGAGTCTTCTCTAACACCACAGTTCAAAAGCATCAGTTCTTCAGTGCTCAGCACAGTGTGTCTCTAATAGTGTCTAGAGAGGTCTTTCTCAGCATAGGTGGAGAGGTATGGTACTTTCAGCCTTAATTCTCCATAAGAAGTGGGTCGGGTGGCAAAGAGGGTGAGGAATCAGAGACTTCTCATCTATGAGAGAAAAAGAAGGTTAATTAGAGTTGCTGGTATTGGAATAGCTTTAGCATTCTGGATCTTTGGTTGGTATCCAGAGAGACAGACCATAAGCAAATGGGCTCTCATTCAAGAAAAATCAGAAGCGGGTGGGAAGGAGAGAAAGGAAGCACAGTGTCTCTTCTAGGACATCCCTCTTGTGCCAGATGAGACAGAAGGAAGAAAACAGAAGTGAGACCAAGCCTGGTACCAGTGACAAACAGACAGGAAGCTGCTGAAACCCAGGGCACACAGCCTATCCTCTCACCAACCCAGTCAAAGGCCATTTGTTCAGAAAGTAATTTGATCAAAGCTGATTTCTCATACTAAGTCTTGAGAGCTAGTCTACACATACCAAGTTTCCCCTTCCGCATACTAAGATGCTTATTTTTCTTCAGTGTTAAAGAGGTAAGGGGACCAAAGTTGAAGATGCAACTGTTAAAAGGAAGTACACAACATTTGAAAGATATCAACAATAGCAAGTGGATGCTTCATGTTAGTTTAGTTTTTCCCCAAGAAAAATTTAGGCATAACATTCTAGAGGAATACTCCTTGCATACTTTTTCTAAAATCAAGAATTTTCTGAAAAGTCCAAAAATTTTTAAGCTTAACCAAAAGTAGTTTGAAAAAATAAAACCATTCCATTCCTGTGACCTCTAGAAGAATTATTTGTGAACTGCCCTTTTTACTGCTTTCAATCTTTCTCTGTTTTTTAACATTGCAAAATAGTTAGCTAAAATATCTTGAACTATTCTTTCGGCAATCACAATACAAAGGTGTTCAATAACCATAGTATATAAGTTATTTATTATTCTGTTTTCATGATACATTATTTATCCCTTTAATAATTATATAAAACTAAAATAAAATAAAAATAAAATAAAATATCTTTACTATGATATTACATATCTTTACTATGTAATACTAAATACTAAGAAAGTAAAAATAAAAAGCATAAAACTTTTAAACTTGGCTAGGGAGGTGGGAGAGTGGAATATAAAGACCTACAAAATCAAAAATTGTGCAAGAATTTTTTTAATTGATTAACTTATTTCTTTGGCTTTGCTGGGTCTTAGTTTTGACATGTGGGATCTTCAATCTTTGCTGCAGTGTATAGGATCTAGTTTCCCAACAAGGGATTGAACCCAGGCACCTTCACTGGGAGCTCAGAGACTTAGCCACTGGATCATCAGTGAAGCCCCTATATAAGAGTTTTTAAGTCATATATGATGAATAAAAATTATATTATCTACTGGAAAAAAGAATACGTTTTCCACTTCTATAAGTTAATTAAAATAAAGATGTTCCTGATGGCAAAAATAATAGTAATAATAATAATCACAGTATGTAACAGCTAGAACTGAACTAACCACATGTCTCCCCCCTCAACTCCCAGGGGCATGCTCAGTCTTTCAGTTGTGTCCAACTGTTTGTGACCCAGGCTCCCCTGTCCATGGAATTTTCCAGGCAAGGATACTGGAGTGGGTAGTCATTCCCTTCTCCAGGGGATCTTTCTGACCCAGGGATCGAACCGGATCTTCTACTGTAATGAGGGTCACCCCCAAACATATTGTGATTTGAATATTGCTTACCTACTTCTTTTTATTTAGGTGTATATAGGCCTCTCAAATAAATTATACCTCTCTCAAAGGCAGTCTCCTTCAGTATACACTGATTTGTAATCCCCCAAGGGTACAATGATACACATTTTAAACGAGGAACCTTATGAGGGATAGTTTCAAAGATGCCTTAATCATCATTTCAATCTCTTCCCCAAAGAACTGAGAACTTTAGCGTTTAAACCTACATTGTAATGCTGGGTGATTTGTAGTCTGTCATTTCCTCTCTCCAGGGGACAAAGAATTTGTGAGGTTGTGAGTTGCAGAAAGTGTATGAGTTTTCATTGTTTGCATTACCGTGGCTCTTAATTACAGTAATCATTTTCACAAATGGGCTTTGTTTTCTACTCTGGCTCCTTGGCTTTTGGCAGGCTGCACCGGGCAAACACCTGTTGTCTGGTTATACAGAGAAACACCTGTCACTAAGAGCCACTAAGTGCTAATGCAGAGACTGTCATCTGGGTCTTGGGAACCTTTGCTACTGTCAGAAAAAAGGAAAGAGCACCTGCTTAGGGCCTGGGAGAGTTGAGTGATGGCTTATTGACTTCTGACAGAGGATGTCGATGAATCCCTTCCCCTTTCTCTACCTGCTCCCCAGAAACGCAGCCTGGGGCCACAACATCTGTTAGTGAGTGAATGAATGTGGCCAGATTCGAGGAAAATTCCTTTCCAGCGGAGACTAGTTTAACAGCTATGAGTGCTTTGCAGCATCAAACTGTAAATGGCTTTTATGGATAAATATCCAGCTGAAGGGAGTGGAGGATGGGAAGCAAGAAGAAAAGAGAGGATGGAGAGAAATGTTGAGAGAGCAAAAAAAAGTAGGACAAAGAAAGTTTTTCCATATGTAACCTCCTTGAGAAAAATCACTATTTTGAGCACATTCATGGTACTGCACTGCATTTGTGTAGAGATAGGTATATCGAGCTTAATAGACTTCACTGGAAAAAGTCAGTGTCAATTCCTGGGCTTATTAACTATTTGAGATTCCCTGGTAGCTCAGATGGTAAAGAGTCTGCCTATATTGCAGGAGATGCAGGTTCGATCCTTGGGTCTGGAAAATCCCCTGGAGAAGGGAATGGCAACCTACTCCAGTATTCTTGCCTAGAGAATGCCAAGGAAAGAGGAGCCTAATGGCTGCAGTCCATAGGGTCGCAGAGTCGGACCTGACTGAGTGACTAATACACTCGTTATTTATTCTTCGACAGTTTAGTTTAGATATGGTTATGTCCACACACAGAGAAGGAAGAGAATGAAACAACACAAAGGTTTGGGTAGGAGAGAGGAGATTAAACGCCTACGTTTTTCAAAGATGGATTTTAACACCGATATTTATTTTTAGTTTTGCTAACCTTTTGTTCCCCATCTTTAAGATATATAGAAATACATGCCAGCTCAGAGAAATGTCTTGATCCTGCTTCACCTGGTGAAAGATCACCCAGAAATCTGAGGAACATAAGAATGGGCCCATCATTTGCATCCTTTTCCAGTTGGAACTCTTTTCCATTATATTCTGCAGGAGGAGCCGTCAGCCTTAAATTCTTCCAGACAGATTTTGCTTCTCTTTTCTGTCCCACTACCTCCCACAAATACATTCTCCTTTCCCTACATTATGACTTTTCCTAGCTTCGCAGCTATCTTGGCATGAGATACAAAGAGGAAACGGGGGTGGATGAATAAAATTGTAGGTAAGGAAAGCAGACAGGAGAAATCATTACGAGAACTTTTAATCTTGGATTCACTTTAGATTTTCCTCTTTCCTGCACTCACTATATGCAATCCATCAGGACCTCCTTTTGGCTTTATCTTCCAAATATATGCGGAAGCCACCCACTGCTTACCATCTCTGTTGCAACCACCCAGGTATAAGCCATCACCATCTCCCCAAAGACCCTGCCTTTCATTTTTCCACCCTTTTATTTTATTTTCGGTGCAGGGTAGTAATCTTTTTAAAAAGGAAAGTCAGTGTTTGCCACTCCTCTCCTTACAACTCAATCACCTCTCATTTCATGCCTAAAAGCTAAACTCCTCCCAGTGGACTTCCAGCTCCTAACTGAACCCCAGACTCACATCGTTCAAGCTACACTTGCTGCCTGGCAGTTCTCAAAGCTTAGCAGCGGCACCTTCACCTTAGGACATTCACCAAGGTCACTTCCTCTGTAACTACTATCCAATATATTTGCCTAAGTCTGTCCTCTCCTCCGGAATCAGGATTACAGGGAGAAATATCAATAACCACAGGTACACAGATGACACCACCCTTATGGCAGAAAGCAAAGAAGAACTAAAGAGCCTCTTGATGAAAGTGAAAAAGGAGAGTGAAAAAGTTGGCTTAAAACTCAACATTCAGAAAACTAAGATCATGGCATCTGTTCCCAACACTTCATGGGAAATAGATGGGGAAACAGTGGAAACAGTGACAGACTTTATTTTGGGGGGCTCAAAAATCACTGAAGATGGTGACTGCAACTGTGAAATTAAAAGACACTTGCTCTTTGGAAGATAAGTTATGACCAACCTAGACAGCATATTAAAAAGCAGAGACATTACTTTGCCAACAAAGGTCTGTCTAATCAAGGCTATGTTTTTTCTAGTAGTCATGTATGGATATAAGATTTGGACTATAAAGAAAGCTGAGCACTGAAGAATTGATGCTTTTGAACTGTGGTCCTGGAGAAGACTCTTGAGAGTCCCTTGGACTGCAAGGAGATCCAATCAGTCCATCCTCAAGGAAATCAGTCCTGAATATTCATTGGAAGGACTGCTGCTGAAGCTGAAGCTCCCATACTTTGGCTACCTGAAGGCAGGAGGAGAAAGGGACAACAGAGGATGAGATGGTTGGATGGCATCACCGACTCGACAGACATGAGTTTGAACAAGCTCCGGGAGTTGGTGATGGACAGGGAGGCCTGGCGTGCTGCAGTCCACGGGGTCACAAAGAGTCGGACATGACTGAGTGAACTGACTGACTGAACTGTCCCCTCCTTCAAGGTTTTGCTCATATATTTTCTTCTCAAACATTACCTGACCATCCTCTACAAAATTACACTCTTCATAGTCCATAATATTGCTTTTCTTTTTAATTTTTTTCGTAGCTGCTGCTGCTGCTAAGTCCCTTCAGTTGTGTCCAATTCTGTGCGACCCCATAGACGGCAGCCCACCAGGCTCCCCCGTCCCTGGGATTCTCCAGGCAAGAACACTGGAGTGGGTTGCCATTTCATAGCAGCTATTTGTTTAACAAACAGTTATGTGGCTCTTACTCTCAGCCAGGCATTTTTGCCGGGTATTAATTCATTTCACGCACATAGCAATTTTATGGAGTAGGTGCCATTGTCTTGTCTACTTTATAGTCATAAGAAAACTGGGACACAGAGAAGGTAACTAACTTATCCAAGTCACACAGCTAGGAAGTGGTAGAGCTGAGGTTCAGTCTCAGTCTGACTCTAGGAGCAATACCCTTACAGCTGTGCTTGGAGTACTTGTCACTTTCTAATACACCATACAATACACTTCTGTGTTGTGTTTATTGTTTACTTGTTTCACCCTGCTGGCATGTAAGCTCCACAATGGTAAGGATCTTCTATTTACAAATATTTATCATCCACCTAGAATGATGTTTGACACATATTGTGGGTGCCCAATAAATATTTGTTGAATGAACAAATAAACTTAATGACTGACAGTCTGCTTCCCAGCTTGAGAACTTTATTCTGGGCTCATTACTAAAACATCCACTTCTCAGTTTATCCTCCAGGGGCTTCAGGGAGAGTAGAACAAGGAGAGACAGTATTCTAGTTCAGATATTTTATTTCACCGTATAGTTTTTGAATAAGAAAAACAGCCTCAGAGATGCTGCTATTATTTCCCTTTGATTTTTTCACTTTGTTTCCCTTACAATTCCATCTACCCCTGTCCACCCTAGACATGAGAGGAGAGAAGGAAGGAAAGAAACAAGGGTTCATTCTTGCTTTTACACACACATGCTAAACACCAGTTAGCCTTTTGTTGTTGCTGTTCAGTTGCTCAGTTGTGTCGGACTCTTTGCTACCCCATGGACTGCAGCATGCCAGGCTTCCCTGCCCCTCACTCTCTCCTGGAATTTGCTCAAACTCATGTCCATTGAGTCAGCACCAGTCTTACCAATGGGGAAGTAAGGTTTAGGCTTTGAACCTTACCTTCTCAAAGAATTTTGTAGTGATGACAATGCAAAGACAGAGCAATCAGGAACCAGAAAGTGGGGATGGACGATGTGACAGTGGGACAGCAATGCACCTGCCTCTTGTGTGTGTGTGTGTGTGTGTGTGTGTATCTGTGAAACTGCACAGCCTGTGGGATCTTACTTCCCTGACCAGGAATGAAACCCGGATCCACAGCAGTGAAAGTCCAAGTCTTAACCACTGGACCACCAGGGAATTCTTGTTGGCTCTCTGTGGTACAGAGAAGAAAACAAAGCAAACCACATATATCCAGATTTTTAAAACTTCCAGCACAGCAGAGTGGAAGCCTGCAGTGCTTCAAAACTCAGCTCATTTTGTAAAGACAGTAGGAGCGAAAAAAAAAAAAAAAAAAGACAGTAGGAGCGGTGATGAGAAAGATCTCTCATGAGAAAAAATATACTCTAATTTAATTCCAGAGCTCACCTCCACATGTAAACACATGCACACAAGGTAAATAGTGAGATGAATCAAACCTTAGAGACTCATTTTCACTCTCTGTAAAAATAGAGGTAATAATTTCTGTTTCAGTGCCCTTTGTTTTGAGAAGTAAATAAAAACACAGGTGTGACTGTAAATGTGAAATTAGTATGCAAACCTAATTTATAATTCAAATTATATAATTATAAAAATTAGAATTGTTTATGTTAAATTTGTCAAAATAATGCATTTCCTTAACATACAAAAAACCTAACAGTGTATGAAATAAAGATATTTTAATCAACTCATCCTGCCTTTGGAAAAATGCAGATAGTAAAATACATCAACTTAACACACTTGGGTGTCATAATTTGTGACAGAAGAGCTGGGTCCAGCAGCTTTTTACAAGGTTGGATTATGATTCCCTGTTGGTATTTCAGGAGCTGAAAGACAATTGTAGTGAACATTTGTGAATCATGAGATGAATGAGATTAATCAGCCTTATTTTAAGGAAAGCTAAAGGAAAGGAAGATAAAGTAAAGAAGCCCAACCTGAGGACTTCCCTGGCTGTCCAGTGTTTAGGACACTGTGCGTCCAGTGTAGGTGGCACCGGTTTGATTCCTGATCCGGGAACTAAAATCCCTCATGCCATGCAGCATGGCCAAAAATAAATAAATCAGAAGCCCAATCTGTATTGGCCACTGTCTTCTTCAAATAGTGATCCTAGTACTACTAACACTTCTAAGGCAGTAAGAGTTACTGGTGTGTCATCTTTTCTAACTCTAAGGCCTTTAACAAGTACAGCAGTTTGCAAGATTGGAGAATTTGTCCAGATAACCTGTCCACCCTTTAAAGGAAAGGGAGTTAGCTTCAGATTTCCACATGGGAACACCTTGGTAGCAGACACTTTGACACCACAGAAAGATGCTTGTCTTCAAATCAAACAATAATCTCCCATAGATGGAGTTGAATAATCTCACAGTGACTGAGGGCTCAGAGGAGATCACTTGGAACAAAATCTTTTTTCACCTCATCTTCTCTGTGAGTAAAACTGAGACACAAACTAGTCAGTTTTAAGAGTTTTCCTTGTATACTAATTTCCTTTGATTAATTTTCAAAGCTTTTTTTTTTTAGGGCCTTCCCAGCCAGTCCAGTAGCTCGTGCTTCCAATGCAAGGGGCACAGGTTTCAACCCTGGTTGGGAAACTAAGATCATAAATGTTTCTGTGGCATGGGCAAAAAAAAAAGAAATATTTTACCAAAAAAAAGGTCTTTTTAAAAAAGTATTTTAGGGTCATTTACTGCATTAAGCTTCATCTATAATTGTTTTGATTTGTTTGGGAAAAGATAAGCAACAGGATTGTAGGCGTATTATAACAAGGCAACTTAGAGAAAATTTGAGGACATGTCTAAGACCAAAGATTTTATTGATTTTTTTAAACAATATTTATTTGTTTAGGCTGGGCCAGGTCTTAGTTGTAGCATGTGGGATCTAGTTCCCTGACCAGGAATCGAACCCTGGCCCATTGCATTGAGAACATGGAGTCTTACCCACTGTACTACCAGGGAAGTCCCAGACTAAAGATTTTAAAGGCCAATGCATTGTAAGAAAAAAAAAATCATAAAAGAATTGTCTATTTCAGCGGTAAAGACCACTCTCAGTTTATTACCAAGGTAAAGCATTTTGAAACATTTGAAACGGTCATTAAAAATATTTTCTTGCAGGGACTTTGCTGGTGGCCCAGTGATTAAGAATCCACCTTCCAATTCAGGAGACGAGAGTTCAATCCCTGGTCGGGAAACTAAGAACCTACATGTCATGGAGAAACTAAGCCCCATGTGCTTTAACTGGAGAGCATGGGAACTCTAGAGCCCATGCTCCACAATACCAGAAGCGCCCATGCCACAAATAAGTAAAAGCCCCAGGACCACAACAAAGAGCCCATAAGCTGCAATGAAGACCCAGTGCAGTCAAAATATATGTGTGTGTATGTATATATATATAACCTTTGTATTGATTAATAAAACTCTTGCACCCTCCACTGCAACTGTTTCACACCCAATCTGTTGCTACTGAAAGGAGGATTATTAAGGAAACAAAATCTGGGGGACACTTTGGTTACTGCTTCTTAAAGGGAATCATAGGAAACTACCTTCTGTTTAAAAGCAGGGAACCAAGATGTACAATACTGAGATTTTAATATGAATTGACACAAGATGCAGGCCCAACAGGAAGAAATCAACATGCACCTAAACATTAGTCTTAAGGGCTGCTTGGATGAATTAAACAGCATTACTCCTCTCCACAAACACACCTGACCTTGGCACATAAAACACACCTTCAGTCTTCTGCACAGGCACAACAATCCTAGCTCTGTAACCTGGAGCAAGTTTCTAAACTTCTCTGGGCCTCACTCTCCTCATTGGTACCAGTGATAACCTCTGCCACCAAGTGCTGTTTTGATTATTGGTATAAAAGCTAACGGGGAAGGCAATGGCAAGCCACTCCAGTACTCTTGCCTAGAAAATCCCATGGATGGAGGAGCCTGGTAGGCTGCAGTCCATGGGGTCGCTACGAGTCGGACACTGAGTGACTTCACTTTCACTTTTCAATTTCACACACTGGAGAAGGAAATGGCAACCCACTCCAGTGTTCTTGCCTGGAGAATCCCAGGGAGCTAAGGAGTTAAGGCTCATAAACAAGGCAGCTCTACCCTTTCCTGGCACATTGGTTGCCTCAACACTGTTAACCATCAAATTACAATCTCTCTGTTCCTCTCACATATTTCAAGTGAAATCATTTTGGAGGCTATAGGGCTTCACATTCTGATGCAAGTCAACAAATGCATCTAAATGGAACTTACTTTTCTAAGTCAGATTTCTTCAATTCAGTGAAAGGAAAAGAAAATGTTCTTTATCCTGATGGGTAAAAATTGCAACAGATTTCCTTTGTCATAAATGTCAGAGACAGTGTCATCAGATGACTCACAGAGAAGTGCCAGGCCTCCGAGTTAACAACAATAGTACACAAGTTCTGTGGGCTATGGAATAATGATCGCTCAAATCTTCCCATTACTGCAGTGGTGACATTCAGGCACCTGTATCATGGGTTCTACGAGTGCGGGTAACATATCTCTTCTAGGTAACAGAGACACCTGTCACATCATGCCAGAATAAATCTTTCAAATGCCACTCCATTTGTTACATCTGTATGTCACAAGAAATATTTTTCTTGCAGGAATTTTCCCAGCCTGTCTACATATTAGAGGCAGATTAAAGAGTCCTTCTTGGGTTAGAAACATAAAACATTCATATAAAATCAAGTGCAAACAGTCCATTCTCCAGGAGAGGATTAGAATTTCCAGGAAGCACACATAATCCCATGCACATTTCTGTGTTACTTGCTGTTTCTTAACATGAAGGTCAAGGAACAACTGCACAGCAGTAGTCAATGCTGTACTCATGTTTTATTTTGATTCTCTTTCTTTGAAAATTTACATGTAGTAAAATATTCTTTTTGGTGTACAGATCTCAGTTTTACAAAAGCATAGTATAGTAATCATCATCACAGTTAAGAGCTTCATTTAGCTGTTATTGACTCTAAGATAACATGTGAGAGTGGAGGTCACTCAGTTGTGTCTGACTCTTTGCAATCCCATGGACTATAGAGTCCATGGAATTCTCCAGGCCAGAATATTGGAGTGGGTAGCCTTTCCCTTCTCCAGGGGATCTTCCCAACCCAGGGATCGAACTCAGGTCTCCTGCATTGCAAACAGATTATTTACCAGCTGAACCACAAGGGAAGCCCAAGACACAGGTAATGCAATATAAATGATAACATGTAACAGATTCAGTCCTTTAAATGGAAAATATGGAGAATTGGGGGTGGAGGGAATATTAGAAGAAAGGTATATGTGCTTCTGATTTCTAAAATAAGCCCTCTACTTTCTATAATTTTCCTTAACTAATTTCTTCTCTTTTTGGTCTTTTTTAAGAAAAGATGCTTAAAAACTGTTTTCTCTCAAGCGTGTTCCTTAATTCATCTCCCACTCGAATCTAAATTAGGTCCTCCCATGAGGGTCTGTGTTTTCGAAGCACCCCATTCTTTATATTCTTACTTAGCACAATTGCATCTATACTGCTTTTTCCTACATGACTTTTCATGAGATAATTAGCCAAAGTCCATCTCCCACACTGCGTAAGTAGAGAGTGTGATTGGGTCTCTCTTCCTTTCCTGTAAATAGGTTCATCTGTACCATTTTTTAAATTCCACATATATGCGTTAATATACAATATTTGTTTTTCTCTTTCTTATATCACTCTGCATGACAGACTAAGTCCATCTGCTGCTGCTGCTGCTAAGTCGCTTCAGTCGTGTCCGACTCTGTGCGACCCCATAGACGGCAGCCGACCAGGCTCTGCCGTCCCTGGTATTCTCCAGGCAGGAACACTGGAGTGGGTTGCCATTTCCTTCTCCATCTACATCTCTACAAATGACCAAATTTCACTCTTTTATGGCTGAATAATATTCCACTATGCACATACCACATCTTCTTTATCCATTCATCTCTCAGTGGACACTTAGGTTGTTTCCATGTCCTGGCTGTTGTAAATAGTGCTGCAGTGAACATTGGGGTACATGCGTCATTTTGAATTATGGTTTTCTCAGGGTATATGCCTATTAGTAGGATTAATGGATCATATGGTAGTTCTATTTTTCGTTTTTTAAGGAACCTCTGTACTGCTGTCCATAATGGTTGTATCAGTAGGGGAAAGAAGAGGATGGGATGAATTGGGAGATTAGGATTGACACATATACACACCCATGTGTAAAATAAATAGCTAGTGGGAACCTGCTGTAAAGCACAAGAAGCTCAGCCTGGTGCTCCGTGGTGATCTAGAGGGGTGGGATGAGCGGGGGAGGGAGATCCAAGAGGCAGGGGATATATGTGTACATATAGCTGATTCACTTCATTGTACAGCAGAAACTAACACAACATTATAAAGCAATTACACTGCAATTTAAAAAAATGTTTATAAGTGGGGGAGGTAGTGTGGTTGGTCTTGCTAATCTCTCAAAAAATGGATTTCAGCAATTTTTTTAGCCACTAGGATAAAATAAGTCTAATACTATTAAATTGTTAACTGCACCAACTGTACCAATTTTCCTCTAAAGGTCAGGTAAAACCTATGTGAAAGTAAAGATCAGCGTGTATAGCTGAACATAAGCAGTAGGGTTTCTAAAGTACATAAACAAAGTTAAATACGGAGACTTCCTCGTATCAACTTTTCCCAACCAATAAGTGTCAGGAGACCAGACCTGCCTCCAGTCTCTCTCCTCCGATCAGTTACACTTTTTAGTGACTTTCACTGGACCAGCTCAAAGCCAGGCTGGGCCACAAAGGTTGATTTAGGTTTAAACACTGGCAGGAAAGGCAACAGTTCATGCGTGCGTGCATGCTAAGTGGCTTCAGTTGTATCCAGCTCTTTGCAACCCTATGGACTGTAGCCTGTCGAGATCCTTTATCCATGGGATTCTCCAGGCAAGAGTACTAGAGTGGGTTGCCATGCCCTCCTCCAAGGGATCTTCCTGACCCAGTCTCATGTATCCTGTATTGGCAGGTGGTTTCTTTAACCACTAGTGCCACCTGGAAAGCCCAGAAAGACAACCGAGATGCTAACAAAGATCTTTTTTACTTTGTCTTACTACAGAACCAGCAGGCATGTAGAGCAAGGCTTATGGACTGAAAGATTTTACAGGGGAAGGCACGTGACCGACCTTAGTTCCTCACTCGACTGTGTGCAAAGAGCTGTGTTGGTTTATTCAATCCTTTAATAACGGATCAGGTAAGAGGAGACAAAAGCTATAAGCCTTTTATACTTCTAGGTTCTGGGGGAACAGGGCATTACCAGCAGCCAAGATCCTATCAACGAGGAATGCTTGCTATTCCACAATTAGATGTTCTCAAGTTCTCTTTCTTATGTCTCCTTTGGATCTATAACAGCCTGGACATCCCTACCATGAACTCCATCCCAGAGGAAACTATCTATTTTGGTCCCTACTTGAATCCACATGATGCCCGTGATTGAGAATGTACTCAGGAGATACTTGTTGCCTAAGTGAAGAAAGGAGTGAATGGCTTCTGGTTCCGGCTCTGCCATCAGTCAACTCCACGGCTGACCATTACTCACTTTCTCCATATTATCAGGCTTTTCTCAACTGGTAAAATCTGCAAAAGCAATTAGGTTAGGTAATCACTAAGAGTCATTAAAAAAAAGAGAGAGATGTTACAAACACAAGATCAACAGGAAAAAGTCACTTGTCTCTACCTTATCTCAGGCTTTACAGACCAATAAGTGACGTGAGATCAGACCTGCCACCAGTCTATGATATTGCAGCTTGTTTCAGATAAGCCACATTAAATAATGGAAAGAGTATATCTGAGTCCTGGTGGTGCTGATTGTTAGTATATGGCTTTGCATATTATGTAAACTGCATGGGTCATTCGTTTCTTGTATATAATCTTAGGAAAATTAGGATAGTTCTAACTTTTGTTTAATCACCACCAAGATTAATCACAAACTAGATTATTCTAGTTTTTTAAAAAATATTTTTGCTTAAAGTTAGAAAATTTTTGAATTGGTGTCATTTAAATGCCTAATTTCCAATGATTTTCTTTAAACTCGTCAAGCTAACCAAGTCCCCTAAACCTTATAAAGGTGATAAATATTGTAGGAAAGAGTTATTTCTGAAAAAGACAACAGAGAGTAGATAAAAAACTAGGAGAAACAAAGCACGGAGGAAAACTGATACCCCAGGAGATGGGGATCACTATAATTGCAGAAGGATTAGGATAAGGAAACATGATCACAGCATCCTTGCCATGAGAAGAGGAAGAAGACTCTAACTTACAAGAGTGGATTAACATCATTTCTTTTCCATACCCTTCCCCTTTTGTTCTCTTTGAAACTACAATTTTGATTAAACAGAATGATTTTACTTCTCCCAGACACAAGCACCTTTCATTATTGCAAGAATTTCTTTTAGCATTTGGAAAAGTGCCAAAGATTCATGATTCCTCCAGATTTTAACCACATTTCCAACACTGTGCATCCAATAAGATATGACACATGGACATAATGGGTTCCTAGAGATTTAAAAAAAAAAATAAAAACTTACTGTGCTACAATAGCAAACAGACTGACAAGATGAGGTAGAATCAAAATATCTTTTATTATATTCGTTCATATTGTTTTTAACGACACTTCTTTGCATCAGATGAAATAAAGGCATAAAAAAGAGAACATGCCCTTATTCAGAGCAATCAGATTGAGGAAAAAATTAGGAGTGATTCTAGGGCCAAAAACTCAAGAGACACCAAATAATCTCTGAAAGGAAACTGGACCTGTAGGCAGTCACCTATAATTCATTTGAGGAAGAAAAATATGAGGTGTTTTAAACAAAATTTCTGTTCAGTGAATTTTCTTAAGATCTCAGACTTAAAAAAAAAACACAAAACAGTAAAATAGGAGGAGTACAGAACAATGATAAATGCAAATGAGTGGCAGAAAGAAAAATTGTTGAAAGAATAAAGAGCAAAATGGATCAAGACAATGGAAAGACTATACTTTTGGGGTGATGACATTAATTAATTTTTAACCTTCCAATGGATATCTTCGATGAATCTCCCAATGATTCCTAAATGTTATGTATCCTAAATATTAATATCATTCAATATCTTTATCTTAGATTTACTCAGAGTCTGAGACAAGGATTGGGTGTAGATAGTTTATTTAGAAAATGATACAGCAGAAAAGCAGAAAGAGGACGTTGAGGGAATGAAGCCAGACCTGAAGAAAAGGCAAAAAAAAAAAAAAAAAGGAGGGATAGATTATTGAATTGATTACCATCATCAGTAACTGGGGCTCAAACTCACTGGAGACATACTGGGCACCATGTAGAACCTGCCTCAAAACTATCTTATAGAAGAATGGGGAAGTTGGAGCAATTATCCATTGATTCCTTCTTCCTCCCATTTCCAGGTCGCATCAGCATGCCTTAGAGGAAAGCCCTGGAGCAGAAAAGCAGAGATGGACAACATTTCCCGTTTGAGATGGGACCCTGGAGATACACAGGGAACTGCTAATTATAGCAGTGCTGAGATACTTGGGGAAAGGAGAGATGGTGCAGACCACCACACTGTCTTTAATGTTTTCACTCCAAATTGCTCCTCTCCATCAGTGCTCAGTGCTCAGTGCCTTCAGTCATGTCCGCTTGGCGACCCCATGAACCGTATCCCACCAGGCTCCTCTGTCCATGGGGCTTTCCAAGCAAGAATACTGGAGTGGGTTGCTATTTGCAATCCAGGAATCAAACCTGCCTCCCTATGTCTCCTGCACTGCAGGCAGATTCTTGATCACTGAGCAACCTAGGAAGCCTCGGCTCCTCCTCATATTCAGTTTTTCCACTAATACAATCAACCTCTACCAAGTCAGAATGCTCTGAGTAATCATATCCTTTCCCATCCACCATATCTAATATTGAAGCTTGTTTCTTTCACACTTTTTTCTAACTGTGGTAAAACACACATTAAACAAAACTTAACCATCTTAACCATTTTAAAGGAATGTTAGTTCAAGCACCGTTAAATACTGCTACATAGTTGTGAAGCAGACTTCTGGAACTTTTTCATCTTGCAAAACTAAGCATTTATACCCATTAAACAACAGCTCCCCTATTCCCTTTGCCTTTCTTTTATCCTTTTAGGTCAGGAAACAGGTCACATTGGCACCCAAGATCTATCAACTAGGAATTCTTGCTACTTCACAATTAAATGTTCCCAAGTTCTTTTTCTTATGTCATCATCAGATATATAGCAGTTTGTTCAAACAAACAAGATGAAGGTCATTTTAGTTTTTTTATTTAAAAGAATGTAACTTTTCATTGAAATATCATGAAAGAAAATTAGAAAGTTATCAAAACGGTGTGAGGAGAGCAAATCACTTATGATTCTTAACAGTCAGCCATACTCACAGTCATTTTGATCTGTTTATTTTCTTTTTCAGGGGCTTCCCAGGTGGTGCTAGTGGTAAAGAATCTGTCTGCCAATGCAGGAGACACAGGAGATGTGGGTTCAATCCCTGGGTCAGAAAGATCCCCTGGAGTAGAAAATGGCAACTCATTCCAATATTCTTGCCTGGAAAATTCCAGGGGCAGAGGAGCCTGGCAGGCTACAGTCTATGGGGTCACAAAGATATGCATATAACTGAGCACAAGCACACTTTCTTTTTTTTAATTTCTTTTAAAAGTATATGTATTTTTTACATACCTTTTTTTTCTTTTGGCTTTCCTGTCTTCTTTATTTTTTAAATCTACTTATTTTTAAAAATACTTGTTTTTATTTATTTGACTGCACCAGGTCTTAGTAGCAGCACGTGAGGTCTTTAGTTGCTGCATGTGGGATCTTTTAATAGTTCCCTGACCAGGGATCAAACTCTGGCCCCCTGTACTGGGAGTGTGGAGTCTTAGCCCCTGAATCACCAGAAAAGTCCCTTGTTTTAATCAGACTATATGTGCAGTTTTCTTGCCTGGAGAATCCCCGGAACGGGGGAGCCTGGTGGGCTGCCGTCTATGGGGTTACACAGAGTCAGACGCGACTGAAGCGACTTAGCAGCAGCAGCAGCATGTGCAATTTAGTTCCTTTTCAAATTTTAACATGATGAACACAGTCGATCTGAAAATGGAGAATGATAAAGCCCTACATTTAGCCTTAAAAAGTCATTTGCTCAAGTACAAGATAGATGTGGCAGAGACTCTTACATCAGTTGCATTAAAACATCCACAAACACAACACAGGTGAAAGACCTTGGGACTGTTGTGTTGTATTGTTGTATTGTATTCACTCATGTCTGACTCTCTGTGACTCCAGGGACTGCAGCATCCCACACTTCTCTATCCTTCACAACTCCCGGAGCTTGCTCAGATGCATGTCCATCGAGTCGGTTATGCCATCCAACCATCTCTGCTGCCCCCTTCCCCTCCTGCCTTCAATGTTTCCCAGTATCAGGGCCTTTTCCAACAAATCGGCTCTTCACGTCTGGTGGCCAAAGTATTGGAGCTCAACTTCAGCATCAATCCCTCCAGCCATCCAATGAATATTCAGGATTGATTTCCTTTATGATTGACTCCATTTTAAATTTGGATTGAAATTGGGAATACATCCAAGTAAATGTCAAAAAAATTATTAACTCCAGAAAAGGTGTAATCCTTTCAATTCTATTTTCTATGATAAACATCCTCAGATCATTCAATCAGTTAATAATATTCTCATATCTTTTTTGCCATATTGGCTGTGATTCTCTGGCTCTATTTTAAAATAATGTTCCCAATTCCTTTAGGACTGTTAGTTTGCCACAATCTCAGTGTAAATTTCCATTGAATCAAGGCTTCTCAGAATCAATTGCAATATCAGGATACTTTAAGAAAGTACAGATAACTGTTTACAAAGCAGAATAATATATTTCAAAATTGAGCCAGAGAATCACAGCCAATATGGTACAAAAGATCTGAAAATATTATTATTTGATTGAATGATCTGAGGATGTTTATCACACAAAACAGAATTGGAAGAACTACACCTCTTTGGGAAGTTATAACTTTCTGACATTTACCTTGATGTCTCAATTTCAATCCAAATTTAAAATTGAGTACTTAAAAAAAACCAAAGATCTTATTGCCATAATTTTATTAGAGTTGAACAATTAACAGGATCCTTAATGATGCATGTATGAGTCCCTTAGATATAAATGTATCACTGTTACTGGGAAAATTAGTGTATAATTTCCACACCAGAAGAAATCCTAGAAGCAACTTCAACTTCATGTACATTTATAGATCAGCATAGAGTTAGATTCACTTTTTAAAATATGTTTTATGTTTTTAGATATTAGATAATTTAAATTTAAAAAAGAATACAAGCTTATTCAAATATAAAAAACCTATGTTTTCTTTTTTTAATTGATCAGTGTTGGTTTGTAGCATATTCTTCCATGCCTTTTGCCATGCTATTTCAAACACATATCCGCAAATATATGTATTTGGGTTGTTTTTCTGATTGTTTTAAGAAATGAGATCTTATAGTGTACATGGTTGTGCTTCCCTCACATAAAAATCTGCCGAGGGCAGCCATCTTAGGCTAGATCAATACATATGAATCTAACTCATCCTCTTAAATAATCTCTGTAAATTCCATAGGATCAAAAGAAAAAATATGTATTCTTTTGTGGTTATTTCAGTTGTTTCCAGTATTTTCTTAACCATAATTACTTACAATGCAAAACATTCAGATGTACCTTTGATTTTATTTCTGTGGGCTAGCTGGGTCAAAGGTTTTGAGCAATTTTTATTTGAATGTATACTACCAGATCACTCATCAAAAAGCTATAGATCTCTCCACAGACCCCTCAGCACAAAACTCCTGATTCTTCACTTTTATAAATCACAGATATTCTGGACTTTACATTTACACCTTTGATTGTTTTGAAAGGTTTGCTAATGAGATTGGACTATTTTGTATCAAATGTTCTAGAACATAGTGTAAGTGAAATTAGCTTTTGGCTTGACGTAATTTTTCTAAAATGAGAGAATTTCCTAAATAGACTGCCATTTTAAGAGATCATTTTCTGGAAGCTATACTTTGGAAATAACCTGCTTATAATAATCCTTCCAATGAACACCCTGATGCTAGGAAAGGTTGGGGGCGGGAGGAGAAGGGGACGACCGAGAATGAGATGGCTGGATGGCTTCACCGACTCTGTGGACATGAGTTTGAGTGCACTCTGGGAGTTGGTGATGGACAGGGAGGCCTGGCGTGCTGTGATTCATGGGGTTGCGGAGAGTCGGACACGACTGAACGACTGAACTGAACTGAACTGAATAATCCTTCAGTTCATATGTGCATAATAGTTTATTGCTTACATAACATGTTCATATCACTTGATTTCTATTGATCTTTGGATCTCCATTAATCTATTATTCTATAGATATGAAAGCTTTTAATAAATCTTGTTTTCTGAAAATGTGTTAATCTCTAACATACTCACTCATTTTCCTTCCGTCTCTCTCATCCCCAGTTTTCACTGTGGCACTTTGGAAAAAAACAGACTATCATGGTGCACATCCCATCACTCAGAAGTATGTGGTATAGCCATCAACATCGTGATTATGTATCTTTTACAGACTGTATACCAACTTAATATTCACCTTAAAATCTAAAAGCTTAATTCACATAGTGAAAGTGAAAGTTGCTCGGTCTTGCCCGACTTTTTGTGACCCAATTCTCCAGGCCAGAATACTAGAGTGGGTAGTCTTTCCCTTCTCCAGGGGAATCTTCCCAACCCAGGGACTGAACCCAGGTCTCCCGCATTGCAGGCAGATTCTTTACCAGATGAGCCACACGGGAAGTAAACTTAATAGGGCTCTTTGATTTTGACTTATCTCTATACCCTAGCCAATATCAGTAAAGCTGAAACCAGACTTTGGCAAAATATCCCTCCCTTTGTCTCCCTATAGCTAAATTTTGATGAGACTTTACAAACAAGCTTAATGGAGGAGTTTGAGTTAATAGTTGGATTTTATGTTGATTGGTAGAGGTTGCAGTTCTTAGAAAGCTGGGGGGGGGGGTTGGGGGGGATGGTGGCGGTGGGGAGAGTTCTAGAATAGTAAGCACCACAGACCTCAGAGCTTAGTGGTTAAATGTCTTGGCAACAATGAGAGTGAGTGTGCTATCTCAAGGACAGACGACATAATATTTCCAGACGTCACTGCTTGGTTGTGTCCCTGTCTAACAGCAGCCACTGATTAGAAAAAAAGTATTCTTCCTCCCTTGCAGGAGCATAGCCAGCACTCAAGGCGGTAGGGGAGGTGTTGGCAAGGTACCGGAACAGGTGGCAGCAGCAGGTGTGATAGGCGAGAGATGACAAGGGCACAGAGTGTGCTGCTGGCAAGCTGTCGGGAACCAGAGCTCAGGAACTGTGGATCGCAGGGACGGTGGCACGGGGATAGAGAGCCGGGCAGAACAGACTGTCATAGCAGGATGGCAGGTACCTCCTGAACACACAGGAAATGGGATGAGAGTGGGAGTGGTGGCCTGCAGCCCCAAACTGGCTTGAGGGGATCACAGCAGGATTGCAGAGAAGCCGGCGGTACCCCAGCCGACGTGTGAGTCGCCCAGAGCTCCCACGCCAGAAGGCAGTGCACACACAGCAGCCACGAAGCAAGAAGACAAAGAGAAAGGGACTTTAGTCATAACTGTTTTTCATCGATCATTGATGCTTTGCTTTTTTGCTACTCAAGGAATCACCATTTGAGAGGCACATCTGGGCATCCCCAAGTGCTCTAAGAACCCAGAGTTCTTAGATTGAGCCTCAGAGATTAAGCATCTTGTTACGGCCCCAATTCTATCTGCTCTGTAGCTGTGTTGAGACCAGATATCAAGATGGCTAATTACAAATGATTATAAAACACTTCTCTCATATAATTCAATTGAGTAAATATTCACAGATGCCAGAACGTTGCATTAAAAGTCCTATAAAATAAGGAGTCACTGAGGACTGCTATTAGGCTGCATTTGGATTCTGCCTTGTCACTACATAACTATATGGTAAGATGACATTTTAATTCACTGTGATAGAATTGCATCAATGTTTTATCATGTTTGTTTTAACAAATTGTCTCACATGAAAGGATGCTCCTCCAGGATTCCAAAGTGTCAGTCCTGCTGAGGAGAGAGTTGTGCTACAAATCAGAGTTTCATTTAAGTACTGTACAATGTATTATGTTTTCTGATACACTGAATAATAATTTTTAAATGGTGGTTTTTAAAATGTTTTTAAACGGGTTTCCCTTGTGATTCAGCTGGTAAGGAATCTGCCTGCAATGCAGGAGATCTGGGTTCGACCCCTGGGTTGGAGAAAGGAAAGGCTACCTACTCCAGTCTTCTGGCCTGGAGAATTCCAAGGACTGTGTAGTCCATGGGGTTGCAAAGAGTTGGACACAACTGAGCGACCTTCTCTTTCACTTCACTTTTTAAAATGTCAACCTATAGGTATAAGATAGGTTTATTCTTTTGAACTGTGGTGCTGGAGAAGACTCTTGAGAGTCCCTTGGACAGTAAGGAGATCAATCCAGCCAATCCGAAAGGAAATCAATCCTGAATAGTCGTATTGGAAGGACTGATGCTGAAGCTGAAACTCCAATACTTTAGCCATATGATGCGAAAAGCCAACTCACTAGAAAAGACCCTGAAACTGAAGACAGGAAGAGAAGAGGATGACAGAGGCTGAGATGGTTGGATGGCGTCACTGACTCAATGGACATGAGTTTGAGCAAGCTCTGGGAGATGGTGAAGGACAGGGAAGCCTGGCGTGCTGCAGTCCATGTGGTTGCGAAGTTGGACGTGACTGAGTGACTGAACATGAGCAACATTCATTCAAAAGTTTTTTCTTAGTGTTTATTTTGTATCAGGTGCTGTTCTAGGTACTTGAAATGTTATACCAAATAACAACAGAAAACAACTGAGACCTTTATTGAACCTTCATCACAGTGAAGGGAGGATAATGATAAATAAACCACTAAAATCTTAATCATAGTAAGCAAGATAGAGATATTTGTTTGAAGGATAGAATGTTGCTTTTTTAATATAGAGTATTCAAGAACAATTTTTACAAACTGCCATTGCAGAGAGATGAAGCAAACTGTGCAGATATGGAGGAAAAAATATTCTGTAAAAGACAAGCTTGACGCAATTCAGGTAGATCGAGCAGGCCAATGTGATAGAAACAGAGAGACAATGAGTTATAGGAGAACGGGTAAAAGAGGTAGGTGAAAGTCACTCAGTCCTGTCCAACTCTTTGTGACCCCATGGAGTGTAGCCCACCAAGCCCCTCAGCCCATGGAATTCTCCAGGCAAGAATACTGGAGTGGGTTGCTATGCCCTTCTCCAAAGGATCTTCCTGACCCAGGGATCAAACCCAGGTCTCCAGCTTTGCAGGCAGATTCTTTACCATTCAAGCTATCCAGGAAGCCTTGGGTTTAAGAGGAAAGGGATGCTTTATGTGTGACCCTGTAGATGATGGAAAGGATTGCTAATTTTATTCTGAGAGATAAGGGAAACTGTTGAAGGTTTCTGAGCAAAATTACATGATCTGACTTAGTTTTCCAAAGAGTCACTCTGGCTCTTGGGTGGGCAATAGACTGTCAGGGACACAAAAGTCAAAGTTGGAAGTTCTGTTAGAAGGATATTGAAGTCATCTACTCTTGCCTGGAAAATCCCATGGATGGTGGAGCCTGGTGGGCTGCAGTCCATGGGGTCACTAAGAGTTGGACACGACTGAGCGACTTCACTTTTACTTTTCACTTTCATGCATTGGAGAAGGAAATGGCAACCCACTCCAGTGTTCTTGCCTGGAGAATCCCAGGGACGGGGGAACCCATCCCAGGGATGGGGTCACACAGAGTCGGACACGACTGAAGTGACAGCAGCAGCAGCAGCAGTGCTGAGATGATGTGGTTGAACTGTGGTATTTGCAGTGAAAGAAACTGAAGTGGTTGGATGCTGGATACATTGTGAAGATAGAGCAGCAGGAGCTGATGGAGATGGATAGAATATATGGAGCACAAGAGAAACATTGCAAATGTACTTCTCTCTTTCATCTCTCTGAGTATGAGAACTTTATGAAGTTGGGGACTTCCCTGTTGGTCCAGGGGCTAAGACTCTATGTTTTAAATGCACAGGGCCTGGGATTCAATCCCTAGTCAGGGAACTAGATCCTACATGCTGCAACTAAGACCAGGCAAGACCAAAAAATTTGGCACGGCCAAATAGAGTTGGACTGTGAAGAAGGCTGATCGCCAAAGAATTGATGCTTTTGAACTGTGGTGTTGGAGAAGACTCTTGAGAGTCTCTTGTACTGCAAGGAGATCCAACCATTCCATTCTAAGAGAGATCGATCCTGGGTGTTCATTGGAAGGACTGATGCCAAAGCTGAAACTGCAATACTTTGGCCACCTCATGAGACGAGTTGACTCACTGGAAAAGACTCTGATGCTGGGAAAGGTTGGGGGCGGGAGGAGAAGGGGACGACCGAGAATGAGATGGCTGGATGGCATCACCGACTCTGTGGACGTGAGTTTGAGTGCACTCCGGGAGTTGGTGATGGACAGGGAGGCCTGGCGTGCTGTGATTCTTGGGGTCGCGGAGAGTCGGACACGACTGAGCGACTGAACTGAACTGAACTCAACTGAACTGAAATAAATTAATGGAAAAAAAAAAAAAACTTTAGCAAGCTGACCTCAAATATACAAGTGGCTGAAAGTTTACTAGAAATCATGAAGAGAGAGGGTAAATTAACATTTACTTATGACATGAAGAATAGGATTGGGAAGCAGGGCTGGTTAGGGATACCTCTGTAAAACGGGCTACTGTTGTGATAGGCCAGGGTTCCTCAACCTCAGAAAAGTTTCTTTGTTTGGGGGAGACCGTCCTGTGCATTATGTTACTAAGATGTTTAACAGCATCCCTAGTTTCTATATAGCATCACCTCATCCAAAGTGTGGTGCCCCTAAAAATAAATCTCCAGATACTGTCAAATATCTCCTGGAGGGAAAAGCCACTGTTAGTTGAGAACCACTGTGGTAAAAGATTTCATATATTTCCTTTACTCGCGTTTAGTATCGGCTTCCCTGGTGGCTCAGATGATAAAGAATCCGCCTGCAATGAGGGAAACCTGGGTTCAATCCCTGGGTTGGGAAGATCCTCTGGAGAAGGAAATGGCAACCCACTCCAGTATCCTTGCCTGGAGAATCCCCGTAGACAGAGGAGCCTGGCAGGCTACAGTCCATGGGGTCGCAAAGAGTAGGATATGACTGAGCGAATAAGCAAAGCACCGTTTAGTATATCAAGCCATTCCTGAAGAACTTATTAATACATGATAGAATCTTTCAAATGATGGAGAAAATATCCTTTTCACCTAGAGTAGCTAAGCTATAAAAAGAATATAATCTGAATAGAGGGGAAAATGTACAATTGGGCAAAATCTCCCTCATTTTATTTAAAGCAATAAAAATATGCATCCACTTTTGGTCCAATTATCATCCTCCATAAATAAATGTACCCAGAACAGTGCATGCAAGTGTGCTAAGTCATTTCAGTCGTGTCTGACTCTTTGTGGCCCTATGGAAGGTAGCCCACTGGGTTCTCTATCCATGGCATTCTTCAGGCAAGAATACTGGAGTGGGTTGCCATGCCCCCCTCCAGGGTATCTTCACAACCTAAGGATCGAACCTCCATCTCTTACTTTTCCTGCAGTGGCAAGTGGGTTCTTCACCACTAGCGCCACCTGGGAAGCCCACCCAGAACAGTACCTAACATATTAAAAGCAAAAATATATAGTTAGAATTAAAAAAGAAAATCCTCCAGAAATAAATAATTTATTAATTATTTAATAGTACTTCAACTACTTAAAGACAGTTATCATGTCTTATCTGGTTTCTTTTGAGTTCAGTTCAGTTCAGTCGCTCAGTCATGTCCGACTCTTTGCGACCCCATGAATCACAGCACGCCAGGCCTCCCTGTCCATCACCGACTCCCGGAGTTCACTCAAACTCATGTCCACAGAGTCGGTGATGCCATCCAGCCATCTCACTCTCTGTCGTCCCCTTCTCCTCCCGCCCCCAACCTTTCCCAGCATCAGAGTCTTTTCCAGTGAGTCAACTCGTCGCATGAGGTGGCCAAAGTATTGCAGTTTCAGCTTTCGCATCAGTCCTTCCAATGAACACCCAGGATTGATCTCCTCTAGAATGGACTGGTTGGATCTCCTTGCAGTCCAAGGGACTCTCAAGAGTCTTCTCCAGCACCACAGTTCAAAAGCATCAATTCTTCGGCAATCAGCCTTCTTCATAGTCCAACTCTCACATCCATACATGACCACGAGAAAAACCATAGCCTTGACTAGACAGACCTTGGTTGGCAAAGTAATGTCTCTGCTTTTTAATATACTATCTAAGTTGGTCATAACTTTCCTTCCAAGGAGTAAGCGTCTTTTAATTTCATGACTGCAATCAGCATCTGCAGTGATTTTAGAGCCCCCAAAAATAAAGTCTGACACTGTCTCCACTGTTTCCCCATCTATTTGCCATGAAGTGATGGGACCAGATGCCATGATCTTTGTTTTCTGAATGTTGAGCTTCAAGCCAACTTTTTCACTCTCTTCTTTCACTTTCATCAAGAGGCTTTTGAGTTCCTCTTCACTTTCTGCCATAAGGGTGGTGTCATCTGCATATCTGAGGTTATTGATATTTCTCCCAGCAATCTTGATTCCAGTTTGTGCTTCTTCCAGCCCAGCATTCCTCATGATGTACTCTGCATATAAGTTAAATAAGCAGGGTGACAATATACAGCCTTGATGTACTCCTTTTCCTATTAGGAACCACTCTATTGTTCCATGTACATTTCTGACTGTTGCTTCCTGACCTGCATACAGGTTTCTCAAGAGGCAGGTCAGGTGGTCTGGTATTTCCATCTCTTTCAGAATTTTCCAGTTTATTGTGATCCACACAGTCAAAGGCTTTGGCATAGTCAATGAAGCAGAAATAGATGGTTTTCTGGAACTCTCTCGCTTTCTCCATGATCCAGCGGATGTTGGCAATTTGATCTCTGGTGCCTCTGCCTTTTCTAAAACCTGCTTGAACATCTGGGAGTTCACGGTTCACATATTGCTGAAGCCTGGCTTGGAGAATTTTGAGCATGACTTTACTAGCGTGTGAGATGAGTGCAATTGTGCAGTAGTTTGAGCATTCTTTGGCATTCCCTTTCTTTGGGATTGGAATGAAGACTGACCTTTTCCAGTCCTGTGGCCACTGCTGAGTTTTCCAAATTTTCTGGCATATTGAGTGCAGCACTTTCACAGCATCATCTTTTAGGATTTGAAATAGCTCAACTGGAATTCCATCACCTCCACTAGCTTTGTTCGTAGTGATGCTTTCTAAGGCCCACTTGACTTCACATTCCAAGATGTCTGGCTCTAGGTCAGTGATCACGTTATCGTGACTATCTTGGACGTGAAGATCTTTTTTGTACAGTTCTTCTGTGTATTCTTGCTAGTAGCTGTATTTAACAGTATTTTAACAGTAGCTGTATCTTTTTACCTATATCCTGAAACTGCAACATGGTAGTCAGTTCAGTTCAGTCTGACTCTTTGCGACCCCATGGACTGCAGCACACCAGGCTTCCCTGTCCATCACCAGCTCCCAGGGCTTGCTCAAACTCATGTCAGTGATGCCAGTATGAAGGCAACATGGTAATTACTACCTAAAAGGATAAGAAGAAGTAAGTTGAGACTCTTCTCTGTCAGTGCAGTGGCTAAGAATCTGCCTTCCAATGCAGGGGAGCCAAGTTCGATCCCTCATCAGGGAACTTAGATCCCACATACCACCAGGCAACTAAGCCCAGAGACACAAGTAAAGAGAAGCCCACATGCCACAAGGTAGACCCAACGCAGCCAAAAATAAAACAAAGAAAGAAGGAAAAGAAAAGAAGTAAGTAATGATTGAAAGAATTCCAGTAGAAGTTATAGGAAATTACCAAATGAAGAAAAGGGAGAATATGCTAAGAAAAGAAGTTAATAACCACAGAAAGGAACGGGCAAGGGGAGAGGGAGAAGGAGAGGCAGAGAAACAGCTGGAAAGTAGCCAAAGGGCACAGGATAGGAATCTATGCTTTCCCCTTCTCCTTTCTGGGAACTGGCAACCCCTGGTCAGCTATACCAACTGGAAGGAAGCAGTGGTGAGGGGAGGGTATGGAAGGACCTGAGGGTAGAGAAACGGAACACTTGAGAAAGGAAAAGGAAGGAAAGTGAAACCAGGGAGAGAGGAAGTACGAAGGTTCAAAGGTATTCCAAGAATTAGAGAGTCCCTGCTGAAGGAATGGAAAGTGAGCAGAAGGAAAAGAAATCTGAATTTAAAATAGAAATTGATCATCAGAATAAAATGTAAAGAAGGCAGCAAGCACTAAGACCTTTGTTAGAACTTACCTAAGAACAGAAAACTTAGAGCCTCTATCAAATTATTACAAATTATAGGGACATATTTATACATCATATCATTATAAATATTATATAATATATACACATAATTTCCACGAGAGTTAACTGGATGCTATAGTCAGAATTAGAATGTGTTTTGAATTCTACTAACTATGCTGTTATGTGAACAGGGAATGTTGGTTCACTTGACCAATGGTGAAAGCTGAATGGTTTTTCAAATTCTGTTCAGATATTGCTATGGTAAGAAGGAATATTTTATAGCAACTGTAATTTCAAGAATGAATATATGTAATTTAAATTTGGGTGGAGAAAATGTATGAAATATTTTCAAGGAAATTGAGGCTTGGGTCTAGTTTTGTGATATGTTTGTACTCATGTTTTCTAACAATGAAATACTGAGCTTTGCTCAGCACCAGTGTGTGCTTGGCCACTAAGTTGTGTACCGTCTTTGTGACCCCATAGACCAGGACGTCAGGCACCTCTGTCCATGGGATTTTCCAAGCAAGAATACTGGGGTAGGTTGCTATTTCCATCTCAAAGGGGTCTTCCTGACCCAGGAATTGAACTCATCTCCTGTGTCTCCTGCATTGGCAGGTGGGTTCTTTACCACTGAGCCACTTGGTAAGCCCACTAGAGCCCACCACACACACACAAAAAAATCCCTGGCCTGATTATGCACACTCTACATTTGACCTGGAAAATAAGCACAGGGCAAGTTTAAAATATATTTAAAGTTATTCAGAAAACAAAGATCATGGCATCTGGTCCCATCACTTCATGGCAAATAGATGGAAAAACAGTGGAAACAGTGGCTGACTTTATTTTGGGGGGCTCCAAAATCACTGCGGATGCTGATTGCAGCCATGAAATTAAAAGACGCTTACTCCTTGGAAGGAAAGTTATGACCAACCTAGATAGTATATTAAAAAGCAGAGACATTACTTTGCCAACAAAGGTCCGTCTAGTCAAGGCAATGGTTTTTCCCGTGGTCATGTATGGATGTGAGAGTTGGACTGTGAAGAAAGCTGATCGCCGAAGAATTGATGCTTTTGAACTGTGGTGTTGAAGAAGACTCTTGAGAGTCCCTTGGACTGCAAGGAGATCCAACCAGTCCATTCTAAAGGAGATCAATCCTGGGTGTTTATTGGAAGGACTGATGCTAAAGCTGAAACTGCAATACTTTGGCCACCTCATGCGATGAGTTGACTCACTGGAAAAGACTCTGATGCTGGGAAAGGTTGGGGGCGGGAGGAGAAGGGGACGACAGAGAGTGAGATGGCTGGATGGCATCACCGACTCTGTGGACATGAGTTTGAGTGAACTCCAGGAGTTGTTGATGGACAGGAAGGCCTGGCGTGCTGTCGTTCATGGGGTCACGGAGAGTCGGACACGACTGAGCGACTGAACTGAACTGAAAGTTATTCTATTGTGCTTTTAGACTGTGACTAACCGTAAGAGGCAATCAACCCAACTGACTTGACCTCAAAATGGCTATGTTTATTTGTTTGCCATGAAGACCTGATAGTCTTTCTATTAGAACTTTTCTTTAGCAGAGGGAGAAGGAGGCTATTGTATCATTTCCAAGGAAGTTCTTGTAAAAGTTGAAAATTGCTAAGAGTTCTTATCACAAGGGAAAAAATCTATTTTTTCTTTTTAAAAAAATCTATATAAGAACGTTCACTAAGTCTGTTGTGGTAATTATTGCATAATATATGTTGGTCAAGTCATTATGCTGTACATCTTAAATTTATACAGTGTTATATGTTAATTATATCTTAATAAAATGGGAAAGAAAAATAAAAATGGTTAAAAGTATATAAAACAAAATTTTATTCATTAATTTTAAGCCTAAAAAATACATATGTGGATCATTTCCAGGGTCACTATGATGATTAAGTGAGAAAGTATAAGTGAAATGCTTTGGTAAGTATAAAATGATAAATACAAACTCTATTATTATCTATATTTCTTCTAAAATAAAAGTCATTGCAAATGTACATTACTGATGACTCAACTAAATGAAAACATTACATGATAAAGTACATATGAAGAAAGATAATTCAGTTTCTACTTGCTTAGACAAGTTTGAAGTTTGGAAGATACAAATACTTAAAAGAGAAAACCAAGTCACGTGGACCAAAGATGGAAGAGGCAAAGTATTGACTACTGCCACTCTTGCAAAGAGACAATTGCCTTTCCAACGTGGAAATCTATGTTGGATTTACTCATGAAGAAAATTTTTGGTAGAAATGCATTGTATTTGCAAGACACATTTCAGAAGGAACAAGAAAAACAGGCAAACAATAGTTTTGTAATGTGGACAATTAATAATAAATGATTTTGTAAAGATGGGGAAGTTTAGTAAAGAGACACAGTGCCTGAAACTAATATGACATTGCAAATTGTAAATCAACTATACTGCAATAAGATTTTTTTAGAAAAAGAAAAAAAAATAGGTGGAAAAATAAAATAAAATTTAAGCCAGATCAAGTCAGTGAAGGTAGGAAAGGCTTTCACTAAGGGGAAGCAATAGAAGGTTATTATAATAATCCAGGTTTGATATCATCTTTGCGGGGGCCAGGCAGTGTGGTAGTGGCAAAGACAATGACATGTGTATCATAATGTGATACATTTTGATGTGGAGCCAACAGGATTCATTGATAATTTGCATGAAGAATAGGAGAGAAATAGAGGAATGCAGGCTAACTCCAAGGCTTTTAGTATGAGAAATTCAGAACATGAAATTGTATATATTTTATGAAGAATAATCACATTTCCCAGAGTCAAAACTAATTTAGTGGTAAGAGAAGCCTTGTCTTATATTTCTGTAAATCTCTTTACTATGTGAGTTAAAAGAGAAGTGGACTTTCTTATCTGCATTCAGTCTGTTCTGATAGCATGTCACCTAGAGATTCTAAAACACTCAAGTGTGACTGACTGAGATTATATGAAGTTGTATTGACATGATGGACTTTCCACAAGTGTCCTGGGGATACCTGAACTTTCAGAACTGTTGTGGTACACCATGGATAAATGTTTAAGTTTGGATGCCTGCTTTTACTTCTAGAATATGACAATGACAACTGAACTGACTCAGATTTTCAGAGGTATAATGTTCCTGTAACTTTCAATATTTATCTTCTATGCCTGGCAAAAAATGAGCATTCTTTAAATGTTTGTTGAATAAATCACAGACTCCCTATACTATCATTGGTTGGAAACATTCATTATAACAATGTCAAGACTGATAGTGGGGTACCTAATAGTTGGTTAGTCTTAAGCATCAATGTTCTTAGGAAAAACTGGACAAAGTAATTAATGTGTAGTTTAAAAGTGTATTGCATTTTATATTTTAATCCACACCAGTGGTGCAGTCTTTACAGCTTTGGCTTCAGATTTCTCTGACAAGCAGCCTTCAGTTTAAATTCAGCTCAGTCACTCAGTTGTTTCCAACTCTTTGTGACCCCATGGACTGCAGCACACCAGGCCTCCCTGTCCATCACCAGCTCCTGGGGCTTACTCAAACTCATGCCCATCGAGCTGGTGATTCCATCCAACCATCTCATCCTCTGTCATCCCCTTCTACTCCTGCCTTCAATCTCTCCCAGCATCAGGGTCTTTTCAAATGAGTCAGTTCTTCACATCAGGTGGCTAAAGTACTGGAGTTTCAGCTTCAGCATCAGTCCTTCCAATGAATATTCAGGACTGGTTTCCTTTAGGATTGACTGGTTGGATCTCCTTGCCGTCCAAGTGACTCTCAAGAGTCTTCTCCAACAGCACAGTTCACAAGCATGAATTCTTCAGTGCTTAGCTTCTTCATAGTCCAACTCTCACATCCATACATGACTACTGGAAAAACCATAGCTTTGACTTGAATTTCAATTGAGAGAAAACCTAAAGTTCAGATCAAAGGTTTTAGCTGCTTCTGAATATTTTTCGAGGATAAGCCCCAGCTTCACTCACATTAGATGTCAAATAGACTAATTCATATTGTATGCAGTTTATTTGGAGCACTGAGCAACAAAATAATTCGTTATAGTTTAACACTTTCAAAATAGTAATTACCCTGTTTAACAAGAATGATATTTTATTATGTTACATACAAATTATATACTAACGTCATGTTTCCTACCTTAATAAAGAGTGACTGTCAAAAATTTTAGCAAAATCATAATAATGACAACTAAAATTTTTCTCATTAAAGCCAATAGAAGATATAGATGCTCAATATTCCTTCAATTCAACATTTTCAAGATCCTAGCTTATGCAATAAGCCAGAAAAATAAATGAGGGATTTATCTTTGAAAGGAAGAAACAAAACTGTCATCATTGAGTGATGATACGATTACTGATAGAAAAATCATCTAAGAGGGTCACCTGACAAACTATTAGAATTAGTATTTAGACAATGTATGGTAAGACCAATACAATATTGTAAAGTAATTCAGTTCAGTTCAGTTCAGTCGCTCAGTCGTGTCCGACTCTCCGCGACCCCATGAATCACAGCACGCCAGGCCTCCCTGTCCATCACCAACTCCCGGAGTACACTCAAACTCATGTCCACAGAGTCGGTGATGCCATCCAGCCATCTCATTCTCGGTCTTCCCCTTCTCCTCCCGCCCCCAACCTTTCCCAGCATCAGAGTCTTTTCCAGTGAGTCATTAGCCTCCAATTAAAATTTTTTTTTTTAATTTAGAATTATTCCTTTTAGGTAGACAGGCACCAGATCAGTCTTCAAAAACTAGCTTTCTTTTATACAGGCGATCATGAGAAATGGTGAAAGAATAAAAAATTTAATTCACAATATCAATAACTGTAGCATGCCTGTGAATAAACCTGGTAAGACCAGTCGTCTTAGGAAAGTGCATTAACTGAAGAACACATTATGACTTAAGAATTTTAGATACATCTATTCACTGACAAGAAGACTGTCCATATCATTTCGCCCCAGAATTAACATGTGAATTCAGTTTAACTCTCTCTTTCAATAGGATTTTTTGGTAACCTTCACAAGCTAATTCTAAAACTAATGTGAGGGACTTCCCTGATGATGCAGTGGCTAAGACTCCATGCTCCCAATACAGGGAGCCTGGGTTCAACCCCTAGTCATGGAACTAGCTTCCACATGCCACAACTAAGGCCTGGCACAGCCAAATAAATGAGTAAATTTCTTTAAAAGAACAAAAGGAAAACATGGTCTCTGTTTTCCTACACACCACAATGAAGACCCAGAACAGTCAAATAAATAGATAAATATTTACAAACAACAAAAAATTAATGTGAAAGAGTAAATCAGCAGAATAGTGAAGGCAACTTTGTTATTAATTTTGCCATTTTAAGGAAGAAAAAAGGGTTTGATATGCCAGATAGCAAAATGTGTGCTACTTTAAAAAATGTGGTGTTGTACAAGTATCCATTAATAATGATAAAATGATAGTGAAGTGCCCAGAAATAATTCTGTGAAAGTCAGGAAATTTACATTATCATAAGAATAACATTTTAAATCATTAAGAAGATGTTGGGAGATAGATCCTGGGTGTTCATTGGAAGGACTGATGCTAAAGCTGAAACTGCAATACTTTGGCCACCTCATGCGACGAGTTGACTCACTGGAAAAGACTCTGATGCTGGGAAAGGTTGGGGGCGGGAGGAGAAGGGGACGACCGAGAATGAGATGGCTGGATGGCATCACCGACTCTGTGGACATGAGTTTGAGTGAACTCCGGGAGTTGGTGATGGACAGGGAGGCCTGGCGTGCTGTGATTCATGGGGTCGCGGAGAGTCGGACACGACTGAGCGACTGAACTGAACTGAACTACACATCAAAGGGTATAAAGAATATTCACCATCCATTTGGGAAAAAGAGTGAAATGAGATTTGTGCCTCACACATAAACTTAATCCTCATGAAATTTGAAGACAACAATGATAACAATAAAATTATATGAGAATTAGATGAAAATGTAAGATATAAAATAGCTGGTGAACTATACGTTTGTTTGGAGAGTAGAAGTGGTCTTTTAAAAGTTTATTTACTTTTCGCTGTGCTGGCTCTTCATTGCTATGCGAGGATTTTCTCGAGCTGTGGCGAGCAGGGGCTACTCTCTAATTGCCGTGTGTGGGCTTCTCCTTGCGGTGGCTTCTGTTGTTGTGGAGCACAGGCTCCAGGGCCCAGGGGCTCAGTAGTTGTGGCGCACAGGCTTGGTTGCCCCGTGACACATGTGGAATCCTCCTGGACCAGGGATTGAACCTGTGTCCCCTGCATTGGCAGGTGAACTCTTAATCACTGGACCACCAAGGAAATCCTGGAGTGATCTTCTTAACCAAGATACCAAAATTAAAGCTACAAGAGAAAGAACTGGTAAACTGACAGCATAAAAATTAAAACATTTTACAACAGAGAAATTATAAAGTTAAAAGTCAAGAAATGAACTGGAAAAATATATTTGCATAAATATAACTAGGCTTCCCTGGTGGCTCAGACGGTAACGAATCTGCCTACCATGCAGGAGACATGGGTTGGATTCCTGGGTGGGAATGATTCCCTGGAGAAGGGAATGGCTACCCATCCCAATATTTTTCTTTAGAGAATTCCATGGACAGAGGAGATTGGTAGGCTACACTCCATGAAGTCACAAAGAGTCGGACATGACTGAGCAACTAACACCTTCACTTTCACCTAGGAAGCACTTTCTTTATTTGGGCTCCAAAATCACTGCGGATGCTGATGGCAGCCATGAAATTAAAAGACACTTACTCCTTGGAAGGAAAGTTATGACCAACCTAGTTAGCATATTAAAAAGCAGAGACATTACTTTGCCAACCAAGGTCCATCTAGTCAAGGCTACAGTTTTTCCCGTGGTCATGTATGGATGTGAGAGTTGGACTGTGAAGAAAGCTGATCGCTGAAGAATTGATGCTTTTGAACTGTGGTGCTGAAGAAGACTCTTGAGAGCCCCTTGGACTACAAAGAGGTCCAACCAGTCCATTCTAAAGGAGATCAATCCTGGGTATTCATTGGAAGGACTGATGCTAAAGCTGAAACTGCAATACTTTGGCCACCTCATGCGGCGAGTTGACTCACTGGAAAAGACTCTGATGCTGGGAGGGATTGGGGGCAGGAGGAGAAGGGGACAACAGAGAATGAGATGGCTGGTTGGCATCACTGATTCAATGGGCATGAGTTTGAGTGAACTCCTGGAGTTGGTGATGGACAGGGAGGCTTGGCGTGCTGTGATTCATGGGGTCGTGGAGAGTCGGGCACGACTGAGCGACTGAAATGAACTGAACTGAACTGAGTGGTACTAGTAACGTAATAGCAGTTAGTCTGCTTCTTTTATACTAATGTTATTGTTCAGCTGCTAAGTCATGTCTGACTCTTGGCAACCCCACAGACTATATTTTGCCAGGCTCCTCTGTCCATGGGATTTCCCAGGCAGGAATATTGGAGTTAGTTGCCACTTCTTTCTCCAGGGGATTTTCCCAGAACAGAGATCAAACCCTAGTCTCCTGCAGTGGTAAGCGGATTCTTTACCACTGAGCCTCCAGGGAAGTCACACTAACACAGCATTGTAAAATCCATGAAAACTTTATGAAATAGTCACACATATTCTAGATACTAATATTCAAATAGAGATATTTAAATAATCAAAAATTAATATAGACTTAGATATCTAAGGTCATTTAAAATGTTACAATAGAAAATATGCTTCAAACATAAGAACATATCCATCTCAGAAAGATTTCAGGGGAAAAAAAATGTTTGAAATATAGAAATTTTTTTCTGAGAGGAGTCAAAAATTCCAATATGGAAAACAAAGGCATATAAAAATGATGCAGTGTCAGGAATCACAGCTAAATTTTTCCATTTTTAAGGGAAATAAGTTGAAAAAGTGACCTCTAGTGGACTCTTAGCTTCATATATAAAGCTGACTGCATTTTTTTAAAAAAAGGTTTTGTTATGAATACAAATTGCTGAGGACATAGATCTGGATAACATATTTTAAAAACACATTTAATAGCATAATGTATTTATTTTGATGGTTTGAAAAATTTCAAAATCATTATTTCAAAAGGAGTTCACAAATTCTCCTGATATAATATAATATATTTAAAATAAACTTTAAAAAGTGTGTTTCACACATTGAATAGTTTTTATTGACCAAAATGCATTTCTAGTTGGGCAGGACAGATACAGTTTAGATCCATGAGAAATGAGGGACAGTCTCTCATCAGCACTTGTTTCTTTGGACCCAGAGCTTCACTTTCACCTCCCACTTTGCCAACCAACAGCCAGCAACTAACCTGACCCACAGAACATGCTGGTTCTAATAAGGCTGATCCATAAAAAAGAATGAAATAATGCCACCAGCAGCAACCTGGACAGGCCTAGATAGCAATTATCACACTAAGTGAAGCAAGTCAGAAAGAGAACAACAAATACGATATCACTTACACATGGAATCTAAAATATGACACAAATGAACTTATCTATGAAATAGACATAGACTCACAGACACAGAGAATAGACTGGTGCTTGCCAAGGGAGAGGGATGTAGGGGATGGATGGAGCTACAATTTCGGATTAGCAGCTGAAAACTAGTATATACAGGATGCGTAAGCAACAATATCCTACTGTATAGCACAGGGAACAATATTCAGTATCCTATGATAAACCATAATGGAAAAAATATGAAAAATAATTATATGTATAACTGAATCACTTTGCTGTACAGCAGAAATTAACACAACATTGTAAATCAACTGTACACTAAGAAAAAAAAAAAAAGGTGGATCCTCTGCAGGGGCCTAGATTCTCTGATGAATAAGTGCCAGAAACCATCACCAGTTGTTTCCTGACTTAAGGATCTTGAAGGAAATTTCTTAAAAAGCACAAATTGAAACCCAAGGCAAAATACTTCAAGGCACATATTAATCAAATTAACAAAGATCAAACACAAAGAACAAATATTAAAAGCAGCAAGGGAAAAAAAACAAATAACACACAAGGGGATCCCCATAAGGATAACAGCTGATCTTTCAGCAGAAACTCTTCAGGCCAGGAGGGAATGGCAAGACATACTTAAAGTGATGAAAGAAAATAACCTACAGCCCAGATTACTGTACCCAGCAAGGATCTCATTCAAATATGAAGGAGAAATCAAAAGCTTTACAGACAAGCAAAAGCTGAGAGAATTCAGCATCACCAAACCAGCTCTCCAACAAATACTAAAGGATCTTCTCTACACTGGAAACACAGAAACGGTATATAAACTCAAACCCAAAACAATAAAGAAAATGGCAACGGGATCATCAGCTCAGCTCAGCTCAGCTCAGTCGCTCAGTCGTGTCCGACTCTCCGCGACCCCATGAATCACACACAGCACACCAGGCCTCCCTGTCCATCACCAACTCCCGGAGTTCACTCAAACCCATGTCCACAGAGTCGGTGATGCCATCCAGCCATCTCACTCTCTGTTGTCCCCTTCTCCTCCCGCCCCCAACCTTTCCCAGCATCAGAGTCTTTTCCAGTGAGTCAACTCGTCGCATGAGGTGGCCAAAGTATTGCAGTTTCAGCTTTAGCATCAGTCTTTGCAATGAACACCCAGGATTGATCTCCTTTAGAATGGACTGGTTGGATCTCCTTGCAGTCCAAGGGACTCTCAAGAGTCTTCTCCAAAACCACAGTTCAAAAGCATCGATTCTTCGGCGATCAGCTTTCTTCACAGTCCAACTCTCACATCCATACATGACCACGGGAAAAACCATTGCCTTGACTAGACGGACCTTTGTTGGCAAAGTAATGTCTCTGCTTTTTAATATACTATCAAGGTTGGTCATAACGGCAATGGGATCATACTTATCAATAATCACCTTAAACGTAAATGGGTTGAATGCCCCAACCAAAAGACAAAGGCTGGCTGAATGGATACAAAAACAAGACCCCCATATATGTTGTCTACAAGAGACCCACCTCAAATCGAGGGACACATACAGACTGAAAGTGAAGGGCTGGAAAAAGATATTCCACGCAAATAGAGACCAAAAGAAAGCAGGAGTAGCAATACTCATATCAGATAAAATAGATTTTAAAACAAAGGCTGTGAAAAGAGACAAAGAAGTAAACTACATAATGATCAAAGGATCAATCCAATAAGAAGATATAACAATTATAAATATTTATGCACCCAACATAGGAGCACCGCAATATGTAAGACAATTACTAATAAGTATGAAAGAGGAAATTAACAATAACACAATAATAGTGGGAGACTTTAATACCCCACTTACATCGATGGATAGATCAACTAAACAGAAAATTAACAAGGAAACACAAACTTTAAATGATACAATAGATCAGTTAGACCTAATAGATATATATAGGACATTTCACCCCAAAACAATGAATTTCACCTTTTTCTCAAGAGCACACGGAACCTTTTCCAGGATAGATCACATCCTGAGCCATAAATCTAACCTTGGTAAATTCAAAAAAATTGAAGTCATTCTAAGCATCTTTTCTGACCACAATGCAGTAAGATTAGATCTCAATTACAGGAGAAAAACTATTAAAAATGCCAACATATGGAGGCTGAACAACACAATGCTGAATAATGAACAAATCATAGAAGAAATCAAAAGATAAATCAAAATATGCATAGAAATGAATGAAAATGAAAACACAACAACCCAAAACCTCTGGGACACTGTAAAAGCAGTGCTAAGGGGAAGGTTCATAGCAATACAGGCACACCTCAAAAAACAAGAAAAAAGTCAACCTAACTCTACATCTAAAGAAACTAGAAAAGGAAGAAATGAAGAACCCCATGGTTAGTAGAAGGAAAGAAATCGTAAAAATTAGGGCAGAGATATATGCAAAAGAAACAAAAGAGACCATAGCAAAAATCAACAAAGCCAAAAGCTGGTTCTTTGAGAAGGTAAATAAAATTGACAAACCACTAGCCAGACTCATCAAGAAACAAAGGGAGAAGAACCAAATCAATAAAATTAGAAATGAAAATGGAGAGATCACAACTGACAACACAGAAATACAAAGGATTATTAGAGAATATTATCAGCAATTATATGGCAATAAAATGAATAACTTGGAAGAAATGGACAAATTCCTAGAAAAGTATACCTTGCCAAAACTGAACCAGGAAGAAATAGAAAATCTGAATAGACCCATTACAAGCACGGAACTAGAGGAAGTAATCGGAAATCTTCCAGCAAACAAAAGCCCAGGTCCAGACGGCTTCACAGCTGAATTCTACCAAAAATTTAGAGAAGAGCTAACACCTATTCTACTCAAACTCTTCCAGAAAATTGCTGAGGAAGGGAAACTTCCAAACTCATTCTATGAGGCCACCATCACCCTAATCCCAAAACCTGGTAAAGACCCCACAAAAAAAGAAACTACAGGCCAATATCACTGATGAACATAGATGCAAAAGTCCTTAACAAAATTCTAGCAATCAGAATCCAACAACACATTAAGAAGATCATACATCATGACCAAGTGGGCTTTATCCCAGGAATGCAAGGATTCTTCAATATCCGCAAAGCAATCAACGTAATACACCACATTAACAAACTGAAAAATAAAAATCGTATGATTATCTCAATAGATGCAGAGAAAGCCTTTGACAAAATACAACATCCATTTATGATAAAAACTCTCCAGAAAGTGGGAATAGAAGGGACATATCTCAACATAATAAAAGCTATATATGACAAACCCACAGCAAACATTATCCTCAATGGTGAAAACTGAAAGCATTTCCCCTAAAGTCAGGAACAAGACAAGGGTGCCCACTCTCACCACTACTATTCAACATAGTTCTGGAAGTTTTGGCTACAGCAATCAGAGCAGAAAAAGACATAAAAGGAATCCATATTGGAAAAGAAGAAGTAAAGCTTTCACTGTTCGCTGATGACATGATCCTCTACACAGAAAACCCTAAAGACTCTACAAGAAAACTACTAGAGCTAATCAATGACTACAGTAAAGTTGCAGGATATAAAATCAACACACAGAAATCCCTTGCATTCCTATACACTAATAATGAGAAAATAGAAAGAGAAATTAAGGAAACTATTCCATTCACTGTTGCAACGAAAAGAATTAAATACTTAGGAATATATCTACCTAAGGAAACAGAAGACTTGTACATAGAAAACTATAAAACACTAGTGAAAGTAATCAAAGAGGACACTAATAGAAGGAGAAATATACCGTGTTCGTAGATTGGAAGAATAAATATTGTGAAAATGAGTATACTACCCAAAGTAATTTACACATTCAATGCAATCCCTATCAAGCTACCAACGATATTTTTCACAGAACTAGAACAAATAATCTCACAATTTGTATGGAAATACAAAAAACCTCGAATAGCCAAAGCAATCTTAAAGAAGAAGAATGGAACTGGAGGAATTAACCTGCCGGACTTCAGGCTCTACTACAAAGCCACAGTCATCAAGACAGTATGGTACAGGCATAAAGACAGAAATATAGATCAATGGAACAAAATAGAAAGCCCAGAGATAAATCCACGCACCTATGGACCCTTATCTTTGACAAAGGAGGCAAGAATATAAAATGGAGAAAAGACAGTCTCTTTAACAAGTGGTGCTGGGAAAACTGGTCAGCCACTTGTAAAAGAATGAAACTAGAACACTTCCTAACACCATACACCATAATAAACTCAAAATGGATTAGAGAGCTAAATGTAAGACCAGATTCTATAAAACTCCTAGAGGAGAATGTAGGCAAAACACTCTCTGACATAAATCACAGCAGGATCCTCCAAGACCCACTTCCCAGAATATTGGAAATAAAAGCAAAAATAAACAAATGGGACCTAATTAAAATCAAAAGCTTCTGCACAGCAAAGGAAACTATAAGCAAGGTGAAAAGACAGCCTTCAGAATGGGAGAAAATAATAGCAAATGAAGCAACTGATAAAGGATTAATCTCCAAAATATACAAGCAGCTCCTGCAGCTCAATTCCAGAAAAATAAGTGACCCAATCAAAAATGGGCCAAAGAACTAAACAGACATTTCTCCAAAGAAGACATAAAGATGGCTAACAAACACATGAAAAAATGCTCAACATCCCTCATAATCAGAGAAATGCAAAGCAAAACCACAATGAGATACCATTTCACACCAGTCAGAATGGCTGCTATCCGAAAGTCTACATGCAATAAATGCTGGAGAGGGTGTGGAGAAAAGGGAACCCTCTTACACTGTTGGTGGGAATGCAAACTAGTACAGCCACTATGGAGAACAGTGTGGAGATTCCTCAAAACACTGGAAATAGAACTGCTATATGATCCAGCAATTGCACTCCTGGGCATACACACCGAGGAAACCAGAATTGAAAGAGACACATGTACTCCAATGTTCATTGCAGCACTGTTCATAATAGCCAGGACATGGAAGCAACCTAGATGTCCATCTGCAGATGAATGGATAAGAAAGCTTTGGTACATATACACAATGGAGTATTTTTCAGCCATCAAAAAGAATGCATTTGAATCAGTTTTAATGAGGTGGATGAAATTGGAGCCTATTATACAGAGTGAAGTAAGCCAGAAAGAAAAACATCAATACAGTATACTAACGCATATATATGGAATTTAGAAAGATGGTAACCTTAACCCTGTATATGAGACTGCAAAAGAGACATAGGTTTATAGAACAGTCTTTGGGACTCTGGGAGAGGGTGAAGGTGGGATGATTGGGGAGAACGGCATTGTAGCATATATATTATCATATGTGACCAGTCCAGGTTCGACGCATGATACAGGATGCTTGGAGCTGGTGCACGGGGATGACCTGGAGGGAGGATATGGGGAAGAGGGAGGTGGGAGGGGGGTTCAAGAAAGGGAACACATGTACACCCGGGGCGGGTTCATGTCAATGTATAGCAAAACCAACCAATATATTAATGTAAGGTAATTTGCCTCCAATAAAATAAATTAAAAAATTTTTTAAAAAAAGCACAAATTGGAAACAAGATGTTGATTTACAGTAGGGTGATAAAATAGTAAAAGTAAAAGAGGTCCCCACCAAGTTAAAGATGAGATTTCTCTTTTAAAATAACTCTAAAGATATTACTATTAAAAGAAAGAAGAGAATCAATTTTTTTCAAAGAGCAAAAATAGATGAAATTTCTCAAATATAAAAGGAAATATTTTCAGAAACCATATTTCCAAGTAAACACAGAAATCTTGTACCAGTTCCGAAGAGCACGAAAATTCCTGGAATGATCATTTTACTTTGTAACCCAGAAAAAACACATTTTTTTATTAGAGTTAAAATTAATTAAAAATTAAGTTCTGATAAGTTATGAATCAGTAATCATCTTGAGGTGAGGAGATGTTCAGAAGGAAAACTTTACAGGTCTTTTTCAACTAATATAACATAGTTTTATGGGAAAAATAAGATTTCAGTAATGGGAAAATCTCTTCTAGCAGTCATTCAGAGAAATATTAATATGAGATGAGTGTGTAAGCATAGTATTACTTTCATCTACTGTTCATGTTTGTTTTTTCTTCTTAGCCAATTCCCTTAGAATGAAAACTGTAGAACTACCAGTTTTTCATCCTTTTTGGTTTAAATTTTTCTAGCATCCAGGTAATTTAGGAGAAAACAAAGAGAGTCCTGAGACACTATTTAAAGAGATGGATAGGATAATTCTTTTCCAAGGTTAAACATAAGAGATTTGAAAGAATCCTAAGTAGAATCATCTTTTAGGGCTCTAATAAGATAGTATGCTAATTAAATGCATGCTTTTATTCTTTTTTCTTAATACAGACTTCCTAGGGACCACTTGATAATTTGTCTCACCGGCCTGTTCAAGTGCTCAGAACCTACCTTACATGCTTAAGAAGCCAGCTTATCAGGACCTCCCATGCTGCTCACTCTAAACTTGAGTGAGCAAACAGGTCTGGCCGGTGTGCCCTAAAGGCCAGCATTCCTGGGCTCCTCCAGACCACCAGGGAAGGGAACTCTGTGGAGTGGTGAGCTTCCAAAGGAGACTCGAGGGAGTGGATTTTTACATAAGATGTTGAAGGGAGATAAGGAACCTACTCTGTCAAGTGGAGGAGTCCATAGTTCAGACTCCAACTTTATTTGTCTTAGTTTCCCACCTACAATTCTCAAGAAATGATCTGTATCCCAGGAAATCTCATATGAAAAAATGCTTTTTAATCCCAGTAAGCTCATATTTTGTGAAGCCTTTGTTTCTCAGATTAACACTATTAGAACCTTAAAGTAGTACCTGATGGGTGTCTGTGGCTTTTCTTTTACTTGAAGTAGATTGTCTAAATTAGGCATCCTCCTCTGTATTATCCAGGACCTTGCTCACTGCCATGTGCAGTACAAGCTGCAATTTAGAAAACTTACTGTGTTGAAATCCTGTCAGTTCATGGTTCTTGAAGACCAAAGATCTCTCCCAAACACTGGTGACTGCGGCATATTTAGTGTGTAAGAGGCCACCGAAGCCAAAGATTTTAAAAAATTATTGTACAAATTCTTATGTTAAACTATCTAAGCTTTGCTGTAGGGAAAAAAAAATGCTTTTCAATATGCTGTCCAGGTTTGTCATAGCTTCCCAGTTTCCCATAGTTTCCCATCCTCTTTTTTGTACAGAGTACCAAAGATTCCCATCAAGTAGTCAAAGTAACATCAGCTTCATGCTCAAAATTCTCCAAGCCAGGCTTCAGCAATATGTGAACCGTGAACTTCCAGATGTTCAAGCAGGTTTTGAAAAGGCAGAGGAACCAGAGATCAAATTGCCAACATCCGCTGGATCATGGAAAAAGCAAGAGAGTTCCAGAAAAACATCTATTTCTGCTTCATTGACTATGCCAAAGCCTTTGACTGTGTGGATCACAATAAGCTGTGAAAAATTCTGAAAGAGATGGGAATCCCAGACCACCTGACCTGCCTCTTGAGAAACCTGAAATGCAGGTCAGGAAGCAACAGTTAGAACTGGACATGGAACAGACTGGTTCCAAATAGGAAAAGGAGTACGTCAAGCTTATATATTGTCACCCTGCTTATTTAACTTATATGCAGGGCTGGAAGAAGCACAAGCTGGAATCAAGATTGCTGGGAGAAATATCAATAACCTCAGATATACAGATGACACCACCCTTATGGCAGAAATGAAGAGGAACTAAAAAGCCTCTTGATGAAAGTGAAAGAGGAGAGTGAAAAAGTTGGCTTGAAGCTCAACATTCAGAAAACAAAGATCATGGCATCTGGTCCCATCACTTCATGGGAAATAGATGGAGAAACAGTGGAAACAGTGTCAGACTTTATTTTTCTGGGCTCCAAAATCACTGCGGATGGTGATTGCAGCCATGAAACTAAAAGACGCTTACTCCTTGGAAGGAAAGTTATAACCAACCTAGATAGCGTATTAAGCAGAGACATTACTTTGCCAACAAAGATCCGTCTAGTCAAAGCTATGGTTTTTCCAGTGGTCATGTAGGGATGTGAGAGTTGGACTGTGAAGAAAGCTGAGCGCTGAAGAATTGATGCTTTTGAACTGTGGTGTTGGAGAAGACTCTTGAGAGTCCCTTGGACTGCAAGGAGATCCAACCAGTCCATTCTAAAGGAGATCAGTCCTGGGTGTTCATTGGAAGGACTGATGCTAAAGCTGAAAGTCCAATACTTTGGCCACCTCATGTGAAGAGTTGACTCACTGGAAAAGACTCTGGTGCTGGGAGGGATTGGGGGCATGAGGAGAAGGGGATGACAGAGAATGAGATGGCTGGATGGCATCACCGACTCGATGGACATGAGTTTGAGTGAACTCCGGGAGTCAGTGATAGACAGGGAGGCCTGTCGTGCTGTGATTCATGGGGTTGCAAAGAGTCGGACACGACTGAGTGACTGAACTGAACTGGTAACCACATCTTTTTAAGAATTTTCCAGTTTGTTTTGATCCACACAGTCAAAGGCTTTGATGTAGTCTATGAAGCAGAAGTAGATATTTTTCTGGAATTCCCTTGCTTTCTCCATGATCCAACAAATGTTGGCAATTTGATCTCTGTTTCCTCTGCCTTTTCTAAAACCAGCATGTATATCTGGAAGTTCTCCGTTTACATACTGCTGAAGCCTTGCTTAAGAATCTTGAGCATTACCTTGCTAGCTTGTGAAATGAGTGCAGTTGTGCAGTAGTTTGAACATTATTTCACATGGCCTTTCTTTGGTATTAGAATGAAAACTGACCTTTTTTCAGTCTTGTGGCCCCTGCTGAGTTTTCCAAATTTGTTGGCATATTGAGTGCAGCACTTTAAGAGCATCATCTTTTAGGATTTTAAATAGCTCAGCTGGAATTCCATTACCACCACGAGCTTTGTTTGTAGTAATGCTTCCTAAGGCCCACTTGACTTCATTCTCCAGGATGTCTGGCTCTAAGTGAGTGACCACACTATCATGGTTATCCAGGTCATTAAGACCTTTTTTGTATAGTTCTTCCATGTATTCTTGCCACCTCGTCATAATCTCTTCTGCTTCTGTTAGGTCCGAACTGTTTCCATCTTTTATTGTGTCCATCCTTGAATGAAATGTTCCCTTGATATCTCCAATTTTCTTGAAGAGCTCTCTAGCCTTTCCCAGTTTATTTTTTTCCCTCTATTTCTTTGCATTGTTCATTTAGAAGGCCTTCTTATTCCCCCTTGCTATTCTCTGCAACTCTGCATTCAGTTGCGTATATCCTCCCCTTTCTCCTTTGCCTCTTGCTTCACGTCTTTCCTCAGCTATTTGTAAAGCCTCCTCAGGCAACCACTTTGCCTCTTGCATTTCTTTTTCTTCGGGATGGTTTTGGTCACTGCCTCCTGTACAGTGTTATGAACCTCCATCCATAGTTCTTCAGGTCCTCTGTCTACCAGATGTAATCAGACAGAGTCATAAAAGACAGCAGATACAAGCCCCAAATGAAGCCTCCACCTCTAAGGTAGAGAAAGCCGTTTAGGCAGCTTGTGTCGCTTGTCAATTAATATGCTTTTCAGAGTACAGCAACAAGAGGACAAACAACTGCTCTGACTTGAGGCGCTGAAAAACGAACAAAGACTTGGAATCTCTCAGGCATTTGTTTGACTCTCCAACACTAGAGTACTCTAGGCTGCTTGCCAAATGAGTGTTTGGTTGAATATAAACAAGCTTATTATCATGCACATGTGTAAATGTATATAATAGAACTGAAGGTTAATAAAACATTTTATACATAGGCAGACCAATATTTTATCAGAAAGGACCATTGTCAGTTTTGCCTGTATTTCTGGGACATGTTTCTATCTTAACACTCAGAATTCTAAGTGTGAGCAATATTTCCAAATTATTTCATTATCTTAAAACTGCTTTCTATTAGAAACCATAGAAAACGCCTGGAATTTCACATGTATGACTTCAGAAATTTCTTTTCATTTTTTTATGACAAAAACCTTTGACTTTTTAAATTCAGCGTCTCTGGAATGTGTATCAAATGCAATTGCATTTGGATAATAAAAAGAAAAAAAATCAAGGCAGTCAAAACAAAGTTACCTTACAAAGTACCCATTCCATGGGTCTGTACTTAGGATGCCTTCTTTAGATGAAATGGAATGTTTTAATAATAGATTATAGCTGTTGTGCTTAGTTGCTCAGTCATGTCCGACTCTTTGAGACCCCATGGACTGTAGCCCACCAGGCTCCTCTGTCCACGGCAATTCTCCAGGGAAGTGAAGAATAGGTTACCATCCTCCAGGGGATCTTCCCAACCCAGGGATCAAACCCAGGTCTCCCACATTGTAGGCAGATTCTTTACCCTCTGAGCCACTAAGAAAGTCTAGATTGCTAGAGAGGGAATCATATCATTATTACACAATATTTTAATAATAGATTACTAGAGAGGGAATCATATTATTACACTGTTCTAAAAAGCAGAGACATTACTTTGCCAACCAAGGTCCATTTAGTCAAGGCTATGGTTTTTCCAGTGGACATGTATGGATGTGAGAGTTGGACTGTGAAGAAAGCTGATCGCCGAAGAATTGATGCTTTTGAACTGTGGTGCTGGAGAAGACTCTTGAGAGTCCCTTGGACTGCAAGGAGATCCAACCAGTCCATTCTAAAGGAGATCAGTCCTGGGTGTTCATTGGAAGGACTGATGCTAAAGCTGAAACTCCAATACTTTGGCCACCTCACACGACGAGTTGACTCACTGGAAAAGACTCTGAGGCTGGGAAGGATTGGGGGCGGGAAGAGAAGGGGATGACAGAGAATGAGGTGGCTGGATGGCATCACCGACTCTATGGACATGAAATTGAGTGAACTCCAGGAGGCCTGGCATGCTGTGGTTCATGGGGTCGCAAAGAGTCGGACAGAACTGAGCGACTGAACTGAACTGAACTGAACTGATACAATGCAGGGGAAAATGCTATCTTAAAGAGAACAATAACGGTAATTAGTTGGCAGATGTATCTGTTCAAGGAACTGATATATTAAATTATGTTGAAATGTAAGTCATAGATCAATCTGAGTTTCTCCCCAAACCTCTAGAAATTGCTTCCCTAATAACATGTGTCATGACCTTTAATTTGTCCTTGTCACGTACAACTGTTGTTTCAAGCATGCAGTACCCCTCTCTCATATTCTATTGCTGAAACTACCTTCCTAATTGAGAAATTTGATGCTCTATAATAGACTGGTGACATTGACAATGAAAGTGACGTGAAGCAGCCATATAATCTGATAGAATAAACAGTATTTCACACTGTTAACTGAAATTTTTTACTTCTGAAACCTGGGGAATCTGGTTATCTGTGTAGAAAAAACAATAGAGGAGAAAGTTACATATTCTAAGAAGGCACATAGTTTCGAGCTGCATGTTTGAGGCTGAGAACATCATTTTTCTTCGGTGTTGCTTGTTTGAAAATAGAATGGGCAACAAATACCACAATATGCACCTAATAATCAGGTATTACAAAAAGTTTCTAGGAAGAAAAAAATGAGACCCTAGATGTCTTCTCTGTTCTCTTCAACTGTCAGAAGCAACTTTCTGAGCCTTTATTAGAAGTTTACTCTGGAAAATTAGCCATTTCTCTCTCTTTTTTTTTTCTTTCCTCTTTTCAGGGGGTGAGGGTAGGACAGAAAAAGGGAGAAATAAGAGAACTTACTGGGGCTTCCCTGGTGGCTCAGATAGTAAAGAATCTGCCCACAATGCGGGAGACCTGGGTTCAATCCCTGGGTTGGGACGATCCACTGGAGAAGAGAATGGCAACCCACTCTAGTATTCTTGCCTGGAGAATTCCGCAGACAGAGATGCCTGGTGGGCTAAAGCCCACGGGGGTCACAGAAAATTGGGCACGAGTCAGTGACTACTGAGAGAAAGAGAAGGGAAATACTAGAAATAATATAATGAGCATTTCTGGATGCCTTATCTCTGGACGAAGCCTCAAACAAAAGTTTGCTATCAACCACTCCTATGTCTTCTGTTTCCTTAAAGCTCATATAATTGCAATTTCTCACAGATAATTAAAAGTTGAATGATTATAGCAAACTACATATCTGCAGTAAGTTAGCATGCTTCCTTATTTCCCATAGAGATATTGACATTTGCACAGTAAGTCCATCCCACTTGAAAGAGAAAGACTTTCTAAATTAATGCTGTACAGCAAGAAATCATATCCAAAAATTTTAGCCAAAACGATTTGATAACTTAAGCTCCCTGAATTACATCACCTGAAATAGGACCTTTTCAGAGAGCATACATACAGTAGGGTTAACCAGTTAAGGACTGTGACATTCTTGGGACATACCAAGGACTATTAAAAGAGAAGTATCTTTAAACTCTCCTTGCCTTCCCTGGCCTATGGTAAGAAAGTCTTCGTGCTTATTAAAGGTCAACAACAGTAAATCAGTTACTAGCAACTTCCTAAAACTTCCTAAGGACAGGAAACAATAAAGGATGCTCTATCCAAATAGAAGCTCCAAGGATAACTTAGCTGGATAGACTGTAATTCCTGAAGTTAAAATTAGCCAGGTCACCTTACTCTTATGGAAAAAACCCTCGGGAACCTGGCAACCAAATAAATAGATAGGAACTTCCTTCCCATTAATAAGCTTCTTTCAGTTCTGTGCTGAAACATTACTCTAAAGACACGCACTTACTAACTCACTAACACTGCTTTCTAAACCAAGTTTGGGCACTGCCCTAATTATTACAAAGATCCTGAGCTTAATAACTATAAATACGTATTACAGAGATATAACCTCAACATATTAGAAGTGAAAATGTCTTATAAATCATGTCATTTAACCTTACTGTTTTTTTAGATGAGGACACGGTTCAGAGCTGTGACTTGCCCAAGCTCAGTCAGCTGTATTCACACTGGTTGTTTACTATGTATTACTGACCTTTTGTGGGTGGTAAATGTTTTTAATATTTAGCTGTAAATGCTTTTGTCACTTTTGCTAAATATCTTTGATAAAGTTCAGCTTTACCACTCAGCATTTAGTATATGAATATGAGACATAAGAGACCAGGGTTCAGTCCCTGGGTCAGGAAAATTCCCTGGAGGAGGGCACAGCAACCCACTCCAGTATTCTTGCCTGGAGAATCCCATGGACAGAGGAGCCTAGCAAGCTACAGCCCATAGAGTCGCAAAGAGTCAGACAGGACTGAAGCAACTTAGCACATAAGCAGTAACTAAATAAAAGTAAAGAGTACGTAAAAGTCAGAAGTGATATTGCAGCTACCCTTGGAAGACATCCTTTCATTAACAAAGCAGAATTATTTATGATTCAAAAACATTTCTTGTACTAACAATTTTGTAGTTAAAAATTAAATTACAAGTCAGTGATTCTGCTTATTTTCCACTAGGTGGCAATATATCTTTTTCTTTACAGTTTAAATGTGTTTTCCAGGGTATGATGAAAATACTTCTCGGAGTAGTTTTCCTTCTTAGTTGATCCAACTGAAATGAAGACTTAAAGAAATCCTAAGAAAGAGAGGTAAGAAGTTTGGGATGTACTAGGATAGGGGACAGGATTGTCTAATAAAATCCAGAAATAAAATGAATAAATTTTGCTTCACATAGGCTCTAATTAAAATTTAGATTAAATTTATATGACCACATTAAAAATTTGGTAGTGATTTATTGTTACTTTGGAATCAGGTTTGTTATTTACTATTAGTAGCAAAAAGCACAAAACTTTCTTGGTCCTGCTTAAAACATCACCTACAAGATTAGGTCATAGTATTCTAAACTATAATACTTATTTCCATAGCCTACCTCCAATCAAGGCTTTGAAAAGAAATACACATTAAATCACAGTGACTCAGTGGTAAAGGATCCACCTGCCAATGCAGGAGACACAAGAGATGCAGGTTCAATACCTGGGTCAGGAAGATCTGGGTAGGAAATGGCAACCCACTCCAGTATTCTTGCCTGGAGAATTCCATGTACAGAGGAGCCTGGTGGGCTACAGTTCATGGCATTGCAAAGAGCTGGACACAACTGAGCGACTAACACATGCACACTAGAGATAAGTTGGTTCTGAATGAATAATAAGACAAATACTATTTTATTTAATTTAAAAAATGTTATTTGTTTACTTTTGTCTGTGCTGGGTCCTTGTTGCTGCATAAGGGCTTCCTCCAGTTGCAGTGCATGGGCTTCTCATTGCTGTGGCTTCTCTTTTGCAAAGCACAGGCTCAGGCTCTGTGGTGTGGTTTCCGTAGCTGTGGCACATAGGCTTAGTTGCCCCGTGGCATGAGGAATCTTCCTGAACCAGGGATCGAACCTGCACTGGTAGGTGGATTCTTTACCACTGGACCACCGGGGAAGCCCAATATTTTCTTTAAAGTCATAGAATTTTCAGTAAACTGTTTGACTTTATATTTTATATATATATATATATATATATATATATATATATATATATACACATTAACTTTCGAGGGCTATCATAACAAAATACCACAGACTGGAGGAAATTTATTTTCTCACAGTTCTGGAAGTTAGAAGTCCAAGGTCAAGATGTTGGCGGGGTTGGTCTCTCCTGAGGCTTCTTTCCGCAGCTCACAGAAAGCAGTCTTCTCTCCCGTGTCCTCACACGGTTGAATCTCTGTGTTGTGTGTGTCTAAATCTCTTTATACAAGGCCTCCAGTCATGGTGGATTAGACTCTACCCCTAAGATCCTATTTTATTTTAATTACCTCTTTAAAGTCTCTATCTGAAAATACAGGCACATTCTGAGATACTAAGGGTTAGGAATTCAACACATGAATTTCACAGGGGGGATGACAATGCTGACCATAACAGCCAGTAAATGGACACAGAATGCTCCATTTGCTAAACTGGTGGTGTGGTAGACCCCAAAATCCTAGATTGGAAGTCCGAGTTCTAGAGCTAAGGAAGGATCTTAGAGATAATCTATTTCACTGATTCTTCACTTTTACCAGACAAAAGAACTTTCAAAGCACACCAATGCCTGGTCCTAGACCCAGACATTCTGATGAATTAATCTGGAATGGCACCGGTCATGAGCATTTTAAAAAAACTTTCCAATTGTTTCTGAGACATGAGTAGAAAATCACTAATTTAAAATGCTTATTTATAATATTTATTTGGCTGTTTCAGGTCCTCTTTGTGGCATTCCAGCCCTAGTTCTCTGATCAGGGATGGAACCCAGACCCCCTACATTGGAAGCATGGAGTCATAGTCACTGGGCCACCGGGGAAGTCCCAAGAATCACTGATTTTAGACAAATATTTCCCAAAAGTGATTAGAAAATCACCCAGTAGGTTTATGAACGTGCAAATTCCTATACATGGGCCACTGCTGCCTTCTGAACCTCCAGAAATGGAGCCAAGTCCATTTATCAAGTGCCCTAGGAATTATTATGAACCCCAGAGTCTGAGAAGCTCTGACCTAGTTTTCACCCTGTCATCTTACAGGTCAAAGGGCTGAGGCTCTGTGAAGTTAGTTCATCCAAGGTCACCCAGCTAGAGAAAGGCAGAACCAGAAGGAGATTAGATGTTAGATCTCTTGAAACCTAATCTAATTTTTTAGCCAGATTCTCCGTGCTGGTAAAATACTGTGGATGTTATAATGATCTTGCAGCTCTGGTCCCAGTCCTACACTGCATCTACCCTTGAATTCAGGCGTGTCCTGACAAATCTGGAAGCCCAATAGGATCATTACAGTGATATTTCCATTAAAAAGGTATTCCAGGAGCCTGTATTGTGTTCAGGGACAATGGGCAGCATCAGAACTGATGGGTTATTGTGAATTTGGCCTTCTACCCTGCTGCCAGGCCCCGCTGGCCTCACCTCCTCAGATGTAGGCCTGAGTCCTGGGTGGCAAATTCAGGGAGGCGAAGCCAGTGGAGGAGACTGTTGCCCTGGCACCAGCAGCAGCAGCAGGAGTTGGTGGCTTAGAATCACTCGCCATCAGAAAGCAGCAGTCTCTTTTCAGTCATCGACTGGCAGAGGAGCAGCAGTTGTTGACGGGTGAGCTGGAACAGCAGCTCAAGAGATTTTCAACTCTGTTGCTACAATCCATCCAAAATCCATGGGCAAAGAGAGCTCTTAGGAGCTTGGTGTCTGGCTATGAGTTGGTCGAGGCTGTGGACACACATATACAAATAAGTTGTGACATGATTTTAGACAACCTAGGCTGGGAAGGATTGGGGGCGGGAGGAGAAGGGGACGACAGAGAATGAGATGCTGGATGGCATCACTGACTCGATGGACATGAGTTTGAGTGAACTCCAGGAGTTGGTGATGGACAGGGAGGCTTGGCGTGCTGTGATTCATGGGGTCGCAAAGAGTCGGACACGACTGAGCAACTGAACTGAACTGAACTGAACTGAATGTATCAGAGGAGAAGGCACTGGCGACCCACTCCAGTACTCTTGCCTGGAAAATCCTGTGGATGGAGGAGCCTGGTAAACTGCAATCCAGGGTCACTAAGAGTCGGATACGACTGAGAGACTTCACTTTCACTTTTCACTTTCATGCATTGGAGAAGGAAATGGCAACCCACTCCAGTGTTCTTGACTTGAAAGTGCCATGGACAGAGAAGCCTGGTGGGCTACAGTCCATAGAGTCGCACAGAGTTGGACACAACCGAAGAGACTTAGCATCGCTCTTATTCATTTATATTTTGTTGTTGCTGTTCAGAATAACCATACTTTAATGAAAAAAGAACAACAAAATGTCAACATGTTATTGAACACCAGAAATGGTGGGAAAATGGATCTGAAACCAAGATAGACATCACCGAAGAGTTTTTTAATTTAGTACATAATTCACTTTAGCCTCAGTATTTCAGTACGGTTCAGTTGCTCAGTCGTGTCCGACTCTGCAACCCCATGGACTGCAGCACACCAGGCCTCCTTGTCCATCACCAACTCCTGGAGCTTGCTCAAACTCATGTCCATTGAGTCGGTGATGCCATTCCAACCATCTCATCCACTGTTGTCCCCTTTTCCTCCTGCCTTCAACCTTTCCCAGCATCAGGGTTTTTACCAATGAGTCTATTCTCATCAGGTGGCCAAAGTATTGGTCCCTGAGTAGGCTATCATAAATAGTTGATACGACAAACACTCTGAAACTGTACTTATTAAAATTTAAATTTCTTCCTCTGCAGTGTGTTCAAAGAAAAAGTCACCATCTCCCAAAAGAGAGAGATTTGTGTTATCTGCAGTCCCAGATCCCTGTTTTTGAGCTGTTATAAAATTGGCTTAATACCAAAGAAGATGTATTTTGACTATTGGAAAGATTTAAGAAATTCAGATGTGAGCTTCTGGCAATCATGTAACTTGATGAAACTTGTCTTATACCATGTCATTCCCTTTACTATGCATGGAGTTAGTTTTTTGCCATTCCCTTTACTATGCATGGAGTTAGATGTTTGAAAGGTATGTTTTCTAAATATCTCCCTGGTTTTAAGTTTAGGCATGTTCGGAGGCTTAATAAACACTTTCAAGTGCAGTCTCAAAATCAAAGATCTCTAATTTGAAAGCAGTTTCAGGCATTATCACCCCCAGAAGGGGAGTACCTCTACGTACCAATGCCTCATCTTTCCTTAGATCATTCCAAAATTAGAAATTAAGCCCCCAAAAGCAAATGGGATAAAAGAAAATGCTTGCAAATAAATTCAAACTTTTTTGTCTTACTACTGATTCATACTGGTGGGACTTTTCTATACCATCTCTTTGCTGGGGGGGAAAGGACTAAGGGAGATCTGACTAAATCAAATGGCAGAAGCAACTGAGGATGAACCATTCTGAGATGGAATTCAGAGAGCAGTTTATATGTCCATGAAGATAAACTTCTATCCAGCCCTGCTAAAGTAAACAGTTTAACTTACACTTTCTCCAAAATATTTTAATGTAGAGTCTAAGTGACTCCTCTTTCTAGGAGAGACCCTGCAGGAATATTCCTTTCCTTTTCTTTTCTCCACCCTCATTTGGCTCCTACACCAGAACTTCTGAACCTAGAGGAGTCTATGGATACTTGGATTTTTCTAACTGTGATTTGCATCGTTTTGGGGGCTGGGTGTCGCTGTTTGGCTGTTTTTCTTTTTCAAAGACCCAGTGAAATCTGGCCAGAGGGGAAAACAGATCTTAATTCAATTGTTTGGGAGGGAAAAAGTCATCAAATGCTTTTTTTTTTTTAAGTTTCACACTTCACCAAAAAACTACTAAACACAGAAAAAGCTACTTTGAGTTCTACAAGCAATGGTGTAACACAGGCACACCCAATCAAGATGAATCCCTGAAGAAAAGTATAATCACGCTACATTTTTCCAGATTCCAACCCCCACAGCAGATGTGCTCTGGGATGTTGCTCAAGGGTGGGACTGTTTTCTGGATTTCTCCCCTAAAACCCACATCCCTGCCTTTCTTCAGAAAAAACAAAAGCAAAACAAAAAATGATGGGGATAAAATAAATTTGGAGTCAGTGACTAGACATGTGAAAAGAAGTGAAGGGCCAAAGATCTGATGGAGTTAGGCTCTCTTCTCCTGTGGCTTTTTCCTTCCAAATCTCTTTCCTATTCTTGGTTTACAAAGGCTCTTAATATTTCCTTGAAAAATTTACTCCCTGGAGAATTTGAGAAAGAGAAGATAGCACAGGCATCCATCCTTCAAGTCTCCATTTTAACAGAGGGGAAATGCACAATTAAATAATGCATTCTAGCTCAAAATACATTTAAAAACACTGAAAAACATAAGCTGAAGTCAGTTGTTGTTCAATTGCTAAGCCATGTCCAACCCTTTGCGACCCCATGGACTGTAGCACTCTAGGCTTCTCTGTCTTTCACCAGTTCCCAGAGTTTGCTCAGACTCATGTCCACTGAGTTGGTGATGCCAACCAACCATCTCATTCTCTGTCATCCCCTTCTCCTCTTGTCTTCAATCTTTCCCAGCATCAGGGTCTCATATCCAATGAGTCGGCTCTTTTTATTAGGTGGCCAAATTATTGGAGCTTCAGCTTCAGCATCAGTCCTTTTACATGAGCTGGAGTCAGAGTTCCCCTCCAAGATATTGACTCATGGATTAGTATCATTCATGGATCTCCATGATCTGCAGACCCAGAGTTGTCTTCAGTAAGCACTGACACATCTTTCTAAGCAAGATGCCCTTTGTTACATGGTACTCAGGAAGAGAAATAGGCTACTGTTCCGTATTTTGCTCATCTTTTCTACAGCAAGGTAAATCATAGCTAGCCCTCCTCTTACAGACGTTTTCACTCTTGGTGTTTTGCTTACACATAACTTTTAAGTACTGGGAACATATTGTACTTACCATTTAAGATTATTCTGGCTAAGATGATTAAAACTACATACCCCTGGATGGATCTGTAAGCTAGTTGATTTTACTTCTTGACTATTTTTTCAGTGAGCCTTCTGTAAGTTTAGGACATAAGGAAGAAGCACTGAGTAGTTAAATACACATCCACAAAATCAAACCAGCTGTTACTCCCACCTCTGCTGAAAAATGAACAAAGATCATTAAAGAAAGTCAAGGCCACAAAAGACTTCTTATAGAGGAAGGTACCTGAGGATTTCTTACAGAAGTTCCTGACCATCTGAGGAAGATAAATTGAGGCTAAAAGTATATTTATTTCACCAACTGGGAAGTCTATCATGTGTGATAGCATGAAAAGTTTCTACATGAATGATTTTATTTGCTTTTTAAGACACACCTATATGATAAGCTCACAGGTAGAATTATTCATAAGCTCAAGTAAAGTTAACTGAGATGCCTAGATGGAAAAACCACAGAATTCTGAGCAAGCTTTCTGAGTTAGGAGGCACTATTCTTTCCATTACTTTATGGTATTGAATCTCAGCTTTCTGTTCCTAGATGACAGTCATACCAACCACACAGTTCTAAAACTTGATGGAGTGGAATTCTTACTAGGCTTCCTCCTGGGTAGGTTGTGAGAATTATACCAAGTCAACATGTGAAAAGTACTTAGAATAGTGCCTACCAGTTCTGTGTCTATGTGCGTACTAAAATGGATACGTACATTTATATATATAATACACATGTGTGTACATAATATACACATATATAAGTGTAAATATATATTATGTGTGCATTCACACACATACATTCTAGTTCAGTTCAGTTCAGTTGCTCAGTCGTGTCCGACTCTCCGCGACCCCATGAATCACAGCACGCCAGGCCTCCCTGTCCATCACCAACCCCCGGAGTACACTCAAATTCATGTCCACAGAGTCGGTGATGCCATCCAGCCATCTCATTCTCCGTCGTCCCCTTCTCCTCCCGCCCCCAACCTTTCCCAGCATCACAGTCTTTTCCAGTGAGTCAACTCGTCGCATGAGGTGGCCAAAGTACATACACACAAGTTGACAACAGATGTATACGTGTGTGCTAAGTTGCTTTAGTCGTGTCTGACTCTTTGCGATCCTATGAACTGTAGCCTTCCAGGCTCCTCTGTCCACAGGATTCTCCAGGCAAGAATACTGGAGCGGGTTGCCATTCCCTCCTTCAGGGGATCTTCCAGACCCAGGGATTGAACCCACACCTCTTATGTCTCCTGCATTGGTAGGTGGGTTCTTTACCACCAGTGCCACCTGGGAATCCCTGAAAAGGCATTTGTAAATAACAATTATAACCAGATTAGGTATTCAAGTAGAACAACTTACCAGATCTCTAACCCTCAATTCAGTTCAGTTCAGACTCTTTGTGACCCCATGGACTGCAGCACGCCAGGCCTCCCTGTCCATCACTGACTCCCAGAGATTACTCAAACTCATGTCCTTGAGTCAGTGATGCCGTTCCAACCATCTCATCCTCTGTTGTCCCCTTCTCCTCCTGCCTTCGATCTTTCCCAGCATCAGGGTCTTTTCAAATGAGTCAGTTCTTTGCATCAGGTGGCCAAAGTATTGGAGTTTCAGCTTCAGCATCAGTCCTTTCAATGAACACCCAGGACTGATCTCCTTTAGGATGGACTGGTTGGATCTCCTTGCAGTCCAAGGGACTTTTAAGAGTCTTCTCCAATACCACAGTTCAAAAGCATCAATTCTTCAGCACTCAGCTTTCTTTATAGTCCAACTCTTACGTCTATATATGACTACTGGAAAAACCAAAGCTTTGACTAGACGGACCTTTGTTGGCCCTGCTGCTGCTGCTAAGTCGCTTCAGTCATGTCCAACTCTGTGCGACCCCATAGACGGCAGCCCACCAGGCTCCGCCATCCCCGGGATTCTCCAGGCAAGAACACTGGAGTGGGTCGCCATTTCCTTCTCCAATGCGTGAAAGTGAAAAGGGAAAGTGAAGTCACTCAGTTGTGTGTGACTCTTTGCGACCCCATGGACTGCAGCCCACCAGGCTCCACCATCCATGGGATTTTCCAGGCAAGAGTAGTGGAGTGGGGTGCCATTGCCTTCTCCTTTGTTGGCCCTAGAGAGTTTTAAAAAATAAAAATTTAAAAGAACTTTCTCTTTAGTTTCTTCATCCTCTTCCCCTGGAGAATAGCAATGTTTCTAAAAAATTTTAAGTCCAGTTTAAAGTTTAAAAAGAGTAAAATTAGCCTTAGGAATAGGATCTGTGAAGCCAAGAGGCTGAGAACACCCCTTCTGCCCACCCGGGCCGGTCATAGTCAACAGGCATTCAGGCCCACTAGCCCGACAGGGATGTTTCTGCTTCAACAGTGAGGCTCCTGGCCCATCTGTCAGCCAAAACGCATTTAAAAGAGGAAAAGGAGGTAGCCCAGCTTCTCACTCTCTTCCCAGTTCAGCTTCTGGGCAGGCTTAATTTTCTCCATTCCTTGGAGGTACTTTCGCACCTTCAAGGAAAGACAGCATTTCCAAGCAAGGACACAAGCACATCAGTTTAAGGACAGAGGAACATCAGACCGGCTGCTTCCTCTCCTAGGAGGAATATTTCAGGAGGCGACACACAAGGGTGTGTGTTCTTCGTATATGGGGGCGGAGGGAGTGTCTGTTTTTGCTCATCTCTTTGACTCCCAAATCCCAAGGTAGGGTGTGCAGTAGTCCTTGAGGCTCAATCAATCAAATCGACAGAGCAGTCTCCTCTTGGGCTGGGGCAACCACCTTAGGAGTCGGTTGCCAGAATGGTTGAGAATCATCAGGCGGGGGAGGTTTCCTAATAAAACTCTAGGAATGATCTCAAATCTCCAGAAGTACTTAAGAGACGGAATAGAGCGTGAAAGTGATGGAGGGGTGGAGGGAAGGGAAAACGGGAGATACCAAAGAACGAGCGAAACTGATTCCAGCACACGGGATTGGGCGAGGGCGAGGGGCGTGGGGAGGAAGGAGAACCTAAAAGCTCCGGGCGGATCCTGGGTCGTCGCGCTGCCTGCTGTCCCTCGCTGGGTCCTTGGTGGTCCCGTTATGTGCCCTGTCTCCGCACTGCCGAGCGCTGAAGGCTTCGCACTCGGACGCGTGTGCCTTGCCAAGCGCACCTGGCCCGGCACTCCAATCGTGGACTCTTCCACTTGAGCCAGCTGCACCGTCCTGGTTGCTGGAGCGGAGTCTGGGCCGATAGTGCGTGCAGAAAAAGAGGAGAAACCCCCGACTCACGAGGCGAGGCCGCTTTGGGGCCCTCGGAATCCGGGAGGAGAGGTTGCACTTCCCGGTCGTTTTCTGGGTACGGATGGTCCCGGGTGTTCCAGGTTTCTGCGCTGGGGTGATGCTCACAAAGAGACAAGCTGCAGGGAGGGTAAACTTAATAGAAGACGAGAAGCGGGTGCTACACAGCGGTTCAGACGGGGGTATGAGGGGGAAATGCGCAACGCTGTTGGACCCACTCCCTCCATCCCCACGCCGCGCCCGGCGGCGGCGACACGTCTATGTTGGTTGGCGCTCCGGTGTGACGGCTGCACTGGTACCCTGGGCCTCAGAGAGCCGCAGAGCGTAGAAGTGGCCCAGGACCCAGGCCCAGGCCCCTGGGAACTATCCCCGGTGGGTCCGGTTTCAGCCTCGGCTCCCCAGTGCCTGAGAACTGCTGCGGAGATGCGCGTGCATTCTTTCCCCAGCCCTCCGGTTCCCGCACGCCGGTGAGCTTCAGCTACACCCTGTAAGCTCATCTTGGGAAATAGACGCGTTCCCCTCCTACTCACAAACGCTAGAAGGCGAGAGGGGTTCGCGATCCACGCAGAGAGCGCGCTCGGAGAGTGCAGACACTAGGAGCCGGGTCATTTCCAAGCAATCTGCCCTTGACTGGGGACACAGCAAATGCTAGCGCGGCAGCCGCTTGAGTTGCCTTTTCCCCAGTCCATAGGACCTGGCAGGCACTCGGAGCGCAGGCCACCTGCCTGGACTTCACGGCACCAGCCTACTCCAAGCCTGCATGACCCTATGACCTTGTTTCCCCCGCAGCTGTGTGTAGACATTTACGCCTATGGCTTCAGCCAGCAACCTCAGCTAGCTTGGCAGATGGGTGGGATTATGGAATGTTAGAAACTCTCATCCGATAAAGTTGATACATCCAGACGCTTGAAAATGCAACATTAAAATAAAACATTTCTCAGTTTGCCTTGGCTGAAGGCAAAACTAGCTTTGGGCACCCTTCCCCTACTGCTTCCTGCCCCAAAATAGTCTCCTAGGTAGATTGGTCAGCAAAACTGCCCAGCCCTAAAGTGTCTGCCACTCACACAGCTACCTGATCAGCTGGCCATTAGCTCAGCCAAGGTTCAGTTTTCTTCCTGATTGAGTGTTACATTAATTACCATACAAAAGAAAACACAGGAGCAGCTCAAAAGTGCCTACATGTATCCTTAAAAAAAAAAAAAAAAACAAGATTCTAGGCTATGGAGAAGTCCTTTTCAAGAAGCAGTATTTGCTTACTCTTTCTTTAGACTTAAGTTCATCTTTGACTACCCAACAGATAATCTAGCCACCATAGTGAAAGGAAGATTCTGGAAGGATGGGATAGAAATGACAGAGCATTCAACGTTTTTTGTTATTGGGTTTTTGTTTTCAAAGTTAGGCCCCAGGAACCTTGACTGGTTGATTTGGTGGTCGGTTGGCTAGTTTTTAAGAAGCTTTTGCTCTAGGGATCCACTAGTGTTCTAGGCATGAATAATTTGGTCAGCCTCTTGAGCGTTGTGATTTAAGGATCTTTGAGGCCCACCTTCTATTTGTTCCCAAATATCTTTCTGATTTCTTGCCGTCAAATTTGCTCCAAACCAATCTTGCTTTTTTTCTCTAGAAAAGTCTTCTTTAGATTCAATTGGAGCCTGATTAGCCCGTTAGAAAAAACAACTCCCCAGTACTAGAAGTACTTGAAAGATAGCAGAACCTGTCTCCTTGCACACATAAGAAAAGCAAAATGCAGGTAAATTAATATCAACAATAATGATGCAAGTTATACTAATCATGCAGAGCACAAACAGAACAGGAATTTTGGACTGTTCTTCTCATCACATCTTGCTGGGGATTAGTGTTTCAGATCATCAGACTGTTGCTTAGGAAAACTGAGAGCAGTTCTCAAAGAAATGTAGCACAAGAAGTACTTGGGTAATCTTAGGAAGTCAACCTGTTTTTTCACCAGTCTCGGTGGTCACACTGTGGATCCATCTCTGCCCTACCCCCGTCTCTGTTTACCTAATTGTAACTTGTTATGCAGTCCCCTTAAGATAATGAAGTCTTTATTAAAATCCTTTTAGGGAAGGCCATTGAAGGCCTGCAATAAGATCTTGTCCTAGTCTCACATTTCAGAACTTTTCACAAATACTCTCCTTCTGACATAGGGGAGGGTTGGCAAGATGTGAAGGAATTAAAAATGGGAAGGAACACCTCCTGTGATACATAAACCAGTGTAGCATTGGTTACTAGAGCACCTGTAGAATGACTACTCTGAAGATGCCCATGGGTTAAGTGCATGCTACTCTGAGACCTAAAGGACCATTCGGTTTTGATCTACTGCTTTCTACATACCACATACACTTACATATGTACACTATCTAAGAACTATCATCAGTATATGAAGAGTACAGAGGGACTTTTCATAACAGGAAGGGCAGGGAGAAGAGGAAATTTATTAGATCTGTATTGTAATGCTTCAGGGCTAGTTTTTTCCGGAGGCTGTGCAACTGTTCAGAATTTTAGAGAGCCCTGCAATACATAGATTACCATGGTCATTTCACCTTAGTTTCTGGAGAAACTCTCCCGAGGGTCTCTTAATGACTAATGACAGAAAGCCAAAGGGTTCTAGAGCACAAAATACCCTTCCATGCAAGCATCACTATTAAGAACCCAAAATGGGTTTTTCACCTGTTGTCCCTGATCCAGGTCTGAAAATCGTTTGTCTCTGGCCACTTGTGAAGATGCTACTTATCGTGCTGCTGAAAAGAATGTTGACATCCCAGACCCTGGTTATCTTCGTGGCAGGCATCTTAGTTTAAATGATTTGTGCTTTGATCAAGAAGTGCAACATTTTCCAGATAAAGATTTCCTAAGTAATAATCACCTTGTCTTCTCACTTTTAGACTCAAACTTGGCTTAGAGTAAATAATATAAGTGGGGCAGGGTTTATCATTTCTCTCTTTTGCAGTTTCTTCTTTTCAGGGGCTCAATGAAAATATATGGTATCTACTCAAAGTGTAATCCCATGGACAGAGGAACCATAGGGTTGCAAAGAGTCAGACACTACTAAGCAACTGAGAATGCACTCAAAAGTGTAGCCTTTAGCTACAAAAAACATTTTAAAACACTTTCCCAATAATTGCTTTGAGGAAAATAGTCATTTATTGTCAAAGCATCCAACATACCCGGATAATCTATAAAGTTTAATAAATCTTTCCAGGGATAAAAGAAACACATAACTATCCAGACTCCATTTCACTGGCACAAAATTACACTTTGTATTAAAAGGAAATGCATATTTACATAATGATGACATTCTTCATTGAAGTCCATAATCATTTCATGATACATGCACTTCCCCCTGGAAACTTAAACTGAATGGTTACCACCTTTTTATTTGTTTTGCTTATTTTTGTAAGAACACAAACTGTAATCAAGAAATGCAGGAAGCATCTCACCCTCCTCCTTTACTTTATATCTAAAATAAATTTTGCCCTTACATATAATTATTACATCTAAACCGTAAGTGCTTAATAATTTAAGTAGAAACGTATGACAAATGCATCAATATGTTGCAATATATGACATTTTAAAAAATGTACCTTTGTTTTTGGGAAAGTGAAAATGCGTGCATTCAAAAGAAAACCCTTCAAACAACCCACCCGATCAAAAATCCACCATCCTGTCTCGTGTGTGTGTGTGTGTGTGTGTGTGTGTGTGTGTGTGTGTGTGTGTGTGGTGTAGGTCACAGGTAAACATCTGGGTGTAAAGGTTGGGGGAGACCACGTGTGTGTGCCTATGTGAGAGCGAGTGTCTCCGGGTGTGATGTTTCCGGTCACAAGGAGGTGGTGGATGTCCTCGCATATTTGTTCCTGCAGGTGGTTCGACTGTGCGTGCGCGCGGAAAGCGGAGGTCGTTTCCGTGTCAATTATGCGAGGTCATGTGCCTGGAGAGGTGGTGGCGCTCCCTGAAGGACTCGTTGCAAATGGGGCACTTGAGTTTCTCCTCCCGCCTCCGCTTCACCAAGGGCTCCATGGCGTACTCCTTTTTGTGATGCGACCTCATGTGGTACACCAGGTCGGAGGTCATGCGGAAGGAGGCATTGCACTTGGCGCACCAGTTCTGCGCGGGCAGACACAGCGAGGTGAACGAGGGCGGCAGCAGCGTGAGCGCCGACGGCAGCTGCAACTGCAGGGGCCCCGCGGCCGCCGCCGCTGCGGCCGCCGCGGCGGCGGAGCTCTTGGGCCAGAAGGCGGTGGCATAGAGGAACGGGCTCTGCTTGGGCAGCCCGCCGCCGCCGCCGCCGTTCGGCAGGGCCCCGCAACCTCCGTTCAGCTCCGCCGCTCCCTGCAGCTTCACGGCCAGCGGGTCGGAGGCGGCGGGGTACAGTCTGGTGGGGCCCACCCCGTCGCCGGGGTGGCACGGCTCGAGAGCGCCCAGCTTCTGGCCCAGCACCAGCGGGGACAGCTGCGAGAAGGAGCGCGCCGGCTGCGAGAAGGCGCTCTTGCGCTCGTCCGCCGCGGCGCCCTGGCCCCCGCCCGCGCCGCCCCCCGCGCCCCCCGCGCCCGCGCCGCCGCCGCCAGCGCCGCCCAGCTGCGGCACCGAGGTGAAGGCGCTGCCCCGCGCCGGGCTGCCGCCCTCCAGCCGGCCGGGCAGCGCGCCCCCGGGCCGCGGGGCCAGCAGCTTCTCGCTGCCTGCCGGGGACGAGGCCACGGGCGTGGAGGAGGAGCCGCCCCCGCCGCCCGCGTCCTGCTCCTCGGCGGCCGCGCCCCCGCCGTCGGCGGCCGCCTCCTCCGGCCCCCCGGCCGCCCGGGCCGCCTTCTTCACCTCCACGAAGGCGCTGCGCTTCGCCTCCCCCGTCTCGGGGCTGGGCGGCGCGAAGAGGCGGCCGTTCTCCTCCAGGCTGAAGTAGCTGCCGGAGTTGCGGTACTGCTGAGGCGTGCACACCAGGTCCTCCTTGGAGGCGGGCAGGGCCCGCTCGGCGAAGCGGCCCCGGCCCCCCGCCAGCCCCGCGCCGCCGCCGCCCTCGGCCGCCTCCTCCGGGAACTTCCTCTTCCCTTTGCCCACGCCCGCGGCGCTGCCGTCGGGACTCAGCTCCGCCTCCTGGTGGCCGCTGCCGCCGCCGAGGCTCCGCGCCGGGGAGCAGCTGCTGGCGCCCCCGGAGTTCTCCAGCTCCCGCGCCAGGTTGTGAAAGTCCGTGGACGGCTTCGCGCCGCTGCCGCCACCAGCCGCCGGCGGGTTACCGCTCTCGGGGGAGGGGGCCGGGTAGTGGTGGACCGGGCCGGCTTTGCAGAACTTGGGGCCGGGACCCAAGGGTGCCTCCTGCGACTGCTGCTGGTCCTTGGCACCGCCGCCGCCTCCGTGATCCTTGGTGCCCACGCCGCCGCCTTGCTCCTCTCGGGGGCTCAGATCAGCGCCGTGAAGTCTCTTGGGGCAGCGGAAGCGCAGATGCGCTACATAGGGGAACTCAAACTGGAAACGTTGGCTGCACTCCAGGCATGTGTAAGGGGACGACCCTGCTTAGTGAGCAAACAGCACACACACACACACCCCACATGATTACTCAGCATCGTCTCTAGGCCAATTTGCCATCACTCCCTCCACAAATCCACTTTCACCTCTCAGGGTGAGTGCCTGAAAACAGGAACATTGGACAAGACCCGGTCTAACTTTCCCTCCAGATTTGAGGAGAGTGCAGAAATTAAGCCAAGCGTGTCCGGATTCGTCTTCACCTAGCTGTCCCAGCTTCACCGGGACAAACTATATCTTCACCCAGACTATATCTCAGAAGCTCTCTACAAGGCACCCCAAGGGAGGGAAGGCTCGCCCAGGCTCCAGAGTGACCCCGCCGCCCCCGACCCTCCGCCCCTCCGCTAGCTAAGGGCCCGGACGCAGGTCTTGAGCCAACCTACCATTCATTTTGCTGTGGGATCTAGAGGGGCAGAGCAAGAGTAACTCGGTCAGTTCTTTCCCGTACCAAACTAGTAACTCCTCATCTTTGGCAATCCTGCGGAGAGAGCGGTAAAACAGCTGTCCGTTTTTTATATAGGCTTCAAGGTTCTGCTCTTCTTTATCTCTGGCTGATTGGACCAGACGCAGCCACATGAGACCTTCCGAGGAACCATTCGCCGCTGACGTGTCTACCTACAGTTTAGAGAAAAGAAAAGAATACAAGAAAGAAGGGAGTGAGGGAGGGGGACTCTTGTGAGGCAATGAAGCCAAAGGAGCCGGGGCCATTTCCGCTGTTATTATTTCTCTAAGAATTGTTATCTGAGATCAAGCTTCCAAAAACTTGACCCGACTTAACATCCATCCTCATGTTTGCAGCCAGCAGGCAAGATAACATCCCTGGCAAGCTGCATTAATTATACAGATTATTTAAGTCGTCAGGCTTGTGTGTGTGTGTGTGTTTTAGCCAAAGGGGCAGTGGGGTCTTAGTTGCCAGACCAGCGATCAAACTTGTCCCCCTGTTTTGGAAGGGTGGAGCCTTAACCACTGGACCACCAGGGAAGTCCTGTCTTTTTATATATTGGATGAATACCAAATTAGCAATATTTTTTTACAATTCAAATTAGTGCTAAGCTCTTGAGAACTGATTTCGAAATTATCTCACATTGCAAAAGTATGTGGAATTTTGTTTTAGAAGTGAAAAGCAAACTTAGATTTTAGAAATTATTTTGTGACTTTTGCTCATCTTCCTTATTTTGGCTTAAACAACTAATGGTTCTTTGTAAAGAAAGAATAGGAAGTGACAGGACTTTTCACACTCAAACATATGGCTGGAATGATGTTTTATTGTCAAAACACCAACACTTTTATTTAAATACAAACTCTAGACACTAGCTAGCTTAATCAGAAAGAGTAATATTCCAGGGAACAGGAGGCCTCTGGGATTGGAAGGCAAATGCACCCAATATTTACAGAAAAGTACTTATAGGAAGTACTTAGCCTACAAATAGCCTCAATCCTAGTGAAATTTCCCACAGAGTTAAGGAAGTGGTGTTCATCTCCAGGAAAGCCCAGAATCCAGGCATTGATTTAGGCACATCTGGCATTCAAAATCTAATTTTGTCACTTATTTCCAAAAATCAGTTGACAATACTCTGGAGTTTAATTTTCTTTTTCTAATTTCTGGTGTGTAAAATAGAATTGCATGTATCACTGCATTTTCTACATGTAGAACCTGTCTCAGCTTGTAATTAGAATGATTCTTAGTCTGTTTTTAAGAGGATATTACCCTCATATCCTACAGAACATCAACCAAGACTTACCCGGAAGATATAAGGGACCGTTCTCTTGTCTGTGGACTTGAGAGCTATGAAAGCTATGCTGTCGTACAGGGAAGTATGGCTCAGGACGCAGGGACCAAATATAGCATTCTCAGGGATGTCGCAGGTGGTGTAAACGCTGGTAAAAATATCTGTCAGACACTGCTGGACAGCCTTGGCATCTCCCTCCCAGATGCCTCGCTGGATGCCCGGATCCTCCATCACTGGAGACAGATACAGAGGACAATTGAAGCGAATTTACATTCCTCCTTTTGCCTCCGAATCCAGGCAGAATCTTCTAACTACTGGACAGATTTTTCTTGAATTTGCTTGGTTTTTGCATCGATCTCATTTCAAAAATAAAGCTGATGGCAGATTAAATCTGGCATATGACAAAGATGCCAAGGAAGAGTACTTTCTTTTCCTTTAAAAATGTAAAGAGAATTGTGATGGGGAGCTCAGAGTGGACTGACTGCTAGAAAGAAAGACAAACGGGGCTAGGAAAGAGGAGATGTTTTCTGACTTACCTTGGGGGAGGATGAGACAGGATTGGGGGGGAGGGGGAGAGAAGTGGAGAACAAAAGGATTTTTTTTTTGCTAGCCTATAGACTTTCTAGACTGCAAGAAACTTCTAACCTTTGGGGGAAAGCTCCTTTCTTTTACTCTCGTATATTGAGTTGGGTGTCCGGGAGCTGGTTTCATCTTATTTTTCTTCCAAAGAGGGGAACAGCACTAGTGAGCAGGCAGAGACAGCGGAGCATAGCGAATGGATTTCAAGTGGAGTGTCAGGGCACTGATTCCATGTCAGCTAACCTTTCTCCGCAGCCTACAAGAGGGGACGTGTGTCTGCTCATTACCATAATCCAACACTGTCCCTCCGAGGCTTTAATTAAAAGCAGCAAGCAGAGGTAATTATTTTCTTCTCGACATGCTTATTTATGGATGAGGGTGAATCCCAGTTACCTTGTTATACAAGGGGGTGGGTAGAGTCGCATGTGCCTCATGAAGTGAGCAGGTACAGAGCAGGACTGAAGTGTCCCCTGTCTGAAATACTGTGTGTGTAATGACTGGTGAATGTTCGCTCCCCCAGATCGGACCTTGTCTGGGCAAGAGGGGGCAGCCCTGCTTGAGAAGACCTCAGTAGGCTCTCCAGCTGTTTAATCTGCAGCAATTCAGAAAGTAACGCCCTGGTGGTGGGCTCTCTTATTATTAAGCTGTCATAAGGACACATTTTCCTTCCTTTGGCTTTGGACACCCCCCCCCCCACTACAAGACTTATCATCAAAAAACAAACAAAACATATTTAAATTTTAAAGCAGTTTTGTATTAACTGCATTGTTCACTTTTGCTGACTGATTAGAAGATTCCTCCAAGTTGATTTTTCCCCAATAACGTTGCCATTGCCAGATATTTAAGTATATTTTGTACAGTTTAAGTAGCAGGAAAGGGAAACCCAATTCTTTTCCTAAGCAGCTGTTCTTTCTGGGACAATATTGGTAATGTTCATTTTTATCTTAATGTCTATTAACCAGTTAATCTGGCAAATGTCATTAGAAGGTAGCGCTTTCCCCCACTTTTCCAGCTAACAGAGCAGGAAACTTTGGTCAGTTTTCCACTCATTCTGCTATCTCCTCCAAATATCAAGTATGGGCTGTATCTGCCAGAGAGGAATCAGAGAAAATATCCATAAAGTAGAAACTCCCTTTATTATTCTACAGCATTTACCTCTGGGCATTTTACCCTACCCAAGGTAGCCTTTCTGATCTCCAACTGCACATTTAAATACATTTTTAAAAATCTCTCAGCAGCTTTCAGAACCTCCTTTTCAACGGAATTCTATTCTCTCCTTTTCAATTTCCTCAATTCAGCGTTTTATGCCCCAATTTTTCTCTTCCTTTTAAAAGTCTCTTTCACACAAACGGCTCATTGTGCCGAGAGGTCGCCCCGTCACTTCGGGCAACAGCAGGGACGCAGTCATTAAAATGCAGTCCTACCTAACAATACGGTGAAAAGCTCCTCGCTACGCCGCGCTAATAGGGGTTCGCGTCGCCGCGGCGGCCGCCACGAGCCTCACGCCGCTCACAATAAGCGCTGGGCGAGAGCCTGCGCTCTGCCGCCCGCGCGCGGTCGCCTTCGCCGCCCAACCTTCCGCAGCTCTGCATCCTCCGCTAGGCCCGGGTTCCCAGCCGTCCGGAGCATCCTCCCGGAGCCGGCGCGGCTCGCCGAAAGCCGTCGCTGCCGCCGGCCGCTCGCCCTCCCCCGTCGGCAGGCATTGTCTGGCGGCCGCGCGCGCCCCAGTCGCTGGCTTTTTCTTGGGCAAAGTGCTCTCCACCCGCCCCTCCCTTTGTATAACCCTGTTGGCAGTAGCGAGCCCCTCCACAATTATTTCCTCCCCCTCTCCTGGATAATGAGAAGACGGGGGACTGAATTCTCCACTCTCCCCACCAAACCTGTCTTCCTCCCCCCGCCCACCCCACCCCCATCAAGGCAAAGAGACTTACCAGGAATAAGGTCAGGATCAAACCGCCCCAATAAGGCCACCTGGAACCGGGAGATGCAGACGAGTGCTTCTTTTGCCTATTGTATCAGTTTATTTCCATGTCGAGAGGTGTTGGTGTTGCTGTCATGCAGGCTCTGCCTAAAGGGAGGAGAGAGAAACCAGGGAGAGTAGGGAGAGGAGAGAGAAGAGAGTTGTACAGATGGGCCCG